>NC_133769.1:317601884-317729484 GCF_003597395.2 Chelonoidis abingdonii | reverse complement strand
GGGGGGGGGGGGTTTGACAGAGGTCGATAAAAGCATAAATGGTGAGGAGAAAGAATACGGAAGTGTTATTTACCACTTCACATAACACAAGAACCAGGGGTCATCCAATGAAATTAATAGGCAGCAGGTTTAAAACAAACATAAGGAAGTACTTCACACAATACAGAATCAACCTGTGGAACTGGTTGCTAGAGGATATTGTCAAGGCCAAAAGTATAAGTGGGTTAAAAAAAAAGAATTAGATAAGTTCCTGGAGGATAGGTCCATCAGTGATTATTAGTCAGCATGGGCAAGAACAGAACCCCATGCTCTTGGTATCCCTAAACTTCTGACTGCTAGAAGCTGAGAGTGAACAACTGGGGATGGTTCACTTGGTAAATGCTCAGTTCTGTTCATTCCATCTGGTGCCAGCTGTTGGCAGACAGCACACTGAGCTAGATGGACCAGTGGTCTGATACAGTATGGCCATTCTTATGTTCTCTGTGTTTAGGACATATGATTAACATTAAATATATATGTACGCAGTAAGGGCTGCGGCATCGAGTCACAATTTTTCTTTGCCAGTACTTCAATAAAACCAGTTAATAAGCTAGCATCTCTCATTTAAGAAGAATTCATTTTTATGTTAACTGTACTATGAGCATTCCGGGTGGCAGAAAGAAGTATGCTTACGCACACTCAGGTTAGAGAGTAGGAAAATACCTGGTGACCATGAAGTCAATTATGATTAAGACTGCGAGTTTGTCACGGAGGTCACGGATTCTGTGACTTACTGGGATCTCCGTGACTTCTGCGGCAGCCGGTGCAGCTGGTCGGAGGAGCTCGGGCAGCCCATGGGCCAGCCGCACCAGCTGCTGCTGGGGCAGTCTTGAGCCACCACCACCCTCAAACCTCCTCCACAGCAGCTGCAGGAGTTTGTGTGTGTGTGGGAGGGGGCAGTGGGTTGGGGTGCAGGAGAGGGTGAAGGCTCTAGGCAGTGCTTACCTTGGGAGGCTCTCCTGAAGCAGCAACATGTCCCTCCCTCTCAGCTCCTACCTTCAAGCCCAGCCTCCACCCACAGGCACCACCTCCACAACTCCCACTGGACACAGTTCCCAGCAAATGGGAGCTGTGGAGCCGGCACCTGGGGTAGAGGCAGTGCACAGAGCTAGTAGCTGAGAGAGGGGGACATGCCACCACTTCCAGGGGAGCCACGAGGAGCCAGATAGGGAGCTTGCCGGCTTCACCAACCCCCATCCCCACCCCCCCGAGCACCCATGGCACCCCTGGGCTGCCCCTCCTAAGATTTAGCCACACAGGTCATGGACAGGTTACAGGCCATGAATTTTTGTTTACTGCCCGTGACCTGTCCACGACTTTTACTTAAGAAAACCCTTGACTAAACCTTAGCCTTAATTGTGATGTATCATGCATAGAGGAGAGTAGACACTTAGCTAGCAAGTTTGGCAAATTCTGCATAGTGATTTAAGAATCAAAGAAATGGAGCTTGCATCTCATTGCTAAAAATATCTCTTCCACATCACTGCATTAACAAATGTTGAAGGATAGCATGGAGAAGCTTGATCTCATCTACCACTCATTGCTAAGCATAGTTATCTGAACAGTACCTGCTCTGTGACATAGGGAGAGAGAGGAATAGTCTGGCATCCTTGTCAAACACTAAAAGTGCACCTTTTTCAATAATCTGGAGAGGGGGGTTCAAGATTTGCAAGCAACTTCCTCCAGCTTTAAGAAAACAATGAAATGTAGGGAGGTCTGTCCTTACAGAAAATGCACAAAAATAGGTTTAAATGAGGAAAGCAGCTGTTTCAAACTCAGTCACCCTTTCATCAGTAACAGGACTTTAATTAGTACCCATCTGCTTCCTGTTTTATACTACGAATCTAACTTTCACCTGTTCAGCAAAACATGAACAGCCCCCCTTCTTTTTATTTATTATAAAGTGTAAGATTAAATTGATTAAATTGTAAGAAATTATGTTCTAGACACTGGACTTCCATGTTCTTAAGTATTAAACACTGTACAGTTTTTTAAACTAAAAGAGACAAAACCAAAATTATTGAGCTTGAATTTTTACTAACAGACATTAATATATGTTTATCGTTATTATACCATGATTAATAAGTATTAATGAAGCAGTACCTGAGGACCTCAAACAAGAATGAGTGCACTATTTTAGTAGGCACTACGCTAATAAGACAGACCCTGCCCAAGAATGCTCACAATCTAGGCATATAAATTGTATTTGTTACTAACAGAAACACATACCAACTGCAAGCAAAGGATATATGAATAACACAATAGTAAGTCTAATAGCTAAGGGAACCAAACAATGGGGTGAGTTTGAAGAGAAGATATAACACAAAAATACGGCAGGTAAACAAACTTGTCCGGCCTGCCAGGCTGCTTACCCTGGCGAGCTGCATGCCAGAGGTTGCCGACTTCTGTCCTATACTAACCAAGAAGAGAGTGTTTATTTTCACCAGTAGCAAACAACAGTTTTCCTGTCATTTCTGTTAGGCGGCTATCCTGTTTCACAATGTTCAGTTGGAGATGCACAAAAAAAAAAACCTTAGTTTATTTTTATGCCTGCACTTTGGATTTTTATATTTTATATATCTAATAATTGTAAGAACATCTCACATGATGGAGATGCACTTTCAATCCATCAAAATATGCATAAATATAAACTTTACCTTTAAATTAACATATTCTACCTTCACCATAAACTCGGGTGGAATGGCTGGGTTACAATAAGAGGCCTTGGCAGAACCAAAAACTTTCAAGAAAGAAATGACTCTTCAAAACAGTCCAGTGGAACTTCAGCAATAACCAATGAATAACATGATACTGGTGGGATTAGTACTAGCAATTACTGCCTACACCATCCACTTCATGAATGTGACAACCACAGAGTTGCTAATGTAAAACCGGATGTGAATGACAAACTGTATGTAGCAAAGCTTAAGTTTAGATCTCTGATTAGAGCAATTCATCCAGTGTTGTCAAAGCAATTTACAGTTAAGCTGTACAACCACCAAGTGGACATACGTATTATCTCCATTTTATATGGGGAATTATAGGGAAACTGAAGCAAAGACTTGCTTAATATCACACAAGTCAGTTGCAGAACTAGGTTTACAACCCATGTGTTAAGACTCTCAATATGATTCTTTATATGCGAAGGGTTATACACAAGGCAACTATATCAAGCTATATATTACAATATCATTGCCTGACAGATGCTGGCCTTTTGTCATCTTTGTCCATTCTCTGCAAAGATGAAGGAGAACGAAGTCTGATGATGGAAAAAAGCTCTCATCACAATGCTAGCAAGAACAGACAGCAACAAAAAAGGGTGGAGTAACTGAACACCAAATGTTTGAGTCCTGGAATACTCCCTAGAAAAACGGATAGAATAACCTATATTTAAGTATTCAAATTGGTGCAGCACAATGGGTACTACAAAAATGAACTCTTCAGATTTTGTTTACCGCTAAGGTTTAAAGACTGTATTTAGTTTCTACTAGAAATACTACTTAGTGATTTTAACTAAAGATATTTCCATGACATCTCAAGCAGCATTTCAGAAAACTTCACCCAGGACTGAAATTCCAGATTGTCTCAAGAGCATATGACAAAATATTTGTACCAGAAATTCTGGCAACATATCACAGATGGATTTCTGAAAAATTAGCATCCAAGAATAACCCACTCTCAGATAAACATTTAATCCAAACAAACTGAATGTTCATTTAAGGTGGTACTACAATTTGCCCTCCAATCTCCCCTCCACACACACAGTGCTCTTGCTAACCACAAGCCTCTGAGCTCTTAATTAAAGCTAAATACAAGACATACAGGAAAGCAATTTTATCCAGCCACCCACCAGAAACAAAAATCACAAAACAAAAGAACAAACAAAGTCTACACTAAATATCAGGTAGCTATTTCACCCTCATTGTAATCTCTGTCAGACATCATGAGAGCTCCCAAACTGGTCATTCCTGATCTTGACATTTCATTCTGTGGAACAAGGTACAATTTTCACATGGACCCTGTCACCAAATAAATTCTCAGAGTGATTTCACATACAAACTGAACAAAGGTGACAAAAATTGGCCATGACAGGCACCGCACAGGATGTCTCCTGAGCATGTGGGTGGACAGGCAGAACAACAGAAAGTGATAGTTTGTGCTGGTACCCATTGCGCCTCTCACTTCTGGATGTCCGTGCATGCAGAGTTCTGTGCTAGCACACAACTACTCTGCAGACAAGCAGCAAAAGGCTATGCATGCGCTAAGTCTAAGTTTTTATAACCATAAAAGTCTTAACTTTCCCCAATTTCCTCAATCCTGCATGTTCATATGTATAATCTTTATGTTCCATTAATTAATAGTTTTACATCAACAGCGTATCATATGAGCTGAGGCATGAAAACATGTCACAGTTCTAGGACTGGTCACCAGAGCATGACTGAAGACTAAACACAGATGTTTAAGCAAGTTCTTGTAGACCGTTTTCAGTGTCCAAGGCTAGCAGAATTGTACAGGCAAGCTTTTAAAGTCTTATTTAGAAATATAGTGGAAAGTCTTTGTACAATTCATCTAGAATTTTGCTACTTGGTTCATAGATTAAATCTGTTTTGTGTTGGTCATTTGTTTTTTTAACTACTAAATTTTACATATGCAATATGTCAACCTTACCTAATCCCAATTCTTGTTTGCAAAGCTACTGAATCGAAGGGGATTCCAAGATATGTTGAAACAAATAGCAAGAGAGCAGAAGATTGTATTTTAAAACAAAAACATATTAAATACATGCCAGACTCCCAATATATATGAATTCTTACCTTAAGTACATCTTATACCAGTAACAGTTGTGCTTGACAGCAGCCAACTTTTGTATACATTATTATTAGCAAAAAATAATTTACACAACAATACTAGAAAATATACTGTAGGAAACAGTCATGGATTGATCAAGGAATGGTCTAGGTAACTTACAGGAGATTCCCATTCTAGGATTCTATGAAAAAGCTATGACCAAAATTTTCAAGCTTGGCACTTAAACCAAAATTTTCATATTCACATCTAAATAACTGTCATGTTACATTTTGCATACAGACTTTTAAAAACGAAATATGGATGAGATGGAAGGAGAAGTGAAACAAGAACTGCAGAATGAGATTTCTTGATAGGAAGAGCATTACAGTCTGAGGCACAGATGTTAACTATATGCCATTTTTCCCTTGTAGGTTGTGTCTCAATATTGACCTGGTCAAACTTTATTTAGCCTATGAGATGTGAGATGATCATAGGCAGCATACAGGCTAAAGATTTGGTTGCATTCAACAGAGCCCAAGGGAAAGAAATAACAGGAACAAAAGCCAAACCTGCAATACATCTATGGGTGTAATACTTTATATATATATATTGACCCTTACTTGGGGACTTAAAATTTGTCAAAATTAAGTCTTAGGTTTATATAAAAATTACTGATATCATCCATTCCTACCACAGAAGCAACAACCCAAAACACCAAGGATTCTCCAAATTTGACCCCTGCACCTGTGGAACTCATTGCCAGGGGATGTAGTGAAGGCTAAAACTATAGCGGTGTTCAAAAAAGAACTAGATAAGTTAATGGAAGATAAATCCATCAATGGCTATTAGCCAAGATTGTCAGGGATACAATCCTATGCTCCGAGTGTCCCTAGCCTTTGATTACCAGAAGCTGGGAGTGGACGACAGGGGATGGCTCACTTGATGACTGCCTGTTCTGTTCATTCCCTCTGAAGTACCTGGAATTGGCCACTGTCAGAAGACAAGATAGTGGGCTAGATGGACCATTGGTCTGGCACAGTATGGCCGTTCTTATGTTCTCAATTTATGTTGAGGACCCTGATTAACACAGCACTACTAAAACATATTATATGTATATGATAAGAGCTGCAGCATTGAGTCACTATTTTTCTTTGCCAGTACTTCAATAAAACAAGCTAATAAGCTTGCATCTCTCATTTAAGAATAATTCATTTTTATGTTAACTGTGCTATGAGCATTCTGGGTGGTAGAAAGGAGAACAAAAGCATGCTTACATACACTAGGTTAGAGAGCAGGAAAATACCTGGTGACCATGAAGTGAATTATGATTAAGGCTGCAAGTTTGTCACAGAGGTCACGGAAGTCACTGATTCCATGACTTTCTGGGACCTCCATGACTTCTGCAGCAACCAATGCGGCTAGCTCGGGGGGCTGCACTGGCTGCTGCGGGAACAGTCTCAGGCCAGTCTTATTTCCTTAACTGTTTACACTTTGTTCTGTAAAATAAACAGAGTATGAGGTAATTTCTATTTATTTAATCCCAATTTTGCTCTTGTAAAGTACACTTTGAAAAATTTAGTTGTGATATTTTTCTCTGTAAATCTCAACTATTAAGAACACTTAAGAACATTAAAACAGGCATTTCTGAGCCTTCAGTGTATCAGTAGCCATGATGATGAAGGGCCATTAGAAATCTAGGAAGACAATGACACTGTTAAATCAGAACTGTATAACATAACAACATGGCGGAAAATGGTCAGTCAGACCTAACTCATGTTCAAAAGCAATATTTAATATATTAAACGAAAACTGTGACTGTATCTGATCACTAGAGTAACATGGAATTTGGTTTATTGCTAATAAAACTCCTACACACAGTGGTAATGGTGAATCTTTTTGCTTTCAAATGCAAAATGTGCTTTCAAAAACAATTTAAAAAAAATATTTGTTTGCCAACACTATTAATTCCATTAATCTTTTGGACACTTCAATTCTCACAAGAACGTTAGAAAATTTGTGCATTTCAGCTTTAAGCTTGTGACAGGAAGTTAACAAGGTGTTGGGTGCAGTGTAAGATCATCATCTGTTAGTATTTTTATTTTGGCTTGTAATCATCATATATACATATTTGTAGATATGGAGAGAGTAATGTTGCACATATTGAAATTAATACACAGAAAAAAGCTACTATAACCTTTACTACTGCTAGATCTAGTATTAGACTGGCAGCAGCTAAGAGCTTTGTTTTCATTTTATAAATATAATCAGATTAACAGCAGGATTGAATACACAGATTTATTCCAATATATATTACGAATAATCATACTATTTTCTCTCCCTGTTGGCCTCAATATTTGTTTGATGTCCCACTGAATGCTGCACACAATTAATAAAAATAATAAAGTAATCAGCCATATTGAAATCAAGCCACCCCAGCCACTGTTCCCTTCTCAAATCGGAGCTCAGTTGTAGCAATTTGCAGGGATTTGGATCACATCCTCTGGATAAGAAAGATTGCCAAAGAGGGTTACTACACCAAGTTCCTCCAGGCCTGTTAACACCAGCATTTGCACTTTGAAAGTCAGGACCATTTGCTCAGCCTCCCACCCCCTCGGTGAGATAGGTCAAGGATTTACCATTAATTATTATCTGTACTACCATGGTGCCTACTAGCCCTAGCCATAGACCAGAGCCCTAGCACTAGGTGCTGTAGAAACACAAAACCAATAGACCGTCGTTGCCTCACTCAGAAATCCTAAGATTGCAAGCTAAGGCAAAAGATGGATACAAACAAAAGGGGAATACAAGGAAACCATGAGACAAGATTGGTCAGTATGATAGACAGTGGTCTCAGCACACCAGAAGCCTTCCTGTTATTCAGTTTTTTTTATAGGTATCATGGAAGAGGTGCATTTTAAGGAAGGTTCTGAAGAAGGATAATGTGTTAGTTTTGCAGAAGTTTACAGAGAGCTCCTCTCAGCATGAGGAGCACCATGGGAGAAAGCACAAAGGTGCTTGGTTGAAAAATTAGTAAGTGGGTGATTGCGGCTGGCATCATGGGCTGATCTGAGGTGGGAGTCAGTATCTCAATAGTGAATGAGAGCTGTTAGGTAGAATGGGGAAAGGAATTAAAGGACTTTGGAAGTGAAGACAAGTAGCTTATGTTTGAGGTGACAGAGGGAGAGCCAGTGGAGAAAGGCAAAGAGAGGTGATAGGGTCAAAATGAAAGGCTAGGGAAATGGTTTTTGCAACAACATTCTGAATCATTATGAGAGGGGCAAGATTGCCTTTATCAAGGCTAGAGAGAAGGATGAAAATGCATGGGGTCTTTCGTCCCTTGATTTTTACTAATGCAAATTTCAAATGGAAACACCTCCAAGTCTAATCTCATGTCCTTTTCCCAGAGTGATTTTCGTTTCTTAACTGAACTATGGGACATCTACCTTCATGTCCCCATCCACCTGGGCCACTGGCACTTTCCCTTCTTCCCCTTGGGTGATCAGCATTACCAGTTTGTCTTCTCTCCTTCAGTTTGTCATCTGCCCTTTGGTCTTCATGAAGATTCTGATAGTCAGAGTTCATCTATAAGGAATACACTTATATCCCTATCTTAAATGACAACCTGATTTGAGCATCCTCTGTACCCCTGCTGGAATGGTCATGGGACAGGATGCAGTAGAAACTGGAGTCTCACAATTTCCTAATCACTTGGAACAAGGCTTCCAATTACAACAACAGAAATAGGACCAGGCTCCAAGATATTGCCTCTGAACAATTCCTCAAATATTGATTCACAATTGCCTGAGCCTTTCAAGGCCAAGTAATTTAGGTTCTTATGTATGCAAGGTCTGAAACTGAGAAAACAGCAGATAGTCATTGCTAGTACTGTTCTAGCAGTTTCCACTATTTCAACTATTGTGTGGATAAGACTTAAGTTACCATAGAAGACCCAAACAGTTATGAATATGTATCTGAGGTGCTCTGTTCAAAAATGTTAGAGGTCCTCTCAATGCCCACAGAAACTTCCACCATCTGAAAGAGTCTTTTGAAAGAGATCAGAGGTATGTTAATAATCAGAACATCTAGTACTACAGTCTCCAACCTGAAAGGAATGTGCTAAGAAGAGACTGCCTGCTGAATAATACTATTCCTATTAACCTGTGGCTGCAGGACAACTTTATGGTCCCAGGTTCTTGCTTTTTGACAACAAACAACAACAACAAAAACCACCCACATAAGACTGCAACAGACAAATGTTTATATGACAGAAAAATATTGGATAAAGGAGTTTAGTAGTATCCTTTTGTATACTTCCTGTGTATAACTTTAGAGGTTGCTAGAAACTCAATCCATTGCCTTTCATTACAAGTTTTCATTGCTTGATAATGGATGGTATTAGTGCTCATATATACCAAGAATTAATATGGAACAACAAACACTGGGCTGGAAAAGGTGGAGTAAAGAGTAAAAAAGTTTGGCTGGAAGAACATCTGGATTTTCCTAGAAGCTTACCAAGAGAAGTGGCAAATATTGAACAATAAAAAGTAATTGAGATTTAAAAAAAAAAAAAAAAAAAAAAAAAAAAAACCCTCCTGAAAGACAAAAGTTTTGTCGACGACAAGTGCCAGTGTGAACAGCACTCTGAAAGAAAATTTGTTTTAAACCTCAATTCATTCCTTCACTGCCAAAAGTGATTTTTAAAATATTTTTTAACGATTGCTTTCCTGTAGATCATACAAATGCATAGTTAATTCTAAATCTCCTGCAAATCTATGTTTTACGTTAGATATAAAATAATCAGATTCCTGCTGTCTCAAGCTTATCAAGCCCACAAATTTTCAAATTGCTATTAAATAAAATCACTTCATGCACATTTTGTTTGCAAGAAAAGCCAGGCCGTACCTACGTACTACTAGATGGTAAACATGACCACCTGGTTCTTTCATAGAAGTCTTCACATTTTGTGTAACAGCCAGTTTGAACATTTGTTAATCTAAAATACTTGGCATATGGCTGAACTAACAATTAAACAACATCTTGATAAGGCTGTTGTGAATTTATTATTATAAAATATTTATATTGCAGTAGCACCCATGGGCATTGATCAAAGGGGGCCTTGCTGTATCAGGTAATTAAAAGGCACTGAAGTACACAGGGCACTGAACAAAAAAAACCAAAAAAAACCCCACACACACACACACACCGCACTCTAATGAGACAAGCAATGCATGACGGATGGGAAGATTCTATGAAATATACAGATTACACACACACACCAAGTTTTCCCCAAACTGCTCCTTAGTCCAGCCATTAAACAGAGATTTCTTGCAAGAGATTACATCAGCAGTGAATTTGAGAAAGGATTTACACACCACCTTTCTGTGCTGTCTAAGAGAACACGAATAGGTTTATGGAAAGAGTTCACTAGTTTATCTTCTGTAGTTCATAATTTCACTGTATATTAGAAAGACACCCAAGTATAGAAAGTTATACTCTGATGGCAAGAATTTTGGGAATAAACAGTTAAAAGGAGATTAACTACAGTACCCATATCTGTTCTGTTTCCTGCAAAAATTCTTCAAAAGCACAGCAAGCCATTTTCACATGCATGCCGTGCAGTTGAATTTTAAACTACCATTCATAATAATTCAGACTGTTTTGCATGGAAGCTTACAGATGAATATGATTTATGGTGAAGCATCCAATGAGGTTTTCTTGCCTTATACAAACACCCCGATGCTCTTAAATGCAGAATGAAATGTGAATACAAGCACTAGAATTTAATGTAGCAGAAACTGCTACAGGATTGAGCACAAGACTAGGAGTGAAGTGCTCCATGACCTATTTCAACATTTTGAAGCCACATGGGTGCCTATTTTACATTGTAGGACTGTTAACAATTAAAGTACAATTAAAAAAAGAGCAAGCAGCAACCCCACAAATTATAATAAAAGAACATAAAACGTACACTGCAGATGATGAGATGAGAATGGGATGATCTGCTTTATCATCCATCAAACAGCATTTCCCACCCTGAAAACTCTCCTACAATGGCTGGTCTTGACAAGGTTGGCCTACAGAGAGGCTGACCTGGGCTACTGCAGACAGGGAAGAGGAAATTAGCAGAGAACACTAATCCAACAGTCCCTAGTTATACAGCATTAAAGAACCTCTGCAGATCTCAGGTGTAGTATTATGGAAAAGGAGGAGTGGTCTCTCAGGGTACGTCTACACTATGGGATTATTCCAATTTTACATAAACCGGTTTTATAAAACAGATTGTATAAAGTCGAGTGCACGCGGCCACACTAAGCACATTAATTCGGCAGGGTCCGTCCATGGTCCAAGGCTAGCGTCGATTTCCGGAGCGTTGTACTGTGGGTAGCTATTCCGTAGCTATCCCGTAGTTCCTGCAGTCTCCCCCCACCCCTTAGAATTCTAGGTTGAGAGCCCAGTGGCTGATGGGGCAAAAATCATTGTCGTGGGTGGTTCTAGGTAAATATCAGTTATTCCTTCCACCAGGAAAGCAATGGCAGACAATCATTTTGCGCCCTTTTCCCTGGATTGCCCTGGCAGATGCCTGGGCACGGCAACCATGGAGCCCATTCAGCTTTTTTTTTTCCCCCCCACAATCACCATATGTGTACTGGATGCCGCGAACAGAGGCGATACTGCAGCGCTACAAAGCAGCATTCATTTGCTTTTGCATGACAGCAGAGACTGTTATCAGTCGTTCTGTACCGTCTGCTGCCGGTGTAAATTGGCAATGAGATGATGGTTATCTGTTCCTCTGTACTGTCTGCTGCTATCATAGGTGCCCCTGGCTGAGATCGGCCGGGGGCGCAAAAGCAAAACTGGGAATGGACTCCCCGAGTCAATCCCTCCTTTATGGTTTCTAAAAACAGAGTCAGTCCTGCCTAGAATATGGGGGAAGTGTACTAGAGAAGCAGTGTATCAGAGAGCACAGCTGCTCCGTGTCAGATCCCGCAGAAATGATGAGCTGCATGCCATTCATGGGGGGGGCCCCTGCAACAACCCCACCCGTTGCTTCCCTCCTCCCCCAACCTTCCTGGGCTACCATGGCAGTGTCCACCCCCCCCCATTTGTGTCATGAAGTAATAAAGAATGCAGGAATAAGAAACACTGCGTTTTTAGTGACATAAAATGAGAGGGAGGACTGTCATGCCGCTGCTATGACAGTCCAGGCAGGACAGAATCTTTTCTTTACACAGAAAGGGGGGCTGATGGTGCTCAGCCCCCAGTTGCTGATGAAGACGGTTACCACCGTTCTGTACCATCTACTGGGAATGACCGGGAGTCATTCTATTTTTACCCAGGCGCTCCTGGCCAGCCTCACTGAAGCCAGCCAGGAGTACTCCGGTTGAAACAATGACGTTACCAGTCCTACTGCACCATCTGCCACCGGGCAAGGGAGTGGAGTGGATACTGCGCTCACTGCTTCAGCATCGCGTCTACCAGCAGCATTCAGTAGACATAGGGTGACACTGAAAAGAGTCAAGAAACGATTTCTTTCCTTTTCTTTTACGTGGGGGGGGAAATAAATTGACGAGCTATTCCTGAACCACACCGGACAATGTGTTGAACATACAGGCATTGGGAGCTCAGCCAAGAATGCAAATAGTTTTTGGAGACTGCTGTGGACTGTGGGATAGCTGGAGTCCTCAGTACCCCCTCCCTCCTGAGCGTCCATTTGAGTCTCTGGCTTCCCGTTACGCTTGCCACGCAGCACTGAAAGCCTGGAGATTTTTTTTTCCAACGCTTTGGCATTTCGTCTTCTGTAACAGAGCTTAGTAGAAAAGATTTGTTTCCCATACAGCGACGATCCAGTATCTCCCGTACAGTCCATGCTGGAGCTCTTTTTGGATTTGGGACTGCATGCCATCCGTGCTGACAGAGCTCCACACTGGGCAACAGGAAATGAAAATCAAATTTCGCGGGGCTTTTCCTGTTTTACCTGGCCACTGCATCCGAGTCAGATGCTTGTCCAGAGTGGTCACAGTGGTGCACTGTGGGATACGCCCGAGGCCAATCCGTCGATAGCGGCCACACTAACCCTAATCCGATATGGTAATACCGATTTTAGCGCTACTCCTCTCGTTGGGGAGGAGTACAGAAACCAATTTAAAGAGCCCTTTACATCGATGTAAAGGGCCTCGTAGTGTGGACGGGTACAGCATTAAATCGGTTTAATGCTGCTAAAATCGATTTAAACCCGTGGTGTAGACCAAGCCTCACAGAATGGCCCTCCTGGCCTGGGACCTGCCCGATTCACTATCTAGTCTAGGGAAAATCAGAGAACCTCTTTGCCTCAGTGAATCCATCTGCAAAATGAGAATACTTGCTTAGCCATCTCAAAGTGGGGTTTAATTTTAGCAGATGCTGCCTCACATCTTTCTTTATTTCAGAGCCTTCTATTCCAGCCACATCATCATATGGGATGGATATATCCTCCTGCTTCATTCTAAATACAGAACAAATATCTATTGAACATTTCCACCTTTTCTGCATCACTATTTGATGTTACCATTTGCATCAAACAATGGATCTCTGCCTGACTTAGGGTTCTTTTTGTTCTTAATGTTTTTAAAACATCTTTTAATTGTCTTTAACCTTATCTGCCTCTGATATTTCATTGATTCCTTTAGCTTCCTCTATCAGACACTTTTTAAAAAAATTGTAATATTCATTGCCATTAACTTCTCTTTTTTTCCATTCTTTATTCAGTGATTTTTTTTAATGTTTTATTTCTGCTTTCACATCATCGTCTTTTCGTCAGGATGGTTTTTTGATCAAAGTAACTTTTTGTGGAATTCTGGCTTCTGGGACATCCAGCAGGATGTCCTTGAACAAGTCCCAGATTTTTTTTTTTTTTAATATTTTCCACTTTAAGTTTGTTCCCTGTTAGTTATGCCAAAAATTGGTTTAAGCTTGGGGAAATTGGCCCTTTTCAAGTACACATGTTACGAGCAGGTTCCATATTCTGTTTGGACAAAGAAAGTATAACAAGACCAGAACCACGGGTACTTAAGCAACTGCTAATTTTCAGTTCAGTAATTAACTCTTTGTCCATTAGAACTAAGTCCAATGTAGAGTTACTCTGTGTTGTGTGTAGGATTTCGTGTTAAGAAAAATCAATTATTTTTAGAAATTCTAAGGAAGTTTTGCTATTGGCCACATGAGATATCCAGCAAGTGTCCCCTAGGCCGAAGTTACCCAGGTCTGAATATTTTCAATTCAACAGGCCCAGATCACAGTTACATCTAAAAGTCATAAAGGAAGCAGCTGAGGAGTTCTCTGAACCACTAATGTTAATTTTTACCAAATCTTGGAAAACTGAGGAAACTCCAAAGGATATTAGGACTGCCAACCTACTTTCAGTATTTTGAAAGGGGTAAAAAAAGATGACTCAGAACTATATACTGGTTATCCTGATATCAATTCTGGGCATAATAAGCAAACAGTTAATTCACTCTATCAACAAAAAATTCAGAGGCTAAAAACATAATTAAATACCAGTCAGCATGGTTTCATGGAATGTAGGTACTGCCAAACAAACCTGTTATCTTTTTTCAAAAAAAGAAGATTTTGGGCAGTTGATAAAGGAACTGTATTGATATGGTACACTTGGATTTCTCCAAGGTGTTTGCCTTAGTATCATATGACATCTTGACTAAAAAATTTCCATTATATTGAATTAACTGGGCATATACTAGATGGTCAGTGAGCAGTTTTTAATCCATCTCTCTAAATGTAGTTAAGCTATTATTGAGTGCAGCTGTTAAAGGAGTCCCTCAGGGACTGGTTCTTGGTATAATACTGTTCAATATTTTTTATCAATGATCTAGATGATACATTTGCAGATGACAAAGATTGGTGGGGTAGTAATTAATGAGGACTGAGTTACTGTGAGTGATCTGAATTGCCTGTGTAAATGATTATAGCCAAATGCAAGGTAATACATCTGGAAACAAAGAACGCAGACTATACCAACAAGATGGAAGACTGTTTTGGAAAGCAGTGTAGAGGTCATTGTAGATAATTGCCTCCATATGAATTCTCAGGCATTAACAGAGCTAATGCTATGCCTGGACATATACAAAAGTAAATAAGTAAAAACAAGGAAGGGATATTGCCTCTGTACACAGCACTGATAAGACTACTAGAATACTGTGTCCAGTTCTGGTCTGCACACTTCAAGGAGGATGGGGGCATGCTGGAGAGAGTTCAAAGTAGGGCCACAAAAATTATTCAGGCATAGAAAACAAGTCTCATGATGTGAGGCTTAAGGAGTTCAATCTATTCATCTTATCAAAGTGAAGACAGATGTGACTTGATCACTGTGTAGTTACTTACACATGGGAAAAATATCTGATAGTGAGAGGCTTTTCAACCTTGCTGACAAAGACATAACATGATCCAATGGCTGGAAGATGAAGTTGGACAAATTCAACCTTGAATTTGGCAACCTTACTGCAGCTGCCTACCAGTAAAGGTCATTAAATATTGGAACCACTCACTAGGGAAGGTAGTGGACTCACCATCGCTTAGAGTCTTTAAACATGTATTTTTCAGATAAGAAATTAGATATCTTTTTAAAAAACATGTTTTAATCGCCTGTTAGACAAGATGATCAGAGTGGATCCTTCTGAGAGCCTCTGAATCTTTGAATGAATCTCTGGAAAAGGACTTTTAGTAGAAGTTGTATAGCACTCTGAAGATGTTAAATGTCTTAAAAGCACTATACATGGTTAACATTTCTTCCTTTGCAGCAACACCAAGATTATATAGCAAACTAACTTTTCAGCATAATAATGAGTGGCTACTTTTATATTTCCCCAAGGACTTCATTTTAGCATGGTTTCAGATCACACTTTCCAAGGCCTGAAGAAACTTACTCATACAGCAGCTAGTAATCGCTAATTGGGATTGAGTTTTCTGTTTGTTTTTTTAAAGAGAGTAAAGGAGGAAGTGGGAATGGTGAAATCCAGTCAAGTGACTTTCATCAATCTAAATTATTCAAATTAAGACTAATTAATTCAAATTAAAACAAAATTAAAAATAGAGCACTTAAATATATGTTTTAAGCAGCTTTTTGCATGTCATGCATGCCATAACCTAACAAAGCTTTAGGTATACAGTAATCATATGCATTTTATAATTTGTACTCACAAGCCAGTTTGCCGATTATATGTGAACTTTGTCCTGTTTGTGGTGTGTGTACGTATTATATATTTGCACAAACCAGTCAGTCGTCTTACACTTTTTTTTATTTTAGGATTTGAGATAATGTATTCAAAAAGATCATTGTTACATCATTTTAACTTGCTTTCCATTTCTGAGCATCTTTAACATGCCACAAATCCTCATCACCAAACGTACAGTGCTTCAGTATAGCCTGCAGAATGTGCACAAGAGCACCTCTTATTTCATCATTCTTCTGTTTTTAAATTTCAAAACAGAGCATCATTCCAGATCATCCCCTTCATATTTCTTTTTTTTTCCTTTCTCCCACTCATGAAGTTCCTGTCAGTTCCCTCTAGGGGATATGGGATTCTTCCCTCCCCTTCCACCCATGAAACGCGTGGATTTTTGGCACATTCACTGGAGGGCCAGGGCTGCATTTCAATACAGCTTCCTGTCCCAACATCTATCCCAGTATCTCTATGGCAATAACTCCATAGCCAAGCTGTCACAGGCATCCTGACAGTGACTGCTGCCACCAAATCTTCCCTTGAGATCATAGGGGCTGCTACTGCACCCCCTGGCTTGAAGTGATTTCTATTATATACAAGGTTTACAGTTTGGGTCAATGGATCTCAGTACTCCCCTACTGTACAAATTGTTCCAGTGCCCCTGCTTGAGGTTGTTTTAGAGCACCCGGGTGGTAGTGAGGAAAAGGAGCAAACTAATACTGACCCTAGCAGCACAATCTTGTATTTCCTGCAGGTTTGTCTAGGAGAGGATGTGTCAGAGTAGCTATGCCTCAGATTCCTGGGAGGGATTGGCATGTGGAAAGGGAGGGATGATGCAGCAGAGGTTGCACACCTGTATCAGTTTCACCAAATCTGGAACCCACTGCTCATGGAGGCAGAAGAAATTTGCTCCATAGTTCTAACTTCAAATACGAAGTTGCACTCTCAAGTTTCTCTCCAGTATTTCAGTCACTGACCTCTTCTCCCCGTTCCCTTCTCTGAGTGCAATATCACGGCTCTAGATGAGTAGGTTCTCATACGTTTTGATAGTTACTTTTTGATGTTTTATGGCTGACTCAGTGGGTTACTCCAACCAGTGACAGGGAGGGTGGTTTTCAATTCAGCCTAGCAAAATAAATGCGTCTTTCAGAAGTTCTGGCCTGGTACCACCTTTCTGTTGACATATGTGATAGAGGCCAAAGTCTCAAAGCCATAAAAACTAGCAAGATCAATTACCTGAAGTAACAGAAGGCATGGCATGCAACCCACATTTCTATATAATTTATTCAGAAGATCATTTCTTTTTCACATTAGCAGTCCGATATCAACTACTAATTCAAACAAGCTCCAAATCCATATGACTAATATCTGTAACCATATGTGAATGCACATAGTAAACATTCTGAAAAATAATTTATTAAAGTAATTTATTCAAAACACATTTTCCCTTAGTTTTTCCACCAATTATGATCCTAAAAAACAGACTTTTTGAATGGATCTACAAACTAACCTATTATAAAATTAATGAGGCACATTTAGCCTTTTCTTAAAAAAAAGCACCCCATTAGCCAAGAAATGTGTTCTACAACAACAAGAGACAGCTTCTGCCAATGGTCAAATCCTGAAGTAAGTCAAATCTTTAGAGAACCCAAGAAGCTGTTAATTGTGAACATACATCTAATGTCAGAATGTTATCCTTATGCCACAGAACAAAAAAGATTTTAAAAACCACAGATTTATGGCTATGTGAGTTTAATAGTTCTGTGCTGTTGCCACCTTCTCCGATTTTCCAGGGACGTCATTTTAGGGGAAGGGCTTAAGTTCAAAGACAGGTTCACAAAGTAATTAATTGCTCAAAGCAGTAGTGTGACTGGACAGAGTCAATATGTATTTTGGTATGGTTTGTGAAAAGATATTTGCTTTTTCTGAACCACGATGGGCTGACATCATTGTTGTAGAATACCTTTTACACCTCTACCCCGATATAACGCTGCCCTCAGGAGCCAAAAAATCTTACCGTGTTATAGGTGAAACCGCGTTATATCAAACTTGCTTTGATCCGCCGGAGCACTGCTTTACTGTGCTATTTCTGAATTTGTGTTATATTGGGTCGCATTATATCAGGGTAGAGATGTAGTTGAAAACATTCTTCCTAGAGAGATCATTCAGAGTAACATATCATCTATGTTTAGTGCTAATATACAAATATTGTTCCCCAACAGTAGGCTCCTCCGTTTAATATTCCTTAGGCAATCTGTTTATTTCCTGAACCACGACAAATTAAAAAGAAGGTATGTTAGATAAATTAGTTCTTGTGGTGTAAATGAAAACTGCCTAAATCTGAAAGTCATCAAGGGCTTGAGGAATGAAGAGTAACATTAATCTGCATGTATCCAAAAGGTCCACTAGTTTTCTCAGAAACTGTACCACAAAGCAAATAGCTTAGAATGGATACTGATCATCCTCTAAAATTCTACACCCTCCCAAAAAACAAAAAAATCTAGTTTTTAAACCTCATTTAAAATTTAAAAGAATGCTATATTAAAGCATTAAAATGTGACAAAATATAGTTTTATATTGTAAAAAGCTATGAGCTAATCACATTGAAGACTAATTGTATATATGCTGAGCACATGTACAGTAGAACACAGTATCATCAGCAGATTCCTGTTCGATAAATGTCAGATTTGTTCCTCTTCATCATGCATTATACCACCTTGATAGAAATTGGTTTTAGTACTGTAACGAGACCATTTAAATACCTAGAATTTGGTCTTTGCAACACAAAGTTCTCCCGATTGTAAAACATATGCCAAAAATTTAACACACAAGCAACATATCAAACCAATATCTTAACTTGTGTGTAAGGCAATTATTTGCACTCCTGTTTTAAACACATAGGATACCTTTCTAGAATAAAAGATTTATTTTTATCTCATGGGAGATGAGCAGATTTTGGAAATCTCAGGGAGGAGCCCTGGAAAGTGGGCTAAAAGAACTGATAGAGTGGTTAATACCTTGATCTGGTAATGGTGACTTTTAAGTGGGATTGAAGAGCTGCTCTGTTACAACCTTGTTTTACTCTGGGTATTTTAGAACAATTGTTTTTACTATAAGGGAACTGTGGAACTTTATATTCAAACAAAAAGGTTTGAAGACACAATATTCCTCTTCATAGGTCTCAGAGGGGAAACTGAGACAGGTGCATTTGTTGTGCTGTAGCCTTTCACTGAAGGGCACTCCTGGTGAGGCCTGCCCTATCACAGTAACTAATATGCTGTACACGACGAGAGCTGGTAACTCAGTCTCTGTGTAAGTTTCCTTCACGTCCAGCTTTCCTTCCATCTCACTTGTTTCACTAATTGTTTTCCTACATCATGGAGTATCTAACCTAGAATGTAATGTTTCCTAAGGACCTAGGAAGATCCAGATATACCTATGGCACAATATGAATAAATTCCTGCATAATACCATGGGAGGTTTTATAAGACACCCAGAAAAACTAGAAAAAAGAAAAATAAAGTAGTTTGTGGTGTAAACATGTGGTTGTGATTATTTGGTAATCTGTAGATAGGATTTATAAATTCTGAGAGAGATTATGAACTCTGTCAAACTACAAACTCCCTTTTGAATAGGCAGCCTTCTACTGTCTCTGTTTGCCTTCATATTGGGCTGAAATTCCAAAGGCTGGTGGCAAAAGAAAACAATGTAGTTTTGAAGTTAAGGGCTCTTCCATTGCAAGGGAATAGCTCTGAACAAAAGACTGGCTCCCAACCAGGAGAACAGGTTTTTCTGATCACCTGACGAGGCTGAGCAGGATGTCACCTGACAAGAGTAGTTAGAAGTTATAAACAGGGAGGAGCTGATTTATCTGGGTCTTTGAGCATTTTATGTCTAGAAAGAGAAACAATGCAGCATGAAGCCGGAGACCCTGCTTCCCTTTTTGAACACAGATGTCCCCATCTCCCTCCCCTCAGCAAGGCAAGAGGTGGAGGTATTAAGGGGCACTGTATTTAGGGTGTTTATGTTTTATATGATCTGTACTCTCTGGTGCTTTCTATGATAAATTAAAAGAGCAGGAATATGTTATACTTGAGCAAAGTTTCTCCTTGTGCTAAATTCTTCACAACTACTGCATGGCTTCAGCAAGAGTAAACCAGAAGACTTCACACCTTTAAGGTAGAGTTCTGGGACAGGGTGTGTTTACATAAAGGAGCGTCTGAAGCGTCAGCCCTGTGCCCAGAGGGATTAGGCAGCTGGGCAGCAGGTTCCAGCTCTCAAAAGGGGGTGCCAGACAATGGATCTGCACCCCAAGAGTGTGCTAAAGGACCCCAAAATTAGAGCAGTGGCTGGTCTCCATTCAGGCCCCAGAGATTTAAGGCACCCCAGGATCCAGAGGCTTGGATTCCCCTCACTGCAATCTACTGGGTGACCAACAAGGAGGCACAACATTAGATTTGTGACAATGGCATACAATCAAATATGTAAAGACTGACTGTTTACCTTTGCAGACACGCCATCACTGAAGTAGTATCATAGATGACCCAAGAAAAAGAAAGAGTACAAAGAAAGAAAAGGCAAAGGAAATACTACCACTCAACACGAAGGGCAAAATTACTTTATCTCTGATGTTGACCCACAGATTTCAGTTTAACAGCAGTACATAGTCAGTAAAAATTCTTTAGAAGGTGCTGTTCTGAAAGCATACTCACACACATTTTCTTCATTTCTGAAGAGCCTGAGTAACTAAGATTGCCAAAACCAGCACTAAAAGGCATGCAAATTAAAATGTGGCACAGAAAGTGTTGGTCGCCATCTACCCCATAGCAGAGATTTTAATACAAAGATCTCAAACATACAGAATTTATGAAGTGGACCTACTGAAGGACTCTTCTTGCTGGCCTGTGTTACTCTAGACGGCTTAATGGAAAATCTGCATTTGATTAAGAAATCAATTACTTTGGCCTCAATGCTGACAGGCTGTAGGAATGCTGTAAGGACAGCGCTCTCAACTCACGTAGGCAGGGGTAGAGAAAGAGAAGAAATAAGATACACTGATTAATAGTGGACTCTATAGCTAATTAAAGAATAGTGTTACACAAGCGCACAAAAAAAAAATCTGCTTAGTCCTCTGATGAAGTAGACAGTGGTTGCACAGTGGCCATGAAAGCAAAAGGTATAGTGTAAGTTGATTCTACAGGGCCTAACCTGTTTAAGAAAGCAGATGACAAGAAGATAGCTATTATATATATGCTCAGAAAGTTTTACTGAATTTAAATCTAATATTTTCCGTTTAAGAGCAGAATGACACCTGGCAATTCACCAGGAGATCTAGTTTATACTATTCAATATTCAGAGAAAGAACTGTGTTTGGGTTTTTCCCCTGCACAAATCTGAGAACAAATTTAATTCTCATGGAAGTGAGAACCTGACCCTGTGCAATCTTCCTCACACAGATATTCCTGAATCTTGCGAATATAAAAACTCTATCATGAAATTAAAGTGATCTATAGTCTTCTGAAGCATCAATCAATTCTTCCATCTTCAGTCTGTTTCCTGTGAGTAAATTTAATCTTTTGTTTTAAAAAGTACACAGCTGCATATGAATCAAGCTCCATTTGTCATCCATTATTTTTGTCCTTTATGTGATTTTGTTAAATATATATATATATATATATACACACACACACACACACACTATGTTGAGTAGATTTTATTATTTTATATATATATATATAAAAATAAAATCTACTCAACATAGTGTGTGTGTGTACACACACACACGCCAACACACACCCCACAATAGCCCTTCAGTTGTGGAATCTAGGGACAAATTAGATTGGGTGGCAAGTTAAAGGAGATCACCTGGACCAAGCAATTACTGGACTATTTAACCATATCCTCTCAGAAAAATGCAAAAATTGGAATTGCACTGTTGTTGCAGGAAGGAATAAGGAAATACTGGCAGAGCTACTCTACCTGTGAAAGCTGGTACAGTACCTTTCTGCACTACATCTGGATGTACTCAGTACCATCATGCCTTTTATTTAATGACACATGAAGGACCTCCGAGAGAGAGATAAAATTGCCTGAGCCACTACATTTCTTTCTGAAAGTGCCCAGAGCTATATTCAGTTGCCTTGAGGAATCTCTCATGAGGGATACTACCAAGTTCTGTCTAGCTACTTCTCCTGCTCAATGTGTTTGAGTCCATTAGGAGGCACAGACTTGAGTATGCTGGGGGCACCAAGTAATATATCTCCATCTCTATGAGATGCCAAAAGAATAGATCAAAAATGATGCTTTAGCCAACAGCAACCTGGGAAGAGTGTTCTGTGACATCCTCCAATATGGAACTCGGTCCCTTTCTCAATCCCCATACCCTGTTTCCAAAAGAACCTACGTTTGCTGAACCTTGCAGATGGCCTGAAAGTCAACACTAGCCTCAGGTGGTTTTTAAGAAGGTGCAATAAGAGTATCTGGGGTAATTAGGCAAGAGATTGCACATCATCAAAAGGCCGGGGGGGGAGGGGAGTGGGGGGAGAAGAGTGGATTGGCCTGTCAAGTACTCATATTCTAAGCATTTTTATCCTCAGTATACATATTTTAAAAACTTACTTGTACAAATACCTAAAGCAACAGGACAGACACATAAATCTGAAGAAATAAATATAGCACCTATTATCCAGAAAGTTACCAAAGTTCTTTACAGACTATATTTAAAAGGGGATCCAATTACTTGCCCACCACTGAAATACGGCTTTGTCCAAGGTGTAAGGTAGTAGTCATTCTTCACTAATACTACCTGACCATTTATAAGAATGGAAACAAAGCTTAATTTCTCCAGTTGAAGCTACAGGGGGAATTCTAGGCAAGCAGAATGTAATTATGTAATTGGAATTAGGCCAGGATACCAGGGTTAAGGCTGTGTTCTTACAAAACGTGCCAAGGGATCTTGCAATGACCACTGGGTGCCATCTACTGAGTCATCAGTACCTCTTCCTGTAGAATCTGAGTTTTCCTTGGAGATCTCCAATTTACATACTGATCAGGCCCAACCCAGATTAGTTTAAGAACAAGCTTAAGACAATATAGCCGGAAGTATATCTACTGGTGCCACTTTTAAGAACAGTAAAATATGTATGGATTAAAAGGATGAAATCTTTTCATATAGTAAAAAAACCTGTAATGAAGGCAACTTTTTATTTGGCACCACCTATAGTAAAACCTGCAAAAAGTAGTTGTACAATAACAAGGTGGTGTTTAGGAGATTCTGGCAGAAAATCTAAAGCATCCAGGTTGTAAAACCCCATAATAAGTAGGTAATCCTAGCCTGGCGTCCAAGTTGCTGCCCTAACCTGTTCCTTATGATTATGATTTCAAAAGGTCTCAGTGTCAGCAGGTTCACTGTGAGTCAGAGCTGAAATAATAAGTGGCTTATTTTCCATCCTGATGGAGGAAATACATCACGGCTCATTGTGGCTCACTTACAGAGCCTGTTTTTTACAGGAAAATGTAAAAATAACTAAGTCATTCTGCCTTATTGCTCTTAGTTTTGATTAACAAAGCCCTTACTACAATCAAATAAGAATAGAAAAGGCACGTTTTCAATATGGCCCACAAAACAATATCCAAGAAAAACTGTAGAAGAGCAAATAGCATAAACAGTCAAGAAAGTCTGTGATAAACACCCTCTTCTGCCAAAATGACTAAACTAGTCAACCAGTGTAAACAACTGACTACTTCATTTGAAGGGAAAACATAAGACCTGATCCTGCAACCTTTTACTCAAAAGGAGTTGCTCTCTCTTTTTCTCTTTCTTAGGCCTTGATGAGATAAGTACATGTTAAACAGTTACTCAATTAAATGTTTGCAGAATCAGGGCCCATGACTGCAAGTTCCTCAGGGCAAGGAATGCCTGTTGCTAGGTGTTCATGCAGGGCACAGCATAAAATAACCCGAATCCTGACTGGGACCTTTGGGTTCTACCCGAAATGTACATGTTCAGCAACAACTCCTGGTGCAGAGATTCCCAGAGAAATTTACAGAGTTTCTCAAATATAGAAGGGAAACTGGACCAGGCACTAAAAATTGGTCTCCAATTTACTACAGAAGCATATATAGCTAACATATATATTAGCAGTAGAAGTACCAATTGTACCTATAGACTCCAATTAAAATAGAAAGGATTGTGCAAGGATCTGAATAGAGACCTGACAGTCCCTGCCCCAAACAGTTTACAGTCTATATAGACAAGACAGACAAAGGGCAGGAGAAAGTAAGCATTTTACAGGCAGAGAACCAAGGCACCAAGATTACCTGATTTGCTCAAGGTCACACAGGAAATCAGTGACTGAGCCATGAGCTGAATTCAGATCTCCAAGGCTCTGTCCTATGCTTTAACCACAAAAGCAAGAAGGACGGGCAGAGGGGGGCTTTAGAACAAATTGATAAATTTAACAGCAATAAATCACCAGGACCAGATGGTATTCACCCAAGAGTTCCGAAGGAACTCAAATATGAAACTGTAGAACTACTTAAATGTAGTATTTAACTTATCACTGCAACAAGCCTCTGCACCAGATGACTGGAATATAGGTAATGTAATGCCAAATTTTAAAAAAGGGCTCCAGAGGCAATCCAGGCAATTACAGGTCAGTGACATTAACATCAGTACCAGGCAGCCTGCTAGAAATTATAGTAAAGAACTACATTATCAGAGACATACATAAACACAATTTGTTGGGGAAAGAGTCAACATGGCTTTTGTAAAGGGAAGTCATGCCTCACCAATCTATTAGAATTCTTTGAGTGGTCAACAAGCCTGTGAATAAAGGTGACCCGGTTGAAACAGTGTACTTGGATTTTCAAAAAACTTTTGACAAGTAACCTCACCAAAGGCTCTTAAGCAAAGTAAGTAGTCATGGGATAAGATCAGTAGTTCATAGATCAGTAACCGGTTAAAGGATAGGAAACAGAAGAGTAGAAATAAATGGCCAGCTTTTACAATGGAGAGAGGTAAACAGTTGGGTCACCCAAAGATCTGTGCAGAGACCTGGGCTGTTCAACATATTTGTCTGAAAAAGGAAGTGAGCAGTGAAGTTTGCAGATGACAAAATTATTCAAGATCGTGTTGTCAAAGCTGACCACGAAGAGCTAGAGGGAGAATCTAACAAAACTGGGTGACTCGGAAACAAAATGGCAGATGAAATTCAACATTGAAAAGTGCAAAGCAATTCACAATGGAAAAAATAATCCCAACTACACATATATAATGATGGCTCTAAATTAGTTACCACTCAATTAGTTACCACTCAAGATACATCTTCGAGTCACTGTGGATATTTCTCTATAAACTTCAGCTCAATGCACAGCAGCAGTCAAAAAGACTAACAGAACGTTAGGAACAATTAGGAGGAAAAAGATAGAAAAGAAGATGGAAAATATAATGTCACTATATAACTATTTTGCACCCAAACATTGAATACCGTGTCCAGTGCTGGTCATCCCATCCCAAAAAGGATATGGGGGAACTGGACAAGGTTCAGAGAAGGGCAACAATGACAACCAAGGGTATGGAACAGCTTCCCATATGAGGAGAAACTAAAAGGATTAGAGTTTAGAACAGAGATAACTAAAGGAGGATATGCAGAGGTCTATAAAATCATGAATGGTGCAGATACAGTGAATAGAAGTGTTATTTACCCTTTCCCACAATACAACCACCATTACGTTTAATATAATCAAGAGGAAGTACTTTTTCACACAATGTACAGTTAACTTGTGAAACTCATTGCCATGGGATATTGTGATGCCCAAAAGCATAACTGTATTTTAAAAAGAAATAGGTATGTTCATGGAGGACAGATCCATCAATCGCTATTAGCCAAAGATGGGCAGAGATGAAACCATATGTTCAGGGAAAGCCTAAACCTCCGATTGCCAGAGGCCAGAAGGGGAAGAATGGGGTATACCGTTCCAACTGCCCGGTTTTGTACACTCCCACTGAAGCTCTGGGACGAGCCATTGTGAGAGACAAGATACTGAGCTAAATGGACTATTGGTCTGATCCAGTATGGCTGTTCTTAGGTTCTTAACCACCCTCCCCTCCATATCATGATTTTTTTTAAATATGGAATCTATACTTTTTCTATGGTACAATTACCTGTAACATAAAACTTTTTTTTAACCTACAATGTACATACTACAGTTGCTTTTATTCCATTGTGAAAACACAGCATTCAAGTGAAGATACAAATATGTGGTTTTATCTCATACTGTATTTAAAAAATGTTTGTAGAATAATGTGTGTGGAGCTAAATAAAGAGGATCATGTAATATTTTATTTCAATAGCTAATATCTAGACAGTTGCTTTTCCTCAGCTCTCCCAACCCTAATCATTACACATAAATCTACAGTATTAGCTTAGAGAAATTAAATTATGATGAGTTTTTAAAATCTAGTAAGTGGAGTCTGATGGGATGGTTTGGGTTTTTTTTAAGAAAATAATCAGATTTTTTTGTTTAAATTGGATTTGACTATTTTTTTTCTTTTTAAAAATAAACCTGTTTAAAATGAAATCTGAATTTAACACAAAATATGTTATGGCCTAAACTATTATAATCTCTTAAAATATTTAAACAAGAAATAATTATGCTGAATCCATAAGCTTCTATTAAAAACTGAGTTAAGTCTGCTTTTCTATATAATGAAAGATGCTTGACCTGAAAGTTAGTATCTGGGGGAAAACTTTACAAATGTGGCACAACAGCTCATGTACAATATTAGCGGTTTGTTTTATTTAATAAGCAAAATTATTATATGCTGTTCTGTATGTTTAATTAAATTCCAGTTACCATCTTAATGCAGCTTGACACAAATCATGAGCAAAAAGTTAATTGTATTATATAAGCAATGTATCATTCACCATTTTCTAACATAGTAAAGTTGTACACTTATGTAGCTTAATATTTTCAGATTCTTACTTGCTTCAGTTGTAGTGTACCCTCCTTGCCAGCAAAAATATATCAAATCTAATACAAAGGCTCTATTGGGTAGACAAATGGAGGCACGCCTATCACAATTTGCTAGCTCTCACCTTTCCCCATCTCCTGATGCAGGAGGTAATAAGTTCTGGTGGTTGGGGGGTACTCCCATCGCCATTTACTACCAGAATGTCCTAACCACCAGTTATAGTAAAACTTGGTTCGCTGTCAAACTGGGAGGGTATTTCTAGTGGAGTCCTGCACAGCTCAGTCCTGGGTCCAGTACTAGTCAATATTTTCATTAATGACTTGGATAACGGAGTGGAGAGTGTGCTTATAAAGATCTGAAGATGACACCAAGCACTTTGGAGGACAGGACTAGAATTCAAG
Organism: Chelonoidis abingdonii; assembly: GCF_003597395.2. Classification (NCBI taxonomy): domain Eukaryota; kingdom Metazoa; phylum Chordata; order Testudines; family Testudinidae; genus Chelonoidis; species Chelonoidis abingdonii. Next base: position 317,702,068 of record NC_133769.1, on the reverse strand, counting down.
GACCTTGATAAATTGGTGGATTGGTCTGAATTCAACAAGACAAAATTCAATAGTGACAAGTGCAAAGTACTTCCTTTCCTCTGCATAACTACAAAATGGAGAATAACTGTCTAGGCAGTAGTAATTAAATGGAACTGGGGGTTATAGTGGATCACAGCTTGAATAAGAGTTAACAACATGATCCAACTGTGAAAAAAGCTAATACCACTCTGGGGTGTATTAACAGGAGTCCAGAGGAGAACAACAAAAATAATTAATAGTTTAGAAAATTTGACCCATGAGGAAACATTAAAAAAACTGGCTGTTCAGTCTTGAGAAAAGATTGTTAATAGGTTTCCCCTGAGCTCTCTTTCAACATGTTACGGGCAGTTATAAAGAGGATGGTCATCAGTTGTTCTCCATTTTCACAGAAGGTAGGACAAAAAGTAATGGGCTTGATCTGCAGTAAGGAATATTTAGATTAGAGATTGGGGAAAAAGACTGAGTATAAGGGTAGTTAGGCTTTGGAACAGGCTTCCAACAGAGGTTGTGGAATCCGCACTACTGGAATTTTTTAAGAACAGGTTAAATAAATACATGTCAGAGATGGTCTAGGGGGTTAGTTGATTCCACCTCAGCCCAGGGGATGGACTTGACTTCTCAAAGTGCCTTTCAGGCATATATTGTGCATGTTCTTGCAATGATCAGCCACTGATGTCACAGGGCTGTCTTCAGCAGATATATTTATACCATTTCCCCCTCTTGAGCTTTGATTAGCTCAGCTATATGGTGAGGAAACAAAGAGTGACCTGCCAAGTGCTGGCCTACAATGGAAATATCCCATGCAGCTTCAGAAACAAAGACAGATCCTGTCTAGTAACTAGTAATATTTATGGATGTTTCCGGGTCAGGTGACGTGTCTCAGCTGAGGTACAACATCACAATGTTTCAAGTACGTTGAAAATATTTTTTGTTTCAGCCTATCATACAGTCTCCTCACACCTTTATGGATATTGCAATAACAGACTCATTAATATTACCCTCATCATGTAAGAAAAGTGTAAACACAACAAATGTTGTGTTTGCAAGTTACATTTTTCAGGGAGCACATACTTAGTACAAAATAAGGTTTATATCAAGTGTGGTTAGCAAACAGGCAGAGGCTGTGATCAAAGAGGAATTTTTACAGTTTAAGTATCAAAAACATGGTTCAATTGATTAATTCTAATGGGACAAGAGTGCCAACACTTTATACGCATTAGCCCTGTAAAAACACAATGGAGACAAGGCACCTTAGTGTCTCCAAAAGGCAACCAATGCAAAGGAGTAACAGAGTAATTCATCTTAAAAAGAAAATCCTTGATTTTGGTAGTACAGAACAGTAAGCTTGTCAGAATGAAGAACATGACTGAAAACTACCATAACAAAATACGTAGCATACATAAAAGGCTATTAAATTAAAATATGCAAATAGAAGTATAAACAATTCAGTAGGAAAAATCATTTATGAACAAATGATGTAATAGAAAAATAAACTGCACTTCAGTGTTTGTAGGATGGAGAATTATAGAAAAAAGGATTGTTAATAATTTTTTAATTACAAAGGTATGGGGAAAATAATATGTTACTGGAAGTCCAAAATAGTACTGAATGGTACAGGAATGTACAACCGTTTTAGGTGTATGGATTCTCTGGGAGAGATAATAAAAAGTATGACGTTAGTGTGCCCTAAAGGCTCAGAAACAAAATGGCAAATTAAAAGAACTGTATTTATTTATTTTAAATTTCAAGACATTTAGGTTCATACGTCATGGTCTTTGAATACTTGTGGTTGTCAATCTTTACCTTTAAGAAAGATTTCATATAAGATAGTATAGTACCCTAAAGGGCAGATTTTTCAAGGAATGTAGGTGACTAGTGGGATTTTCAAAAGCATCTCGACTCTTTCAACCTTTAAAAATCTGGCCTGCAGTGACTATTTGGGAGCCAAGTTCTACCCACAAGTGGTGACATGTGAAAAAGGACGAGGGTGTCGGACAGAGAGGCAAAGTAATAGTTGACAAAGGCAATCCCCGTTGGTGGATTATAGGAAACTGAAGCATTTTTGTCATCAACCCAGGAAAGTTAGTCAGTCTTGATGTCATATGATCCCAAAGAATAAACTTCTGCATTACAAAAAATGAAAAAGCAAAAATTTAAAATTAAATACTGATGCCGGTACACTAGAAAGACTGAAATGTGATTGCAGATGCTACTAGCAGCCACGAATATTTTCAAAGATTATTGCTATAAAAATATTAAATAGCATAATGACATCTACCTGCACATTGTTAACGAACATAAATGAAGTGCTAAGAGTATTAAAAATAACATTTTTAAAAAAAAATTAATTAATTAAAGGAGCGACACTCCATTTACAGTGGCTTGCAAGAAAAGGGCAGTACCCTTCAGGAAATCAGAACAGCAAATAAGACAAAACTGTGAACTGCAATGAGCTTTTAACACAGACACAAACTAATAATGGTTAGTTGACTTGTCCAGACACTGGGATGAATTGTGCCTTTAAGATCACAGCCCTGGGAAGCACATGATGAGATGAACCATCCCTCAAGGGGGGAAAAAGTGTCTCTGCCCCCCAAGACCCCATTTTTGCAGGTACTAAAGATGGTACATCCCATCTGGGGTAATTGTTACCCCCTCTGCCCCTCCCCATTCCATGGATTTCCCCTTTGCTGCTATCTGGCAAAGCTTCAACCCCATTCTCAACACCAGCTCCTACCCATCCCTGATTTAGCCCCTCTCTCCTCTTTCCCCGTCTCCCATTGTTAGATCCTCCTGTGCATTCAGTCTGGCCCCTGCAGCTCCTGTGAGCAGCAGGGAGCACATTGATATCTCCAGGATGAACAGAGTCAGGGCAACAGCTTCAACAGATGTTACTGAGCATGCTCGGTACCAGCAAAGCACAAATTCTGACAGTCAGGAGTTTTTAACATTACACAACACCCACCTACATCAGTTAGGATGTGACTTTTTTCACACCTCTAGCCAACAAAGCTACATCAGCAAAAGTTTGTAGTATAGAACAAACCTTCCATTCAGACTACAATCAACTCTGCATGCAGCAGAGAGTCATGTACTCACTCCATAACTATTAGATAAAGGTATTTCGGAACAACGTACAATACTGTATTCAAAATATAGATGCAAATGTTATATTCTCCTGCTTTTCTTTTCAAGTTCTGCAGCTCCTCTTGGCCAACAGCAGCTTGTAAACTGACATTCTTAAAGCTTCAGAAAGGCATCATTTTCAATTGCTTGAATAAAGTTTCTTCAGTTCTTTAAACATTGTTTAATAAGAGCTCAAATTTACTGTGACCACTGATCTTTTGGGTCTCAGTGATCAAGAGAGAGCCACAATTGCTGTAGGGTTGCTTCTCTCTCACACACACACACACACACACACAAATCAATCCACCCATCAACCTACCTGTGCCACAGCTTGCTGACAAGTCATTTTGTTTTGCTTTCTATCCCCTGCTGCCTTTTAGCTGAAAAAAAAATTAACAGTTCTGGTGTTCTCTATCTACCCCTGTCAAGCCATGCCAAACTATTAACTCTAAAGCATCCATTCAGAAGGAAAGATGATCTTGTAGTAAAGTCACCGGATTTATTTAGTTCTATTCCTGGCTCTACCACAAACTCTTTATGACCTTGGGAGACTTACTTTACCTCTGTGCCTCGGTTTCCCCATCTGTAAAAATGAGGATAAGAATACTTCTAACTCAGAGGGGTGTTCAGGATAAACTAATTTTTGTAAAGCACAAAGAGGTCTTTTGAGACATTCAAAGTATCACTTACTCATACACAAAGTCACTATTCATACACTACATACAAGCCAAAATAAGTGAAAATATTAAAGTGTAACACTGATAGAAAAACTATCCAAATGCAAAAAAAGTATTTCATTCTGCTGAAACTTATTAACACAAATTGTATAGAACATTAGAATGATTACGTAAAAATGGTACCTCACGCAGGAGATCTGCTCCTTTTGTTTATTCTTAGTTATAGAAACGTACTGCTCCAACAAAACAAATAAGTTTTCACTACTTCTTACTCCTGTTAGCTACAGCATTACTACAATGCTATGAGAAATCGAGGTGCATTCATTTCTGGCTTCTGGTTCATGAAGAGATTTTTGTATTTCTAAAATGAGTAAAATTTTATGTGGAAAGCATAGACTGTAATCAGGGAATTCCAGTGTCACTTTAAAGCCACTTTTCATACTAGAGTCACATTTTAAAGGGGTCATAAATCAAAGAAAGATCAACAGAAAGTGAAGAAAAAATAGTGTTCATAATGGAGAGAAATTTAGAGTATGAAACTTTGCAAGCCCAGTGCAGATACATGCCAATTCATTTTTAGCCAAACATTTACCTTCAAATCTCCCCTAGTATTTCAGAGTCAAGACGTGTATTTATGTTTCAGTCTGTCCCCCAATTTACAGATTTTTAATGCTGGTTAGCACAAATATAAGCAGACATATTGCAACACTACAGATGGCAAGTCTTATTTTAACTCTTAAAACAAAAGCTTGCTGCTCTCCAGTTGGTATTGGAATTCTAAATTTATTTTTGCTCCAGACCAGGGGTGAAAGCAAGCAGAAAGTAGCTGCCGATACACAGCTGACCGTACTGGCAGGGCCGATGATGGGGGAGTAGGAGGAGGAGAGAGAGTCAAAAAAGAGGCAGCTGCCCCGGGGCCAAGCAATTTAAAAGGGCCCAGGGATACTGGCAGCGACCAGAGCCCTTGGCCCTTTAAATCACTGCCGGAGCCTTTAAATCACTAACCACAGCCCTGACCCTTCCACCCAAGGGCCTGCTCCTTCCAGGGGCCCAAAGCCACTGCCCCCCCTCCCCGACCCTGTCCAGGACCCAGACTCCCCTGATAAGTTACTTTCACCCCTGGCCCAGACAGAATACAAAACTGAAGTATGTATATTTATTTTAAAATAATTAGTATTAGAACACTTACTACATAGACATTTCCTTAACAAAAATTGTATAAGATTAGATTACTTTTTATTCTGAAATTGTTTTTTCACTCTCAAGTGCATTTAAAACATACTATTGAAGCTTTTATGGTTGTAGGTAAAGTCTGTCTTTAAAAAATAGTGAGTATAACCTATAGGATTTCTAACAGTTTCTTTTCCAAAACTATTTTCCATTATGTAACAAATTAAACGTCTTTAAAATGTTCCTCCTGATACACACACTTGCTCTTTACAATAAAATTTTACTTTCTTGCTTATAGTGACATAGAATAGGCTTTTACTAAACCAAAACTGACCAAAAAGCTCCCAACATCATATACCTTATGATCTGCTTGTCTATATATTATATAACATGCCAGTCACTGTTTAGCTCAAGATATTTCAAAATTATTTCTCACTTCCTCCACTACATTTGCCAAGAAAAAAAAAATTTTGCTTTCATTTTTAAAAGCCACGCCTCCATGTTGGGGGGAGGGATTTTCGTCAGTGAAATATTTTCAGATTACCAGAAGACTGCACTCTTAGTTCCTTTGTTCTAATACTTAAAATATTCAGCCTTTTAGGCTTCCTAACTAGCATCAAATAAATTTACAGTTAAGTACATTCCTCACACCTGTTCTGAGAGCAGGAAAAGTTGCAACTAACAGCTGTCATGACAATCTCTGGATTCAAACAAATGCCTGGTGGTTAATGTCCATACAAAGCATGCACATGTGACTAAATAAGCATTTTGCAATTCTGTGACAGAGCATAAATTTTAGTGGTTTGGGTTTTTTTGCTCCATTAGCCTGGTAATGGAGATATGAAAGCAATCTGAGAATTGTATCAGTTTTGAGGTTATGATCATTTTAAAGAATGAATTGCTTAATCTAAAAGTTAACAGATTGTGTACACAGTCCTCCAGAAACCGTATAGACATACTGTTAGTCCTGCAAGCTCCGGACTACAGACCTGAAAGTCGCACTGTTATTTTGTACAGAAGTTTGATTATTCTTCACTATTTCCTGAATCTCTATATGTTTAATTTATAAAAACAACCAGGACTTCATGTCCATTTTCATTCCCATCCCCTCTTAACCAAGAGCATCCCTCACCACAGCAAGAGGCATGCTGAACAGGCTGAATGATTTCCAAATACAAAAGTTAGTGAAGTAAAAGAAACAGCTTTGCTAGTTGAACCAGCAGAAGAAAAACACTAGAGCAGATCTTACACTCTGTTTGGAAGAGGACAGAGGTTCACACACCAGCTCACTTTACAGTGACAAACAAGGCTGCCCCTTCTCTTTCTGTGGCTCTCCAAGGTCAGAAGATTTTCAAAATCTAGCCGTACTCATGCACAAAGAATTCCATCAGCTTTATAGCGATGCTCTTTAACTGAGCAAATGATACAACACGGAAATCTTAAGTGGCCAAGAATTTGCCTACTTTCCTTAGTGCTACTATCCTAGTTCAATAACACTAACAAACTTTGCATGTGTTGGGAAAGGAGGTCCCAATCATTAAACAGGAAAATGTATTCTTGCTTATGTGAAAACTTCATTCTTTGAGTAATAAAGTTCACAAATCCGTTACAATGGGTACTACAGCCTGTTTGCAGGATGGAAGCAGAATCAGATGTCAGGCACCAGCAGCAGTGGAATGCCCCACATCCTGAAGTTCCATCCAGTTAAGAACTTCCACACCCAAGATAACTCAAATCTACTGTGAGGGGGAAAACTGCAGCCTGCCAGCTGAGTCTCCTCACCCCTACAAATGAGTTATAGGGTGGAGAGCAGAATACACAGACCATTCTTTTTGCCTCTGGCCTGTCAGCCTAGCTTGCTCACTCCCTGAAGAATGCAGGGGCACCAGCCCCTACAAATGCCTCAGAAGGAGAAGTGGAGCTGAGGAGATGATGTCCCTGGCTGGGAATCAGTCATATTATTGAACCAAACTCTTAATTTAAAACTCTGAAGTGAACTTTGGAATTTCCTTCCAAACAACTCTGAATGAAGAGCTTTGGCTGAGTTGCCTACCACTGAGGGGACAAGAAAAAAAATGGAGGGACCTTCAGTTGGTGGAACAAGACAGGTCTGCTTCTGCCCTCAGCTGCAAGCAGGCTGAAGTAACGGATCTGTGGACACTAGTATGAAGAATAAGAACGAGGAGTACTTGTGGCGCCTTAGAGATGAACAAATTTATTTGGATATAAGCTTTTGTGGGCTAAAACCCACTTCATCAGATGCGTGCAGTGGAAAATACAGTAGGAAGATCGATATATACAGAGAACGTGAAAAAAACGGGGGTTCCCATACTAACTCTAACGAGACTAATCAATTAAGGTGGGCTATTATCAACAGGAGAACAAAAAACTTTTGTAGTGATAATCAGAATGGCCCATTTCAGACAGTCTACAAGAAGGTGTAAGTAACAATATGGGAAAAATTAGCATGGGGAAATAGAATGAAGAATGTAATTACCTGTCCATAATTGGGGATAAATTTAACATTTATTAACCAAAAAAAGCCTACCCCCACAAATTATTTAAATACAATTTTTCTAAGATTCCTTACCTATATTTCAGTTTAGATTACAAATGAAAATTTAAAGAACTTTCACTCTATCTTTATTTTTAAAAAAACATGCACTTCACTAAGCAGGTTTCAAAAGTCATTCACAGGTTGTTTCACTTACAGGTTGTTACATCACCACCACACTGTTGCTAAGACTGGGCTCACCAAACTACCTATGAATATTTAAGTGTGATATGTTTTTCAGTTTTAAGATGTAATTCATAACAAATTTTGCAAAACAAAGGAACAGTTTCACAAACTATGCTTAATTTCACTTCCATGATAAATCCACACTCATATGTACGATCACATAGGTGAAGGAGCACAAATTAATTTTAATGGTCTAATTAAATTTGAGTTTTGTCTGACTCCTGTTTCAGTCCTTTGAACAGAGTACGGCTAGTCATTTGCTCCCATTTACCCCAATCCATAATACAAAGCTGTCAGGGTTCCCTCCCCATTCTGAATTTTAGGGTACAGACATGGGGACCCGCATGAAGACCCCCTAAGATTATTTCTACCAGTTTAGGTTAAAAACTCCCCTATTCCTTGGATTAAGTAAAGCTGCCACCACCGAGTAATTTAAATAAACATTTAGGAAGGTCCACTTGGAGGCCTACCTTCCCCAAATATCCCCCAAGTCCCTACACCCCTCTTTCTGGGCAAGCTTGAGAATAATCCCCCAAGCCCCTACACCCCCTTTCCTGGGGAGCCTTGACAAAATATCCTCACAAATTGGTACAGGTGAACACTGACTCAAAGCCTTGGATCTCAAAACAATGAAAAAAAAAAATCAAGTTCTTAAAAGAAGAATTTTAATTAACGAAAAGATAAAGAATTACCTCTGCAAAAGCAAGATGGTAAGTACTTTACAGAATAACAAAAGACTCAAGAACATAGAGGATCTCCCCTATAGGCAAAACCTTAAAGTTACAAATCCAGGGATAAACCTCCCTCTTGACAAGGAAAATCACAAGCCAAAATAAAAGTAAGCTAATGCATTTCCTTATTATTACTTACTAGTTCTAATTGAGTTGGATTGCTTGCCTTCTTGATCTGTCTCCGGCAAGCACACAGGACAGACAGACAAAGGACAGACAAAACAAAGCCTTTTTCCCCCCTCCCAGATTTGAAAGAATCTTGTCCCCTTATTGGTCCTTTTGGTCAGGTGCCAGCTACGTCACCTGAGCTTCTTAACCCTTTACAGGTAAAAGGATTTCGTCCCTCTGGAAGGATTTTATAGTACTGTATACAGAAAGGTGGTTACCCTTCCCTTTATATTTATGACAAAGGCACTCGAAACTAAAATATAACAAATACAAAAGAAAAAATGTAAATGTTTTACAAAATATTAAATTAACCTGTGGAACCCAGGGCTGCAGGATAAATTTGAGGCAAATAGTTTGTGATTAAAAAATCAATTTGATATTTTTATTAACAGCAGCATCTACTGTTACACTAGTGAAAATTACAAGTGTTAATAATCCATTTTCTTCAGGGCATAAATTCATCATCAGCTACAGGAAGTAGAGTTTTCCCCATGTGTCAGTTTTATCTGTAGCACAAGTTTTACAAATGGACAAAACCTTAGCTTTTCATTCTTGGTAATTAAAATGATCCTGTTTGATTGGGAGAAGAAAACACAGCTGCCAGAGTTTTATAAGCTTTTCCAGAATTAATTTTTTGGGTTTCTCCAGCCCAAGTATGTACTCTGTATGTAGCTGTACACTCCAGTGGTACATGCTGGTGTTTAGAGTGAGGTTTTAAACACTAGTTTTCAAATATGGTTTTGAGGTACATCAAACAGTGTATAGCTAAAATCTCTATTAAAAGGTTAAAATGTCAGTAAAACATTAAGTAATCTTTATTAGTATTTTTCATATTTGTATAAAGAAAGGCATTAGGTTAAGTCTATTTATAAGGAAATTAGAGCTTTGAGAAAATGAAAGTGAGGAGAAAAGTTTAAAATATTACGTGAAAATTCACTTAGCCAGTATTATTAAAAAGTATTTAAAGGACTGATATAATATGCAGTTTTCTCTGAGAAAACTGCTAGTGTCACAAAGAACAATTATCAGAACATCCAGAGAGAAGGGAAATCACTTCCCAAGACTCCTCATGGTTATGAATCCATACTTTCTAAGACATTCAGCAACTTCAACTTGCAATTTTGGTTCCAGAGACTTTGTCAAACTTAGCTCTTCCAACCATGAGTAGCATCTACAGCACCGCAAGACTGGCTGTTCATTGAAACATTCTGTGCCTGGATGTCTACTACCTCCAAACAGCATAAAAGATAGGAGGTAACATGTATCATGACATGATGTGTAGCTGTGAGAAAGAATAAACTGGCAATTAAATTTGAAAAGCTGTAAGTACTTTGTATAAGAGAGGCATTCTGAAGAAAATCTGCAATTTACTGGCTTTGGGGAAAGGTATGGCCAATAAAATGACAATCAATATTTAAGTAACTACATATACTAGCATATTAGAATAAATATACATAATTCACTTCAGAAGTGGTTTTCTCAAACAGATTAAAAAAGTTCTAAGTTAGAACAAACCTACACAGACTTCTATTTATCCTTTTGACATATTAAACTGAATTCAACAACCAAAAGGATTAAAGAAATTTAAAATCCCAATCAAGAAGAATCTATGCTTAGCTTATATTTTAAAACAAGTATTTTGCAATATTTCATTTTAACTCACTAGTAGAATAGCCCAATTACATGTGACTCTCAACTGAACAATCTCAGTCTTAAATTTACCATCATCAAAAAAACAATTAACCCTTAGAATTACCCCAATATCTTACTATTTAGAGTTTTAACAGAATGTCAGTGTTGTTTCTCCAAGACAGAAATATTTAAAATACTGAGGGTTTTTTGAAGGGCTTTATTGATTGATTGAAGCCTATTAGCTTTACTTCACATAATTTTCAGCACAGCTTCAGTATCCTGAAGAAAATTAAGAAAAACTGGGATGGATGCACAACAGTATAGTCCAGAGGTTCTCAAACTGGGGGTCATGACCCCTCAGGGGTCACAAAGTTATTACATGGGGGGTCACGAGCTGTCAGCCTCCACTCCAAACCCCACTTTGCATCCAGCATTTATAATGGTGTTAAATATATAAAAAGGTGTTTTTAATTTATAAGGTGGGGGGGGGGGTCGCAATCAGAGGCTAGCTACATGAAAGGCATCACCAGTACAAAAGTTTGAGAACTACTGGTATAGTCAAAAAAAATGTAATGTCTTAACCAGCGTTTCCATAAACTACAACGTATTCATTACTCTTTGCCTATGAGAAACACTACCCAGATGGCATTACCTTCTCCTATAAAAGTAACTGACTAGAACTCTGTCACCAGGGCTAGCCCCCAGTTAAGTTTCTTCTAAGGAGAACCAGCCTGTGCATAGTTAACTGGATACATGGCTGAACAGCAGTTAGTTAAGGAACTCTGAGGGCCCTAAAGGGTTATGAGGACTCAGACAGGAGCCCAGAACACAGAGGAAGCTCCCAGGGAGAGAGCTTTTTAGGAAAACTGGGTAGGAAGCTACACCCAGGGGCATCTCCCTAGAGAGCAGAAGCTTTCAGAGAGAGAGAGGAATAGCCTCAGAACACAGGGAGTAAGCTCAAGAGGAGACAGACTATACAACTCCCCAGGAAGGGAGGCCTCGGAGACACCATGAGTCAGCATATGAGAGACAGCAAAGATCCAGGCAGTCGACAAGCCTGGGGACTTACAGCAGAAGGAGAAGGCTTGTTTACATATGTTTGGCAGTTAATTAAACAAGCTGGACCTCATGAAGGGGCACTGTTCACTATATACAAGCCTCACTGAGTATTCTGAAAGCCCACTAAGGGAAACTGAGGGACAGACCCAACTGTGTTTCCACACCAGGGCAGTCCGGAGTGAATTCCCTCCGTAACATACCCATACAGCAAAGTGTTTAAAGCAGTGATCACCAACCAGTAGATTGCCATTGATGGGTTGATCCTGGAGTCTCTGCCAGTTGATTGTGATCTCCTGGTTGGTGACCACTGCTTTAAACACTCTGCTATATGGGTATGTTATAATTGGCATTCACCCCTGCACCACTAAAAGTCCAGCAGCGCACTGGGGCTAAGGCAGGCTCCCTGCCTGCCCTGGCCCCACGCTGCTCCTGGAAGCGGCCAGGATACCCGAGGCCCCAGGGGAGGAGGGACAGGGGTCTCCACGCACTGCTCCTGCCTGCAAGCACTGCCCCCGCAGCTCCCATTGACCAGAAATGGGCAACTGCGGCCAATGGGAGCTGTGGGGGCAGTGCCTGCAGGCAGGGGCAGCGTGCAGAGCCTTCCCCCCCTCCCTCCGAGGCCATAGGGACACGATGGCTGCTTCCGAGAGCAGAGTGGAGCCTGCCTTAGCCCTGCTGCGCTGCCAACCGGGAGCCACGCAAGGTAAGTGCTGCCTGGTGGAAGCCCGTACCCTTCTCGCACCCCAGCCTTCAGCCCCCTCCCAGAGCCAGCATCCCATACCCCCTCCTGTACCCCAACCAACTGCCTCAGCCCTGAGCCCCCTCACAGAGCTACTACCTCATACCCCTTCCTGCATCCTGAGCCTTTGCCTCAGCCCTGCATCCCCCTCAGAGCCAGCACCCCAAATTGCCTCCTGTACCCCAACCAACTGCCCTAGCCGAGCCCCCTCCTGCACCCAAACTCACTCCCAGAGCTTGCAACCCTCACCCCCTCCTGCACCCCAACCTGCTGCCTCAGGCTCAGCCTGGAGCCCCCTCCCACACTCCGAAACCCTCGGCCCCAGCCCAGAGTCCACATCCCCTCCCAAACCCCAACCCAGTAAAAATGAGTGAAGGTGGAGGACAGTGAGCAATGGAGGGAGTTGGAATGGAGTGAGCAGGGCGGGGAAGATCCTGGGTTGCACTTAAATTCAGAAAATGATCTTGTGCATAAAAAGGTTGGAGACCACTCGTTTAAAGACTACTAGGCTAAATTCTGCACTCTACTTTTGTAACCCCACTAGTTTTAATGGGGTTGGATAGATGCAGCCAAGGAGCAGATCAGACGCACAAAATGTAAGTAATTTTACTTCTTTAGGCACTTTAATATGAAGAATCTAGAAGCACTGAAGTTGAAAGCATACCATTTTGGAGATCCTGTTAAAAAGATGATCACAGTGCAGTCTGCTGGTCACATTCAGCCATAATGTGGCCTGGAAACAATATTTTGCAAAGTAGAAGGTGTTTTCATATGTGCTGCCTTCTGAAAAGCAGTTTAGTTGTTCTTTTAATCTCAAACACCCAGCAAATATGAAGACATCAGGTTTCATTTACTCCTATTGCCAGGATTAATATGGACAGGAGCAAAGAATGGGGACAACAGAAATAATGCACAGTATTGCGCCAAAAATTAGTAAATACTACAAGTTAAGCAAAGAGTCGAAGTGCAACATCAGCTAAGACCCAGCCAATTTTGGATGGTTACAGCTAAGCCTCAGTTTTTATTGACTGTGTGGTGCATGTGCAAGAACAGCCTTCAGTCTTTTCACAGCCTCAGTTGCTAACTATAAACCTCCAAAAGTCAAGACATGAAAAAAAGCATTTGAGATACTGTACAGCTACATTATACAGGTCATATCTAAACTGCAAGAAAAGATTAAGAAGTTGCCTTGCCGCTGTTTTACTAAGGGATACAAGAGCCACCCCCCATACTCTTAGTGAGTATTCCTATTATATAATTTACCATGAGGCTTAAACGGCATGGAAGGCATGTCCCAACTCACTATTAATGGCACTGATGCTAGTATTTACAAGTCAGAAGACAGTTAGGGATATTATTCTCTTAAATCCTCGGGATTGACCATTGTGGGATTTCCACAGAAATAACCCACAGAAAAAGATCTAGCTTGAACAGGCTTAACAGATTTCTATTCAGATACCCAAGTAGTATTCTCCATTGCTTGACAATATAATACGGGGATACAATATTTCCAAACAGCAATATCTCCATTGCCGGTATGTCAAAGTGAAGCTTCAAAGTTGACTGTCTGCATCATGTATCTTTAATAAACACCTTCCCCATCAAACCTACTTACCTGCCCAAATGAAAGAAGCAATAAAGTTGTGTTTTCCTGACCACAAAGGGGAAGAGTCAGTGGCACTGTCTTCCAGAGAAATACAATACAATGTAGGAAGTTACAAATTAAGTTACAAGTTGAATGGAATGTTGAACATTCATATACTGATCTGATGGGCTAGCGCAGTGCATTTAACTGAAACGATCGTTTATTAAAAATATCTCTATGCAATGCTTTTTTCTTTGCTTTATTCTCATAGTAGTAATTGCCACACCTCAGGATATTTTCTTTAGATAGATGACTAAACTGCCTAGACACTGTGCCTCAGACTAAAAACTCCTCCCAGAGGACCAGTCCTCATGAACTGATTTCTGCATTTGTTATTGCTCAAGTAAAAATTGTCTTTTCTTGTATTCTTTATCTTTGGAGACGGTCTGATCAATGGCCAAAGCCAGTAATACTGCCATCCCAGTTGTTGTAAAGAATGTGTTAGCTCTCTTTGCTAAATATTCTCCCCCTCCCACCAAAAAATACTATTTCTATGCATGTGCATACTACTATTATGCAGTCAGGCTAATAGAATACTTATTGTGCAATCACTGAAGACAATTCACATCTGTTAGAATACGAATACCCTTAATTTTGGCAGAGGACTGTTCAGTTCTTGTAGCACAGATTCCTTGGTGGTAGAAATTTGAGGACAAGTCTATTATAGTGATAAATGTGGATACACATGTTCAAGGAAAAAGGAGAGGTGGGGATGAGGGGGGAAAGATAGGTTAATGTTGAGGTTTTTAATTTCAAACTAGGGCTCAAAAGTTCATCTTATCATGCAAGTGATAAAGGAGGACATGCAGTTTTCGCAGTCAGATGATGTCTGTATTTGAAATGTAATAATTTATTATAACTCTGGCTCTGGTTACGCTACTACTTAAGTCAACATAAATTATGTCACGTTGGGGCATGAATTAGCCACCCCCTGAGTGATATAACTTATGCCAACTTAAGTGTTGGTGTGGACAGCGCTATGTTGGCGGGAGAGCTTCTCCCAAGGACATAGCTACCGCCACTTGCAGGGGCTGGAGTATTTAAGCGGAGGGAACAGCTCGCTCCTGTCTGTTTAGAGCAGCTACACTGGAGAGCTTGCAGCGGTGCAGCTGCACCATTGTAAGCTCTCTAGCATAGCCATAGCCTCTGTAACAACATTTATACACCTCTGACCTCGATTAGGATGGCTTCGCAAAGCCATCCTAATGAATGGAAAGAAAGCAAAGTGGCCTCTAATTAGGCATCTAATTACATTTTGGGTTCCCCCCACCCCCCAAAAAAGGGTTGGTTTTTTTCCCTCTTCCCTATGAACTCCCAAGATCTAGGTTCAAATCAAGTTTGAATCAAAGGATCCAAGTTCAATTTGATTAGGTTAAAACAAATGTGTTCTCATCCTAAACTTTCCTGGACATTGGTCTAGCCCAGAGGTGGGCAAACTACAGCCTGTGGGACCGTGCTGCTTGGCCCTTGAGGTCCCGGCTGGGGAGGCTGTCCCCCAGCCCCTCCCGTGCTGTCCTCCCTTCCCCGCAGCCTCAGCTCGCTGTGCTGCTAGTGCTCTGGGCAGTGGGGCTGCAAGCTCCTGCCAGGATGCACGGTGGTGTAGCTGGCTCTGGCTGGACGGCACGGCTGCCAGTCCTGCTGCTCTTAGTGGCAGGGTAAGGGGGTGGGGAGCAGGAGGGCTGCATAAGGGGAAAGGGGTCCCGGGGGGCAGTCAGGGGACAAGGAGCGGTTGGATGGGCAGAGGTTCGAGGAAGGGCAGGAAGGGGACGAGGGGGTTGGATAAGCGTGGCAGTCTTGGGGGGCCTGTCAGAGGGCAGGGGTGTGGATAGGGGTTGGGTCAGTCAGGGGACAAGGAGCAGGGGGGTTGGATAGGGGGTGGGGTCCCAGTGGGCAGTTAGGGGTTTAGGGGCGGGGACAAGGAGCAGAGGGGGTTGGATGGGTCAGGGATTCTGAGGCGGGCAGTCAGAGGGCAGGAAGTGGGAGGGAGTGGATGGGGGCAGGAGCCAGGCTGTCTGGGGAGGCACAGCCTTCCCTACCTGGCCCTCCATACAGTTTCGAAACCCTGATGTGGCCCTCAGGCCAAAAAAAGTTTGCCCACCCCTGGTCTAGCCAAAGTCTCCATTTTTACACAAGGAAGTCTTGGTTCAAAAGGCCCAGGTCTAGATTAACAGAGATGAGGCAATTTGAAATAGTTGGAGACTGAGCTGTGCAGAGAATCCAGTACCTGCACCATATCTGTCTCTAGCAGATTAATCCTCCATGTTCATCATCAAATTCATGCCCATTTATTTATTTTTAAAAAAGCATTCCGTTATCAGGACTGCTGACCAACTACAGATTTCACATTAAGGAACCTAACCAAGAAACCTCTTTCTGAACTGCTTTATTGAAAGAACAGAAATAGAGATCAACCAAAAGCACAATATTTTTAAGACTAGCCACCATAAATATTTTACTTTAAAAAGTCTTAATTGGTATATATTTATTACTACATGATTAACATACTCCCTGTAATACATAACAGGAAGTCTTATTCCTTCCTGTTACCTACAGTATATCAGTGTCAGATACACATAAACTGCCAGAGTATATGCAAGCTAATCTAAGAACTAAAAGTAAGTCTTTCCTTAAGAAGACTCCAGCCAGCTTGAAATCCTGACATAAAAGGGCTATTAGCTCATAATTCAAACTCTTAACTAAAAGGAACTGGTGAACTGGCCTACTGCTATTCAATTAACTAATATTTTAGTGGCCAATCTCAAGTCTCCTCAGAGTGACTAGATTTAGGTTCACCCTGGCACAAGCATCTCCCAACTGTTTTTCCTTCTTCCAAGGTTTGAATTTGACAACGATTCAAGGGGGAATTATTGATGGCTGCTCCAGACTACATTCAACAAATCAGAGCTAGTAACGATAGACCTGTAGCAGTCAAACTCTGTTGATATTTCAGAGAAGAAAAAAGTTCATTCTTGCAGCTATTGATTTTTAAAAAAGAATTAAAAGTTCCTCTTTACCCAAAAATCAGATACTTTGACTGGAAATTAAAAGCACTAATTTAAGAGAGACCTAGAACTACAGTAATTCCATAACACAATCATTCTAAAGCAACCCCTCTAAGAGAAGTGAAATTGGGTCCCAAACACTAGAGAAATTTTAATATATTAATTCACTGAGTTTGCAACACACACACTTTAAGAGATTGATTTAGTCTGGCATATACAAATTGCACCCACTGTAGACAAACTAGGAATCTTCAGCCATGATCCATTACTTCAGTTTTACTCTGAAGTAGCACCATTGTAAGTATTCTCTTTCTCCCTTCAGCTGTTTAAAATAGGTCAAAATTTGCTTTCTGGACTAGCAGAGAAGTGATGTCTGACTCTAAACATACTCCAGCGGCAACAAAACTTGCAAATGAAATTTGGGGTGGCTTTAGCTCAATCTCCACTTGCAATTATCTTATTCACTTTATGGGCATAGGAAGACAGGCTTCTATAGCGCAATGGGTAACAAATCCAGTACCTTAATCTCATTACTGATAGGTATGCAATTCATGTAATTAAAATCACCTAATTTAATCCACTTCCCTTTAAGTAAACCTTAAACATTTCTGCTGATCTTGCAGGATGTAAGCTCATTTGCACAATAAATGCAGTCTAACAAGTCACCATATTTAAAACAAGTTGCTTCAGTTCAGTCTTATCTAACTGCCTAGTTTAAATGGTGATGGCTAAATGAAACTCCACCCATGTGGTAATTTCTGGAGACACACCTGAGAGAATTAAAGAATTTGCTAACTTCTGTTGTAATATGGAATCACAAATTAGCACTATCTAATATTGTTCAGACACTATCAATGGTAAACCCAAAATCTGATCAGATCTATGTAGTTCTGTTACCTATTTGAAAAGTGGACGTAATCTGTATTAACTACTCTTTTATCTAACCAATTCTTGCACCTCAGCACTCCTAAGACACTCACAAAGCCCAGCATGTACGATCATGGGAAAAGTTACTTTACAAGATGTTAAATAAGGACTGTCACAAGTGGTCTAGCAGTAAGGCAGTCTAAAAATAAAAAAAGAAAAATTCTATGTACTTCATAAAACCTATATGAATGCAGCGTTAAGACTGAGACTAGGCCAGATCCAGCAGTCCTGCTGATCAGTAGAGTACAAGGTGAGAGGGATGAAAAGGTTGCTTAAGGATCATGTCACTCCTCCCTGATCCAGCTGCCGTTCTGTAAAAGAGCCTGTGTGCTGGGTTAGAGCAACATAAGGACTGAAGAACTGATCAAATTTAGACCAGCTGCATGGGACAGAAAACACAGCTGCGAAATAACAGGGTATAATTGCTTTTCAGGCATACCACCTTCTCCCATACATGCTTCTGTATTACAGAAAATGGGGCAACAGGGAGACGGAGTGCCATCAGAGCCGCACATTGCCTATGTCAGCAGAAGATCAGCTTTACACTGGAGTGATCTCCCCACACCAGTTACTTTAGGCTATGTGAAGCAAAGTAGCTGCACTGCGCCATCTGGCCCCCTTAAATAAAAGTTCTAACTTTGTAGAAAGTTATAGTTTCCATGGAGAATAAAATGGCTGCTTGCACATATAAATATTTCATTACTGTATATCTGATTTCCCCAATGCTTTCTACATCCATTATGACAGAGCTCTGGTTGTTGCGGGAATAACAGCTTTCAATTCCTTCCCCCTTTTTTTGATGGGCAATTAAAATCTCAGTTTTTGCACTGCTTTAATAGTGTTTTTTCAAGCTTTTAATACCTTTCAAAAGAGAGAGACAGAAAAGGGCAGTGGAATTTACACAGTCCTTTCACATTTGCCAGCACTGGGAAGGTCTAATATGGGAGGACTTCTGAGTAATATACTGTCTTCATGTATTTCAATATCTAATCACTTAATCAAGTGCTTCTATGTATTACAATGCACAGATATAATTTAGTTTCTATACTCTGCAGGAAAGGGGCCATCTTTAGCTCATAAAGCAGATTATGGGGTTCTCAAAATATGTCTGGATAAGTACTCATGTAAGGAAAATGTACTGCACATGCCCAATATACTATATTCAGTACATGCATGTGAAATTTGGAACTTAAACTGCTTGAATTATGTGAGCACACGACAGCCACAACAAACACTGAAAACATTACTCTGTGCTGTTGCAAACCAAATAGCTGAATGGATTTTCTAGCTTGCCCAAAAATTAATTTCTAGACCAAGAACAAATATTTCAGAAAAAAGTTTCAGCCCTAAATGTCACCAGCCTTGGGCTTAGAATAAGGAAACCTTCTCAATACAAAGCAGTAGCAGCACAGGTATGATATGCCAACAACCACTTAGCTATTCTCTTTGTAAGTTGCAAGTCCAGAACCAACACAAGTTTAAGGAGTACTGAAACATAGCCAGGTCTTCTCACTACCTCTGTTAAATCTCATTTTTAACTCCCACATTATTCAGCAATAAGCCTTAACAGTTTTCCTCTGCACATCAAAATTCTAGGACTACTCCACTCCACTCAGTGATGTACACAGTTCCAGCAGATTTTCAGCAAACACTTTTCAAACTGAGCCTCTTGTCCCCTGATGTATCCTCAAATGGTAAAGTACTTCAAAATCTTTAGCAACTATTGCAACAGTGTTTCAAATGGAGCAAATAAACCCTGCTTAAGCATCTCAGATTTTAAGCAACTTCATGACATGTAGTTTCTTCAATATTCATACACAGATCTAAAATAGACACCAAGACTAGTGAAATGAAAAATCTGAAGCAGTCTCCAGTGCAATCTTAGCATTTGATTTCATTCACTGTATCCTCATTTATGACCTAATTGAAAGCTACTGCAAGAGCAGTCATGTTACATTGCATCAAGGCTAACATATGATAGATGGCACATTACAAGCCTAAAAGACAGCTACACAGCAACTTTGCTGGATGAAGACACATGAATAAACTCAGCAAATATATTCTTTGAAGTAGGTAAAGTGCAGTAAACAATATTTAAATAGTCCAAACTAGTGAAATTCTATATGCAGAAGCATAAATGTAGTTCTCCAATACATGCATGATTGTTCCCTTGTGCATTTTAGATTTAAGAAGTTCAGGTTAGGGTGGTAAAGGGCAGAATTCTTACAATACCACATCAAATTCAATTCCCCTGCATTTTAATTCATAAATAAAATTTCTACACAACTCTACTCTAGTGTAAACTAGCAAATGCTAAGAAAGTCACAGTTAACTGCTGCATGTATGACTTAACCTGAGGTTTCCTCCTGACTTCAAACAGATGCCTATCATCAGCTCAGAGTCTCTACTGTATAGAAGACAGACAGAAAGAAAGATTTGGTATGTCTTCACATGAATTAGCTGTGTCAGTACCTGCTATACTCAGAGTTACAAAATCACTTCCATTAGAATTCCGTGTTTTCACATTTTTTCCCCAAAACAAAATGATGGCTGAAGACTGAAGCTCAGCATGGTCATAACCAGTGTCCTGTGTATTTTGCAATTCCATAGCCATGGAATTTGTCAGCAATTATGATCTCAAAGCATTCATTTAAAAAAGGGTGTCTAGCATTCATGGTCTGTAAAATAACAAGGCAGTGTCATCTTGAATCTGCAGACAGCCTGAAACAATAGTTCATAGAGGCATGAACTGACCAATTTATCTCAGTAGTGTTGACTCAAACCTAGAAAACAGTGCCAATTATTTTACTGTGGGTTATTTTATCAGAAACATCCAACTAGAAGCTTTATCCCACTGTCTCAGATTGCCTTTCTTACACGGTCCCGTGTGCCAAAAGCCATAGTTACCAAAATCTCCAGCTCCCCTGACAACTTCTACAATGTAGTTAATACAAAAATCTGGAGCATACTTTATAAAAAAATCAGAAAAAGACATAACCAAACTGAATGTATTATAAAAGCAACCACTACAATGGCTAACATACAGATTGCCTAATTTTATTTCACCATGAAAGGGTGACAGAATGCAGAGCTTTTACCACAAAACCTAGGTCCATCTTACCACGGAGTACAGGGGCATGGGGAGGAGACAAGTAAGGTAGGAAATAAATAAAAATGTTAAAGCACTTTTTTAAAAAAAATCACTTAAGAGCATGCTCACTGTTCATCTCTGATTGTTAATAGATGCTAATGAAAGTATGTTCCCTTTTAGGATACGAAAAGCATGTTCAAACTGCCCAGTTTCAGGAGGGGACTTGCACAGGGACATTGGCTGCTGCCGCATTAACAGTTTGTATAAGGAAGATAAGCATTAATGAAACACACATAGGAAAATCCACACCAAAAACAATCTGCTTTATCAAGAGAAATTGTGATCTTAGACTGTAAGCAATTTTATTGCATTACACAGTATTCTGCACATTGTAAGTTCTCATTCAAGATTTAATCAGAAACACTAATTCAAGCCACCTTGGACATACATATTATGTTCCAGTTTTGATTTGTTTTTTGCTTAATCATATACCTTAACATTACATTCATATATATGTCATAAGGGTAAAATTTAAAATATATAGAATTTGTAGTATGATCAAATTAACATTACTGTCTGAATTTTTAATTTTCACATTTCCTGACTTTCTGCTACTTTATTTGTGTGCAACCTACAGGGGCCTGGTTATTATTATTATTTTTTTTAATCATACAGAAGGGAGAGGTTTTTAAACCTACTACTGTTACAGCTGGTATAACTAAAAGATGGAAAAGAGCTTTCATGTGCATTTGACAGCATTTTCTGTCCATTAATTTCATGTTGCCCCAGAATAGTCAGTTTTGCACCTATCTGTGTGGGCCTTTAAAAATACTGTTGTCTTCTGTTATCTGAAACAGAATAGGAAAATGAGTTTATAAAGCCACAGAAGTTGGTAAGGAGACCCCAGACTTGAAGTCACTTCATATTTGTTTTAAAGGGATGTATATGTATCTCAGATGCACAGGTTAGTTTAATGTAATATTGAAACGATTCTGGCAACTGGAAAGCTAGTTAGTTTGGTTTAAAAAAAAATAATTCTCTTTGCCACGTAAGTTTGCCACAAGTACTAATTGCCAAAACTGGCTTTATTTTCCTGATCATAACATCTCAGCACATAAGTAAGAATGCAGGCACTCTTCTATACAGAGCCTCTCACTTGAGTCACTGGTATGAATCTTGCCTATTAAAGATAGTGAAAGTACTACTGAGAGCTATTTAGTGGCTTGTGTGAAATGAGGTGGCAATGGACAGACATTTATGGCTATGAAAGATTTATTTTGACATCAGACCAAATATGTTTATTTACAGTATGTTTTAAGTTGGCAGAGTCCCTTCTCACTGAAAGTTAATGACATATAGCAACGAATCAGTTAGGAAAGTATCAATTTCTATCGCAAAAGCACAAAGTTAGATCCCTACACTTCTTGTATCATGACTGTTTGAGCATGTAGCAATTCTGCAGAGTAAATTCAGTGTCCATCAACTAGTATCCTATCACCTTCCATATTAAAAAAAAAACTACATGTTTGATAAAACCTATTTTAAATACTTCAGCATGGAATGTATTTTTGTTATTTCAGTTATTCAGATACCAAAATAAGGTTTTTCTAATTTTTGTAACATGCTCTGTACTCTATTTGCAAAAGGCTTTTGAAATATTTAAGATTGTGTTATGTCGCTTTTGAATCAATACCACACCCTAGAATCATCTTTGTATAGACACTTATTCAATGATGAGTTAGTCATGACCACTACAACAATTCTTATGGACAAAGACATTCAACTCAGCATATGCTTTGGACTCACCCTATCAGGCATACTTCCAGTCATACTTCTGCAACTTGCTATCATCTAGTCTCATTCCAATAGCCAGGACAACAGGTAAATCTAGGTGATCAAGCCTTCACTAAGCCAGAAGTCAAGAAGGTGTAACCAGTGATGCAATCTTAATAATCGCCACAAGACTTATATTATATACCCAATAATCAGAGAAAGTCATCCAAAGTTAGTAGTATTTTCTGTTTCAACGGAACATTCTGTCTAAAGAATTACTCTGAGGATATCTGAATGTTGGTCGGGTCAACTTTTGGCTTTATTCCATTTTCAGAGGCTGAATAAAAGAACTAGAGCAGCAAGTGCTGAAAGAGGGGATGTGATAGATGTTCTTTATAATTAATCTCACAACTTTTCTGAAGTAAACCAATGCTGTACATCTTGCAGTGCATGCACACCAGGTGTTTGAGTTTATATAGGATATCTAACCAAAAATCAGACTTATATAAGGAAAAAAGTTACCCACACTTATTTCCCTCAGAGGTAAGTCCACTGCCACCACCAAAGATTCCATTTCTTAACCACATTCTACCCTTATCCGCATAACTTGGGTAAGAGATTGTTTTGACTGGAATAGTACCATAAATCTTTGTGCTTCTTCACAACACACTCAGTAACTTTCTTGTTATCACTACAACAGATCTTGGTCTTTCTACAATTCTTTTTAAGCCAATATGGTTATCAACAGTGCTTGTTAGCGTTCAATAGTACAAAAGGGTTTGGTAAAGAATGTTTAGGCTCTCCCTTTGTTACATGATTCATTCAGAGGAACTGATAAGCATGTGGGTACTGGTTTTTTGAGGGGGGCTGGCAGAGTTTACATTTCAGACTAGAAATTCTCAGGAACTCTAGAGCAGACTATGAACACATATAACTGAGATCAATTTTACCTACTTTAGTAAACATTACTTAAGTACACCTCTACCCCGATATAACACTGTCCTCGGGAGCCAAAAAATCTTACCGCATTATAGGTGAAACCGCGTTATATTGAACTTGCTTTGATCCACTGGAGTGCGTAGCCCCGCCCCCCCCCCCGAGCACTGCTTTAACGCATTATATCTGAATTCCTGTTGTACCAAGCCGCATTATATCGAGATAAAGGTATATATACTTAAGTACAATTTCTGTGTAATGTAAAATTATACTGCCTTTGGCTTTCACATTCCTTTTATTACAATATGGAGATGAAGTTTTAGCAATCAAGAAATACACCAGACTGGACCTGGACTCTGTTTATTTTCAGTACCTGATAAAGTTGACGGAGTTAAAATTCTTTTAGTGAAAATGCAGTTTAACAACTGAAATTACAATTTGGTAGTTACAGAATCACAGACACTTGAAACTGTTACCAATGCAGAATATCATAACTAAGGTTGAAGACACTGGAAATTAGATCTTGTTTAAACATTTAATTCTGAATTTCTACTCAAAACAAGGTGTGTAATTTGACAGCTCACTACATTAGGTTTGTAACTGTAAAAACATCTAAACTCTAATTATAACAATATGGAAAGTTTTTTTCAGATATTTTACCCAAATAACACATGCAATCCAATTGAGAAAGAAGCAACTATACTACACTGTGTATTGCAGGCCATAAATAAACGGACCCAAGACCATTATGAATCCTGTCAGCAAAAGTTTACCCTCTAATCTATATTCAGCTTTCCAAGTAATTCTCCTTTTTCAGGGCCCATAACTGACTGAAATTTAGAATGTTTTAATTACACCTAAATAAGTCCACTGATTACAGTACAGTACTAAAATAACAGATCCTGAGCCAAACAGACCCTTATTCAAGCTGAGCCATTGATTCATGTTAAATGAGGCAAGTGATTTGAACTCCATGTGCCTCAGTCAACTCAGCTATAAAACTGGTTAAAAGCAGAATATCTTAGAACATATTATGGTGGAGCAGTAGAAAGACAATAGTTAACACTGCATGAAGGTTTTCAGTTCAACAGGACTTAGATAACTAATCCTGAAGTGTGTGGGGGGGGGAGGTTGTAAAAAAGCCTCCAGCTACTACCTAAGCAAGAAATTAGGAATGACTAGGTGTATAAGGGGTTAACAACTTTCCTACTACCCCGTCAAAAATATGCACAAGGAGGAGAAAAAGAAATCACAGTGACTTATGCCCACAGAGACAGTACAACAAACATTAAAAAAGCCATACGTAAACAGGGGTTCATAGACTATGACAGCCCCAAAAAACCTGAAACATTCCACATCCAATAAAGTAACAGCAGCAGTTTTTTAGTCTATAAACAAATGCTGGGAACAGGGAAGTCTTAATTTGAGAGCTGAAGCTCTGTACAGCTTGTTAAAACAATGCACCACCAAAAGATAAGTAACAGAATACAAAGTAATTAGTCAGTGACATTCTTTTTAGGCCTTCTAGTTTTTTTAAATACTCCTTTACTCAAACTGAAAATGCACTTGACATAATCACAATCTGTACCAACAGACTGCACAACCACCTGAAAGATCTCATTTTTAAATGTTGGTCTTTCTGTTAAGCTTTATCATTCAAATTTCTTCACACACATCAACCTTTAGGTTTCTTTGCTCCTAGCGGTAAATTTAGTGAAGTACTGTCCTTTTGTTTTTGTAATTTTACACTACAAGAACTCTGCAGGATGCTGTCTACCTATAAAAACAAAACAAAAAAAGTACCATTCCTAATACCATATCCCGAGGTGGGGGGGGGGGGGATTTAAAAGACATTGTTTGGATGGACAACTACCCCAATACGTAAAAAGCCTTAAGTATTATCTAAACTAGAAACCCAAGTACAATGTATTTGGAAAAACTGATAAATCTACAACACTGCAAAGTTTAACTAATACTGACTGAAATTATATTATATTATGATCCTGCCAGCACTGTGTGGGGGATTTCTCTCTCTTTACAGAGGCAAAAAAAACAGAAGACCTCTTCTAAAAATAATCTGGTAGGTAGTGACAAAATCCTATATACCTCTGTCATGAGAGTATACAACGCATGCTTTACACAGCATCAAACCAAAGGTTAACTTCTTTGAAGTAAATTAACACTTTAAATATTGTCCCCAGTAAAGACTATGGGACAAGGCGGTGCATTAATAATCAGTGTATTCAGACAAGTGGCACTTTGTAAACCAATTCAAATAGTCAGTTTTAGAAGAGATGTAACTGATAAATATAGCAGCATGTCTAGCCATCACTACAGCTAATGGCTGACTTTTAGAGCTGCTGGTGATGTGTGAAGTGACAGAAAGGTCAAGTCATTTGCTAAGGAAAACATGTCCACTGTTGAACAGTGTTAGAAGTCTGAAAGATCAGAACTCTTGGCTGTTTGTTATTATCAGCACTCCCACCCTGAAGCCGGAATCAGGACTTGATGCACAGCTAGTGTGTACTTGCTACCCCATTCCAATTTGTACAAGGCAGAGCTGCAAATCCTATGATCAACAGGTCACCTAGCAGTTTGCTACTTCTAGACACACAGACTTCATTCTGAGGGAAACAGTGTCCCGCTAATTAAAAAAACCTGTAAACTAAATTTAACAAAGCCATTACAATGAACACGCAGCACACTGGGTAAACATGCAGTGTTACTATAATTCTTGTTCTGCCTATGTCCCTTCCCCATTTTAGATTATGACCCCCTCTCCTATTTATTGGGTCATGTCTGAATTTAGATTGTAAATTCCTTTGGGGCAAGGACTTGTGATATATGCTTCACCGAAGCAAATAGACATGCCTGAGCACATAATGAACAATGGGATGAAAAGGTCATTTTATATCTTAAACCTGAAATAGCACTAGCGCTACTAGCTCCAGCTAAGCAATCTTTAAAAAATGGCAAATTCCCTCAATAAGATTAACTGCAATTAAAGTTTGTGTTGGAAAGGACTCTATACTTCCCTACTTATTTACAGGGGAAGGTCTCACACAGCGGGTGAAGGGCGCTGCCATGTGTCTTAGCACTGGATCTGAAGCACGAGGCACCGGCCCTTTAAATGCATTGCACACATTGACAGGCTTGAACTTCAGCTCCACACAGGGCACAGTACAGGCAAAATGAGCTAGTGTCTGCTGCCCTGTCGCCCCCAGCACGTGGCACCCTAACACTGCGCTTCTCTAGCTCTTGGCTAGCCCTTGAATCTCTGTCACTTTAAGTTCGTCTCAACTCTGCAAAGGGAAATGACACAGCGAGTCTCCACAGCCGGCTGGCTGCTAAGTTACAAACCCGGCACAAGCAACTTCGGCTGCCCTTTTAGGCAACGGGGAAAGTGGCAGGAACCCCCTAGCCCCCGGGGACAGCCGCAGACACATGCAACCTGTGACAGCGTCACCCCTGCATCTCCCCCTTAAGCCGCGTCCTCCTATCTCTTACCAACTCTCGGGGGGGGGGGGGCACTTTTTTAAAGTATTCAGCCACATTGCAAACCGAGCCAACTTGCCTAAACTCCGGCCATCCCAGCGTCAGTGAACAGGCAGGGAGGGCAGGCGGCAGGCTGCAAATCACTACGCTGCCCTCTAACTTCGTGCACTTCACCTACAGGGGCGAGGGCGCAGAATTTGCAGCGCTCTGCAACTGCCCTGCTTCCCCTCCAGCTCCCCGATCTCTAGGGGGTTGCAATGCTCCGCAATCCCCGGTGCACCCTAAACCCAGGCACGCACCCCACTAGCGAGGCGCTGGGCGTGCGCTGCACCGCCCTGGAAGAAGCTTCCTGCCTCCTCCGAAATAAGCAAGGTGGGAAGAGGCAAGTGTCCCCGCTCCTCCCGGGGCCCCGGGCCGGCCAACTCTCCCCATGCCCCGCCGCCTCACCTTCCAGCCGGCCGAGCTGTTGCTGTCGCCCTTATCCTTGAAGTAGGGGACGCTCTTGACCATCCACTCGTAGATCTGGGACAGGGTGAGCCGCTTCTCTGGGGAGCTCTCGATGGCCTTGGTGATCAGGTCGGCGTAGGACAGGTTGCCCCAGGCGTTGCGGCGGGCCGAGCTGCTCTTGCGGGGCTGGCCGGGGATGGGACCCGCGGACAGGGCAGACACCGGCGGGTGCTGCTGCTGCTGGAGCGGCGGTCCGGGCTGCTGCTGCTGGTGGAGGCAGCCGGTCTCCTGGCACTGGAAGTCCCCGCACAGGCAGCCGCCAGCGGGAGCGGCCCCTTCTGCTGCCCCTGGGGCGGCCGGGGGCAGCGGCGACGGCTCGAAGTCCTCGCTCTCCTCCAGCAGCCTCAGGTTGCCGATGAAATCGACGCTGACCGCCGAGGCAGAGGCGGCCCCGTCGGGCTGCCCCCCGCAGGACGGCGCCGGGCTGGAGGTGGCCGAGCTGGACGGGTTGAACTCCGGTCTGGGCAGGGGCCAGGTGCAGGAGCGGGGCCGGGGCAGTGGCTCGAAATCAGGGTCGATGTCCACGAGCTGGGGCGCTTCAGCCATGGTGGTGGTGGGGAGGGGACGGCGCGGGGGAGCCCGCTGGGCAGCCGGGGAGGCTGCCGGCAGAGAGCCCGCAGGGAGGAGCGGAGCGGGGCTGGAGGGAGCGCAGCGCTCCTGGGGCGAGCGGAGGGGGGGGCAGGAGCCCCGGGGCAGGAGCCCGGAGAAGGGGGAGGGAGAAGGACACTTAGCTCCGCCACTTCATCAAGACTCCCGGGGAGGGTCGGTGCTGTGCGGCCGGGGCTCCCGCCAGCGCGGCCGTGGGGTCCGCAGGGCTCAGCGCGCCCGCCGGCTGCAGCCTGACTCGCTCCCCCTGGTCGCGCAGCTGCCTGTTGAGTGTACGGGACGCGGCCGTGGCAGCAGCGACTCAGCGACGGCCCAGCGGGGATTTACTGGAACTCCCGCCCGCCCCGCAGCCGCGGCGGGGCCCGCCTCCTCCCCCCTCCTTCGCCGTGTGATTGACGGGCCCGCCCGAGCCAATGGGCGCCCCACGCCGTTTAGGAAACGATTTGCCTGTTGTATTATGCAGAGGCCAATTTTCCATGAGGGTTTCGTGTGTGTGGCTGCTGGTAAGTCACTGAGAGGAGAATGTTTGCCTGAACCTGGCTCGGTGGTGCGGTGCCTGCAGCCGGAGCAGGCAGCAGCAGGGTTTGTTTACTACAAAGTGAGCAGAGAAGCAGCTTTGGAGTTTGCTCCAGGGTTTTGCAGCAGCGGGACTCGCCTGGCTGCAAGAGTTTGTTTTCAGCTCTGTATGCACATTGCACTGATTCCTAGGCGGGCTTCCCTTGGACTGCTGCCCTGTAGTCATTAAGTGGCAATTATCACTGCAAGGTATTCAATTTATTGCGTGCAATCGGTTCTCGGGGTGTTTTCCCTATCACTCGGGTAATAAAACTAAATAACAGGAAGGATGGTCTAGGTTAGGGGGTTCGACCAGGGCTCGCCAGATCTGGATTTGATTCCCTGCTCTGTCACAAACCTAGAGCTGCTGCAAATCACTTATCTGGCTGTGTCTGGGTTCCCCCATATATGCTGCACCCCCTGGCTTAAAGGAGTTTCCATCATATACAGGGTTTTCAGTTTGGTTCAGTGGCTGTTAGCACCCCCGCTGAACAAATGGTTCCAGCACCCCTGCTTCCATCTGTGTAAAATGGACGTAGCAGTGATTCCCTGCCTCCGAGGTGTATTGTGAGGATTACAATAATACATTAAGGACTGTGATATGGGGAGGTGGAGCTGTGTTGGTCCAAGGATATAAGAGAGACTAGGTTGGTGAAAAACTGAAGAACCATTTAGTGCACCGCATGTACTCCAGAATGGGCCATCTCAGACAGGAAATCGTCACATGCACCTGCCTATTGGAAGAAAATAACCAGGAAACTTACCTAGACATCATGTAGGAAACACAAAAAAACTATCAACAGAAGTTGGTCTAATAAAAAATACCCACCTTGTCTCTTTAAGGATTGTGAGGTATTCATGGTAATGGGAGCTATACAAGTACCTAGAGTAGATAGGGAAAGACATGCAAATGTAAGCACGCACATCCTCTATCTGTCAGTGGCATTTATTTTCTATCAAATCAGTCTGCTATGGTAGCTCCTATTTTTGCTTAACATGCAAGGAACTTTGTTGTCTGGCTTTATTTTGAAAGGGAGAGCTCCTTAATGGACAATTGGTTTTAGGGTTGGTAGGAGCCAGCATGCAACCCTCTCAGAGAGAGGATTCCTGCCAGCAGTGTTGGACTATGCCAGGGGTAGGCAGCCTATGGCACGCATGCCGAAGGCGGCACACAAGCTGATTTTTAGTGGCACTCACGCTGCCCGGGTCCTGGCCACTGATCCGGGGGCTCTGCATTTTAATTTAATTTTAAATGAAGCTTCTTAAACATTTTTAAAACATTATTTACTTTACATACAATAATAGTTTAGTTGTATATTATAGACTTATAGAAAGAGACCTTCTAAAAACATTAAAATGTATTACTGGCACGCGAAACCTTAACTTACAGTGAATAAATGAAGACTCGGCACACCACTTCTGAAAGGATGCCAACCCCTGGACTATGCAATGTCTGATCTGATGCACACAGTCAGCTTCTGTTGCTACTACCGTCTATCCTGGCTTTGGATTTCTCCCTGACCACACTGAGATCCAGACTACTTGCTGTTGCTGACTGACAGCTGTAAGCAGCAACAAGGCCATTGAACTACTCCACTCACCCACCCGACATACACAGAACAGTCAACATTAGCATAAGAGACTCTTTGCAGTCTTGTCAGTCTGAGCCAGCCCTTGATTTAGATTTTAGAACATACAAAAGCATGATGCAATGTCTTTTCCTCCTGCACACAAAATCTATGGGATAAATTAAAAGACAATTCTTCCAACACAGGCAGACCGTCTGTTCTTCCTGACAGCCAGTTGTTGCCCAGTAGTAAAAGCAGCCTGAGAGAAGTGAGGACCAAAGTGATTGCTGGTGTATCTTCACCATCTTCCCTTTTGGCCAGTGTACTTTGCCAGGAGATGTGAACATTGACTTAAGCTGCCTCTGTTTTTGCAGAATATATATTTTATATTGTGTGCCAGTACATGACTTTGAGATAATTACATTTTTAAATTAACAATTAACACATTTAATATTCCTTTTCTCAGCCAACCCTAAGGCCACATAACTTAGTAGGGCTTTACTTTCCCCTCCCAATAAGACATCGGTTCCAGGATGTACATACAAAGGCCAGTATGTTCCAGGGAACATAGAAGTTTAAGTTCTGTTTAAAATTAAAATAAAGATGTTTTCTTATAGAGAAAAGATCACAAAGGATGATGCATGACTGCATTTCAACACTGCCTACAAATTGACAAATCCAAATTTTAGAAGATCCCGTTTGTCCTTACTAGCAGCAGTACATTTAATAATGTACTTTTGACATGGAATAATAAATCACAATGTTCACCAGTAGCATCTGACAGTTGATCCTTAATTCTTATAATTTTATATTTATATATTGAAAGAGTGTGAGCTTAGTAGTCCTTACATTGTAATTTCTTGGTTTTGCTGCCAAAAAATAGGTTTCAAATCCTACATTCTTGGATCATAGCTACTAAAAAATTACCTTGCCAGCATTGCTGCCCTTCACCCATCCCTCAGACACTGAATACTATAGTAAGGGAGGTATATAAGTACCTAAATAGGTAGTAGAGCATTGTGGCTTCTTGTTTCTTTCTGTGTTTTTTCTAAATAAATGATTAGATGTAATACAGTACAAAGCTAGACACTTAAAACATTACTAACGAAACCACTCAGCGTTGAATCTCTAGGAGCCCACTGAGGCAGGGTTGCTTTCACCTTCCAGCCAGTACATATGTTGCTGTTGCCCTTATCTTTAAATCAAGGCAGGCAATGTTTAAATGTAGCTCATTGCTCCTATAAAAATAGATTTTGATCAGGAAAAACAATAATGAAGTCAGTAGAGTTCAGCTGGGTGTAGTGGGGTGTATCTACCTGGCACTGACCCAGCTGGGGTCAACTGCACACTGTGGGCTGAAGAGGCCATGCCCCCTTGTCCCAGCTAGGCATAGTTGACCTGAAGACAGGCTATAAAAGGGTGTGGCCCAGCTCAGTTTATGCTGTCTGAGAAGGAGAGTGGATACATATTGCTAGCTCCTGCCAGGGAGTGGCTGGAGTTACAGACTGTGGAGGCCGAGCCAGTGGGATTAACAGCAGAACCCCTGCTGACCGTGGAGGACAAGAGTGAGCCAGAAGGCTGACACTCCCAGGAGAACTGACAAAGCAGGAACCCAGGGGAGGAAGTGACCCAGGGAAAGTAACTGTTAAAATAGGAAACTGAGCCAAATCATGGATCACTGGTTTCACTGGGTCAGGAGCCATTGGAGAAGGGTTGGCCCAGGTCCCCCTACCACGCCCTACACATACCGCAGGGAATGAGCACTGCTCAAGGATTGTGGCTATTAGGCCACGCTCCCCTGAGAGCAAGGGCAGCCCCAAGGATTCTGGCTACAGCTAGGCAGCACTGCCCTGCTTTGTAGGTTAGGATAGCAATACCTACTCTAGCCATTTGAGCTGGAACCCATTATTTGTCACACATGATTGAACACTCCATGATGGGGTGTATCTACCTCATAACTACACTGGGATAGCTCAGTGGTTTGAGCATTGGCTTTCTAAACCTAGAGTTGTAAGTTCAATCCTTGAGGGGGCCCTTTAGGGATCTGGGGCAATAATCAGTCTGGGGATTGGTCCTGCTTTGAGCATAGGGTTAGACTAGATGACCTCCTGAAGTCCCTTCTAACCATACTATTCTACAATAACAGTGAGGTAAAACTAATATAAGATAAAACTTAGACTCACTATGTATAATTTGTACAATATACCATACATTCACATATAAATGTCTGTAGTTTAAAAACTCTTTTCAAAATGTATAGTGAGAAGTGAGAAATCCAATCCAATTTGCAAGAGTATGTGTCAAGTTTATTTTCCAGAATGACAAAGGTGATTAAACCTTATTATAGGCTGGCTGCCTGTCAAATTTCAGGGTTTATTTGTTTTTAAGTTGTCATTTCTGAATTATATTTACATAAAACCAGTATATTTTAAAATATTTGTTTTAATTCTATAAAAAGAAAAATAGTCCCAACTCAGCCTAAAATCTTCCATGCCACGTTTCGTTTTGGAAAAGAGTTATTTAGCAGCATTACACACCATTACAGTGGTTTCCTGTCGTAAGAGAGAGCACCCAGATTTAAAGAAGCAAAGATGACATAATGAAAAGAGAGGAAAACTACAGTGCTGTGTGTAAGAAACAGCAACTGAACTGGACATGTTTAGCAGAGAGTCAAAAAAGGTGTGGTTGAGAACATTTGAACGTTTTCTCTTTTCTTCCACAGTTGTTTGGAAAGAGGTTGAAGAACCGAAGTAGCACTCATCCTGTTGAAGCAAATGATTTTATAAACCAGAGTATCATTTAAGAATTCTAAAATCCTACACTAACTGATATTAAAAATATATATATATATTCCCTGACCCATATAGAAAGTGATTACTAGAATTTTACAGTAATAATTTATTAATAGTCTTGGAAGGATTAGATTTTTATAAATAAATGTAGGTAAGTGTTAGTTGCACCATATATACAAAACCAATGAAAAAATATTTCCATTGATGATTATTGAAATTTACAAGTAGGCAAAGCAGGGGGAAAATGCTACTTTAGAACTTATTAGAGTATAATTTAAGAATATTTACTTTGTGTATTTTGAGATGTGATGTTGACAATTTGTGTTTTAACAGTTATAAATCTTTAACTTTTTGAATCTCAGCATCTACTCATTAAATAATTATTTTCTGACTCCATCATTCTATGCAACTATGAAAATATAAATGAATAAAAATATAAAAAAGCCTTAAAATAAAAAATTATCCATCAAAATTATAAAAAAAATTAATTCTGCCAAGCGTACTTCTGTGTTGATCTTTCTACCTTGATCATTTTACAGGATTAACATTGCATTTTCCTATTAGGAAACCAGTTACATTGTTGATATTGTTTACGTCCTCTTCTGTCAGATTCTTTTGTCATGTTTGTGCCACTTGTCATTGACACACTCACTTCTTGGTCAGATCTTATCAGTGAACATAAATATCAAATAGTTTGTCCTGCCTGTTGTTAGTGGAATTGTTGAAGTATGGCCGAGACAGATACCAAGAAACAAAAATTCCAAATTTCCAAAATGCTGCATTTTATTTACAATTCAAGGAATAGACACAAGGAACACATAAGACCAAATACTGCATCATTAAAACCAATGGGTGTTGGACATAGTGCATATTCTAAATTCCACTCCATCCTCACAGGTCTTTATTAAGAGAATAAAGACCTATGGGCCAATCCTGTACACTTTCCTCAAATGAGTAATCCTTACTTATGCAAGTAATCTTACTGGCTTCAACGGTGTGAGCTGTCTAAATAAGAATTACTTATGAGAGGCCCCAGTTTAGAAAAGCATTTAAGCAGGTGCACAAGTGCTTTCCTGAATATGAGTGCTTTCCGAATCACAGCCTAAAAATAATTGGAGGGTCTGGCCCCTTCACATTCACCAATTTAAGAATCCAAGTACCATTGTACACAAAACAATAAATAATGTTAGCCTCTACCCCCAGTTTTACAACATTACTGAATACTTTCAGGAAAACTCTCCCACCATCTAAACAGCCTCTGTTGGTTCTTCTAAAGGTGCAGCCTTGTTCTTTGTCCCAATACAGTTTAACACAGAGACTGCACAGCACAAGACATTACAGTACCAGGTTCATCCCATCTCCCACAATGCCCTAAATGGTGATGGGTGTACCACAATTCATTTTCTAGTCCTACACATTCCATTCGCAACCATTCTCCTTTATCATCCACAGCATAGAGACTATCAGGGTTGGAAGGGACCTCAGAAGGTCATCTAGTCCAACCACCTGCTCAAAGTGGGACCAATCCCCAGACAGATTTTTGCTCCAGTTCCCTACGTGGCCCCCACAAGGATTGAACTCACAACCCTGGGTTTAGCAGGCCAATATTCAAACCACTGAGCTATCCCTCCCATCATCTCATATTTTTCCCAGAATAAATTGCTGAATATTGTTTTGTATTGTCATTTTGGGGGCTCACAGTGGCATAAAGCATAGTCTGCTATTCACATGCTGAACACTGAATTATGCAGTGACACCTATTTGAGGCAACCAAAATTAAGGGTCGAAGCAGCATTCTTTTTAATACTGTACATATAATTTACTTTCTGAAGTTTTCATCAGATAAGTAAGGATTATATTCAATGGAAAGCACTGTATACAGTGCATAACTCCTTTTTTGTATATGTATTTTAAAAAGAGTTATTTTAATAAAAGACAGAAAATAGAAACAATGCCAGGTATCATAAGTGCTGCGATGCTACAGAAGGGATTCATTTCTGGAGGAGTGCCAGGTGCATTTTTTACTGCTTTCTCTCTTTCCCCCTCCTCCCCCCTGCCCTCAAGTTTCTGACAGAGGAGAGTAGCTTCAGTTTGTGATCAAGGATCTATGGGAGCCTGGGCAGCAGAGATGTGGATTCAATGCTTACCCGTCTGTTTAAATGACCCAGCCAGTGCCATCCACTTTGGCTTTTCCCCTGGCTGACAGAAGACCTCTTAACAGTGCAAGGTTTGCGGATGTCCTCTGTCACTACAACTTCCATTCAGATTACCTTTTCACAGGCGCGGGCCCTGGGTTTTAGTTATACTAGCAGGAGCCAGTGTAATCCAGGGCTGAAATCAGCCCTTTATGTACAATACATGAGCAGAACATCAAACAAAGCATTTATGTCACTTAGGAAATGTGTAATATATTATTCCCTTCGCCCATCCCCAAGATTGTGAGGTGGCTAGGTGTAAGCTATGCTGCAGTGTCAGTCTGAGCCGGAGGTGCTGGAACAATTTTCATAGTGGGAGTGCTAAGAGCCATTGAACCAAATTGTAATCCTATATATAATGGAATTATGGAAACTACTTCAACCTGAGGGTGCTACAGCATCCCCCACACCCTAAGTTCCAGCACCTATGGCCTCTGAGCCATCAGTGTTGAAGTGGTCTGAACACTGAAGTTTGACTTAAGTGGGAGTATTGTGGAAGTAAAACAAGCAGAGTTTGGCCCATTAAGACTAATATTTGGTTTAATTTTTAAAAATGTGTTTATTATTTACATCGACACCTAGAAGTCCCAGCTGAGATCAGGGCACTGCATTAGACACTGTACAAATACATAGGAAACAACCGTCTCTGCACCAAACGGCATAGAACTTAGACATGAAGGACAAAAAATTCTGCTCTCTGTTACACTGGTGTAAATCCAGAATGAATCTGTTAAAGACAGTGACACCACCCTGGACTTACACCAGTATAATTGCAATCTGAATTACCTGGTCCACTGACATTTCCTGAATACTAAATTAGTACTAGCTGCAAAACATGCTTGAAATGTTTGGAGACAGGTATCACTATAACCTAGAGCTAGGGAAATAATGCAAAAAAAAAAAAAGTTTGGCAAATAGTTGTTGATGAATTCACCTTAGCAATGTTCATAACTTATTTGTATTCCGTTTCTGCAAACAATTCAAACAAGTTTTACAGGCAAAAAAATTTTATGGGAAGAAAATTTCAAAGTTCCACTTTTGAATACCCACAGGAACCAAATGTTAAGTTCACACATATAGGTAGGTATTCATACCAGTCAGAGATGAGAAACAATAACATGACTGATTGTGACTAACACAACTCAGATTTCCACTATACATAAACAATTATTTGAGTAAAAAAACTAAAAGGATATTCATTGAATGAACTCATATGATGAATATATTTGAGGAAATCACAATCTGCTCATATGCATGTCATGAGCAGAAGAAGAAGGTAAATCAACCAAATAAATTGTCATAAATTATTCTATCAGCTCTACTATAAACCTTTATAATCTGAATTCGATATCAAACATTTTAAAAATATATGAAAAAATGCTAAAAATACATAGCAATTACATATGTTGTTTACTATGGACCAGTAAAATAAAGAAAAGTAATGCCTGCATAGTTATATCCTTTTTATGTGTCATGTGCAATCATTGACTCAGTGTAAAAGCAGGAGGTAAGAGTTTATCAGGTTTCAGTTTTGACAGAATCATACGGTCCACCCATATGCAAAGGCCAATCTGCCCAGGAGTAAACATACTATGAATAGTGTGTGTATTTTCCAGGGTATCATGTTTCTATTTTGTCGTATATATGAGCCATTATAATATTCTCTCACATATTACATTCAACATTTTAAGTGAATTCATCATTTGTTTTTTCCCTGATATATTGCTGGAGGAAAAAGTGACTTGCATCACATGATAGCATTTGTATATTAAATAACTGTATGTTTAAGCAATAAACTAAAAACAGGACATTTGACAGTTACACTATAATCCAGGGGTCCTAGTTGCTTTTATCCTGAGGAGGCTTCATAATTTAATCCAATGCAGTGCTTGATAATTAGTTTTTACTTTTTCTCTTCATTGAAAAAAAAAGGTTTTCTACATGTGTGTTTGAAGAAGAAGAATTTTATACCCAAAGTCAACATAGAGGCCTGTGACGTAATACAGGTTCTCTTTTCAAAAATTGACCAGGGTTAGGTTGCCTTAATTATGTCACTCAAAGATGTGGATCTTTATAGCTCTAAGCCCTCAGTGATGTAGCTGCGTCAACCTAACTTTTAGTGTGGACCGGCCTTAGTTTTAGCAGTACTCACTCTGCTAGTAGTCCCACTGAATTTGGCCCTTAGGCTTAATTGCTTTCTACTTTCATTCATATACATTACCTCTGGGGATTTTCTTCATATAATTTTGAAATAATGAAATTAATATTAAAAAAAACCCACTGACATGCACAGTAGTATCTGTTTATGATGCCCCGTTTGAAGGAGTCTGTGAAGCAGGGGCAACAGATTTTGCCTAAAAGTGCAGGGACCACAAGGCCCTGCCCCTTTCTGGCCCTGCCCCTATCCCCCTTCCTTCTGAGACCCTGCCCCCTGCCAAGCTGCAAGCCAGATCCTGGCTGGGGAACCCAGGCCCCTCCATCTCCCCAGGGTGGAGGGGCCCAAGAGCAGCCCCCAACCTATGTCCCTGCCCCCGGGCTCCCCGCCAAGGGCAGGTGGAGTATCTGCAGCCCCCCACAGCTGCCCACATGGCTCTTACTTCGACCTGGCTCCGGCTTCCAGCCTCGCCTGGGGGCAGGACCTCGGGGACCGAAGAGCCTCCTGGACAGCTGTGGGGAGCCACAGACCCTCCATCTGCCCTGGGCAAGGGGCCGGGGGTGGGGTCATGGGCTGGGACTGTTCTGGGCCCCCCTCCTCACCCCGGGCAGGTGGAGGGTCTACGTCTCCCCACAGCTCCCTGGGCCACTCTTACCTGGGCCAGGCTCCAAGCTCCAGCTTCTGGCCTGGTCAGGGGTGGGGAAGGGCCTCAAGGAGGAAGAGAAGGGGCAGGGAGCTAGGCTCAGTCAAAAAGTGGACAGGACAGGCCTGTCCACTTTCAAGAAGTGGGAGGGTCATGGCCCCTGGGACCCTCCCTTCCGGTCCCCCCATCTTGGCACCCCTGCTGTGAGGTTAGATTCAGGAGGAAGACCTAGACATTACAACACTGAGCATTGCAGCACCTAACTTCTATGGGTACTACTGCCTAGTGAAATTCACAACCCCAAGTAAATATCAGGCTCCAAATACAATGCATGGAGAGAGTTAGGCACTTAAGAATGGGATTCACAGAAAGCATCATGCTGAGCTGCCTAAGCAAGCCAGTAGCAAATGCTGAGGAGACAGTTGTGGCCTAAGCCTTGTCCTTCAAAGGGAATTAAGCACCTAACTCTGGACCAGAGGGAGGTGCCTCCCTCCACTTAGGGTGACCAGACAGCAAGTGTGAAAAATCAGGATGGGGTGGAGGGGTAATAGGACCCTATATAAGAAAAAGACCCAAAAATCGGGAGTGTCTCTATAAAATAGGGATACCTGGTCACCCTACCGCCACTTGGAATTTATAGCCATGGATCCTATCCTGAAGTTAGGCACCTAAAACAGTTCAGCCCTTTCTTAAGAAAAACCAAGGAGGAGGCATGGACCAGCTTCAACAGGAGAGCTTGAGAGAAACCTGTCCCAGAATAGCCTATAGCCCAGTGTGAGGGAGGAGACCTGGGTTTAAATCCTTGCTCCACATCAGGAAGAATGGGAATTTGACATCAGGTCTCCCACATCCTGGGTGAGTGCTCTTATCACTGAGCTATTGGGCATAAAGGGAGCATACGACTACTCCCTTCCTCAGCTGTGTTTTATGTGAGGCCTGAACTGGTAGGCAGGCTCATAGGCAGCCTGCAGGTGGGATAGGCAAGACACGTAGTTTGTGCATTCCGCCGGGGCTTAGGCATGAGTTAGGCACCAAACTATTCAGTGATGTCAGGATGTAGGCAGATGCTTGCATGCCCAGCAGCAGATATTTAGAGAACTTTATCAGTAAAATCTTAGGCACCTGCAGGGTCAGTATCAGGTAGGGTGACCAGATCACAGGGATGAAATATCGGGACGCGGGGGGGGGCGGGGCAGAGCAAAAAAAAAAAACAACAGCAGCGGAGCAAAAAAAAAAAAAAAAACATTTTCATAGGGACCGCGCCACGGGATCGCACTGCCCTCCCTGCGGAGCCTCCTGCCCCCCAACTGGCTCCTCACCCCTGCCCGCCGGCTGCCCACCCGGGCCCTGCCCACTCCGTGCTGCCCCTGGACCCACCATGCTGCCCTGCGGGCTGCAGGGCTGGAGCAGCCTTTGCGCTGCACTGCAGCGCTCCCGGCCCCAGCTGGCCATGGCCCGTGTGCCCAGGCTGCTGCACGGGGGCGTCTCCTCCCCAGGCCCGCCTTGGGGTCCAAAGGGGCAGTGAGGGGGCGGGGTGGGGCGGGGATTTGGGGAGGGATCCAATGGGGGAAGGAGGGGACGGAGTCGGGGCGGAGGGGGCGAGAGCCCCTCCAGGATCCGCCTGTGCGCTGGAGTGGAGGGCAAAATTGTTTGTTTGTCCAATGTCCTGACTGAACATCGGTCAGGACGCGGGACAAACAAGCAAATATCGGGACAGTCCCAATAAAATCGGGACGTCTGGTCACCCTAGCAGCTGAGCAGTGGTTTTGTGAATGCCAGTGGCA
Source organism: Chelonoidis abingdonii (assembly GCF_003597395.2). Classification (NCBI taxonomy): domain Eukaryota; kingdom Metazoa; phylum Chordata; order Testudines; family Testudinidae; genus Chelonoidis; species Chelonoidis abingdonii. The sequence continues at coordinate 317,662,331 of NC_133769.1, read as the reverse complement.
CCTAAATGTTGGCCTTAGGTGCCTACAGAGGTAGTTAGGCACCTACGTTTCACTTGTGAATCTGGCCCTGAGTGCCTCTCCACTGACTTACATGGCAGTAGTGTCCTGACATTAGGCCTGCATCAAGGTTTTCCACTAACTTGCATTAGGAACACATCATATAAGGGCCTGTCTACATGGAAACTTAGTGTGTCGCAAGCTGTGGGGTAAATTACAGCACACTAGCTGGCTGTTTGGACCCTGCTATTGTGCACTAAAATTTCCAGCAGCAGTACATCAGTGTGTGCTACAAAACATTTCATGCATAGTAGCAGTGTCCACGTAGCCAGTTAGTGCATGGCAAGCTAGTGTGCTGTAGATTTATATCCCAGCTTGCCATGCACTAAATCTCCATGTAGACAAGCCCTAAGTCTGTGAAAAAAAGAGTAAATGTTTTATGTTTATCAGGAGATTATGATTGGAATTTATCTTTTAAAATTATATTAAAGGAAAATTAACAGCAGCCCTATAAAGAGAATATTGACATAAGGTTTTGAGTTTCTCGTGGGATGAAGTAAAAGCAAAAGTGTGGTGGTGTTTCCCAGCCTGGGGGAGGGAGGTGGGAATCATCAAACTGGCTTGGGGAGACCTGGGGCAAAGGAAGGGATCAGTATTGATGGAGAAAGTTGCAGATCCATTCAGATCCATTCAACCACACACAGTGCAAAAGTGCTGCTGGATCTGAGATAATGCAGCTGGTCGCTCCTTGAAAAACCACCCACCTTCCCTCTCTGTCCCCATGGTGGCCACTAATGGAGCTGTCTGCAAAAGCAGTGCACGTATTCAAGACTGAAGGCTCAGGCAGCAGCCAGCCTACTCAAGTTTCTCTTCTGTTCTCCAAGGGCCCTCAGTTCAGCTATGGGTTGCACTAATGGATTCCCTTCATCTGTAGCTTTCTGCAGAGTGGCAGAATGGGAAGGATCAGAACTAACAGAAAAGGGGAAACAGGAGAAGGAGTAGGAAGGGGGAAAGTGAGCAAAAAGATAAACAGGTGGCAAACGATTAAAAGAATTCACAGAAAGGAAAAGATGCTAAGAAGGAGGGAAAAAAGAGTAGAAAGAAAAGTGAGAGAGAAAATGGATGGAAAAAAGATGGCTGCAACTATGCCAGAATCTGAGGAGTGCTCATTTGTCAACCCATCCACATTCCAGACCCATGGCAGCTTTTCCACCTTACCTGGGACCTTGGCATGGGCAGCACGTGAGTCCTCCATTTGGGGAAGCTGTGCACTCCCAGAGTGCAGCCCCACCCCAAGGCCCGCCCCCGCTCAGCCTCCTCCTCCTGAATCCCCATGCATGCTCCACCCCCCGCACATACGGTCTTCTCCCTGAGGCCCCCTGCCCACCACTTGCACCTCTTTACCCCCTAGCCAGCCAGCCGCTCACACACACCTCTTCACCCTCTTCCACAAGGCCCCCATGTGGGCAGAGTGGAGCTGGGAAGAGGTGGAGCCTCAGGGGGAAGAGGAGGAATGGAAGCGAGGCCTCAGGGGAGAGCACAGACAGGGCAATGGGGCCGGGGCACCCACCCTTTTGGCGGTGGCATGCTCCAAAGGTGGTGGGCTGGCTATTTGGGGAGGCTTAGCCTCCCTTGGCCTCTTATACTCACTGCTTATGGACCTTGGGAAAACTCCTATGCTGGAGCAATGTGGACAGTGGCAGATTAACGTATGTGCCCATGGGGCCCATGCCCAAGGGCCCTAGCCAATTTGGACCTCCCCCACAGGAGCACCAGAACCTGGGTAGAAGTGGAGGGGCCACCAGCACTGGAACTGTGGCCCTACCTCTTCCCCTAGAGCCCCACCCCCTGGCCAGGACAGAAGCCAGAGCTGGGCCATGGTAAGAGCCACCTAGGGAGCTCGAGCCACTGTGGGAAGTCCTAGACCCTCCACCTGCCCTAGGCGGGGGTCAGGGGGCCTGAGAGCAGCCCCCGGCCATGTCTCCACTCCCCGGGGCACGCCACTGCTGGTGGGACCCAGGGGCAGGGGCTCTTGTCTGACCTCATGCCCCCTTCCCAGGACCTGCAGACATGCTTTGCAGGGAGAGGTGGCCCTGCCCTGGCCTGGGAGGTGGCAGGGAGCCCTGGGAAGGTCACAGGCAATGAGGAGCCGGGCAGGGAGGACTCCTCTAGTGCAGCTCCAACTGCTACTTGCTGGGCCTCAGCTGCTGCCGCACTCCACCTGGGCTCGCTCTGTGCCTAAGCCCAGTTCCCACTGCCAGGCTGCCCCTGCCAGGTCCCTCCTGCTTCCAGGGACAGGCTCCCACCGCTGGCACCTGGGCTTGGTGCCCAACGCAGCAACCACATGCGGCAACGCTCCTCCTGTCGTCTCTGGCCCGAGGCTTGCAGTTTGGGGGGGGGGGTAATGCCGCCCCCCCCCCAAAAAAAAACTACACCCATGCTGCTGCCACTCTGTGCCTGACTGAGGCTATTATGCCCATGATAAAAAGTGGGCGGGTCTGGTCCTCTCAGTTCTTGCACCCCGGGCACCCAGGGTGTGCAGGGCCCAAATGGTCTTTGTGCCCAGGGCTCCAATAAATCTTAATCCACCTCTGAATGTGGAGGCAGTGTACTGCAGGATTCTGGAGTCGGGGCAAGATTGGGTAGGACAGTGGACGACCTACTGTTGCCAGTATTGTCTTCTGCTGGCTCCATGAATTTCTATGTGGAAATCCAATTGGGAGTTGATGCTGCTTTGAGTTGAGCTGCTGCAAAGGAGACCCAGCTAATTGCAGTGCTTTTGCAGGAGCAGCCATGCTAAGGAGGGTGGGTGGAGCCAGCAAAGCTACACAGATGACTCATCCTGTATTTCCTTTCTTCTCAAATCCCCAATATCCAAGACTCTTCCCACCTCAGGAGATAATTGCCCTGAACCTGCATCAGTTTAATTTCACAGAGTTTCCTGGCCACTGTACCCATTGTCCTACTGATTTCTCTGAGGGAAATCAGAGAAATCACTTACTTACCAGTGAAGCAAAAGTCCCAACATTCTAGCCAAAACGGCCTCTGATAATGATACAATTAATGGCTTTGTTTTTATATTTACAAATAAAGAATCTGATGCAAAACTACAGATAGAGGAATAATTAAATCACAGTGCACTAGAAAAAATAACAATGCTTAATGCCTTCCGCTTTAACAGCATTTTTCATCCAATGATCTACAAACACATTGTAAACACCAAAGCATAACCATCCTTGTGAGGTACAAAGAGATGATTATATACAGTTTATAATTTATATTTCTTTTTCATACCTCACAGGGTGTGGGGAGGGGATAGTGTATGAAATGCAGTAACTGTTCAACAGTGCATAGCAATAATATTACCCAACGGTTAGGTACAGGAAGTAAAGAAGAATACCACATACATTTGAAAACGTAAGAGGTAAGTTAGGTAGCCAGGATGTAGTTTTATCTGAGTTGGAATTTGACCCAGTCACTAGGGTTAACATTCTCTTTTGAAAAGTGCCATGGGATCTACAGAGTAGTTTTTAAGTCTATTGCTATTGTGTTCTCTCTCCGTAGGTGAAAGTCCCATTGACATCTATGGCAGTTTCACTCAGGAAGTGAGAGCTAACTATCAGAGCAGAAACCCGTTGTGCTGACATGAGAGAAGAAATCTGTACTTAGTTCACAGCTCCAAATTTCTACTTTTTTGGTGGAACAGAAATGAGAATTGTAACAGCCTTTTAATGCAATTCCTTTAGGGAATGTTGTAAGCCCTTTAATGATTCAGATTTGTTTTGATTAGAATTAATAATATACTATATTTTTTCATAGTCTGTCTTAGCTTAAATATACATCTGCCTTGACTGTTTCTGGATAATTTTGGTATCAATAAGATTTTTTAAAAATCAAATTAAACAAAAAGCAAAATCTGCCTGCTTCAAAATATTGTAAAGATAATTTTTCTAGCATTTTTTTTAAACCAAGTCAATTTTTTTAAACAGGTCATCAAATTGGAGTGGTAACCATTGTGTATTATTTAACCCAATTACTGAAAAACTCTGACCCATTTTTAAGCATCTACTGCAACAATAAAATTGCTACACAAGCTTTAAAAGAATAAACCTCAATCAGCTTGTCATCACATAACTTTCATAACACCTTTAGGGAGCAGAAACAAACAGTTAAATGGAAAGTTAGCTGACTCATTTCATGAGTAGCTGGTGTTAGTACTAGCAGCTTGGAAGTTAACAGATAAAAATGTTATCTAGTAAACTGTAAGATACTTTTAACAATTAGTGTACATAGTTATGTACAAATTAAGTTTAGTTAACTCTATCCTAAATTTGTATGCAATTTGTATTAGATAATACTATTCTGATAGCCTAATTGAGGTAAATTAATACCTCAGTTACTCTTGACTTCATCAGTGGAGTTACTCCACTCCCATAACACAGAGCAGAATTTCTCCTAGAGAGTCTGGACTCATTTCTTTCTTTCTATTCCTGTTAAAAGCAGGGGCCGTGCCATTTTATTTTACACGTACAATTCAGTTTCACAGTTTAAAAGGATTCAGGTCTCTTCATACAGATTTCGGTTTGCTCTAACCACGCAATTCATATGTGTCACCTGACGTCTCAGATATCAGCGGTTATCCCTCGATTTGTTATTCTTGATTTGTTCGTAGTAAAATCATGTCTGCATTTGTGGGGTTGAAGAAGTCTGTCAAACGCCACAAAGGGGAGCCATGGCTTTCCACAGCCAAATTAAAATAAGGCATAAGTCTAGTCACAATGCTACAAAGCCTCTCTGAGGAGAGCCACAGAAACAATTTAAATTAGTCACTGCTCTATACTGCCTAATTACGAGTATCAAAGTGAGAAGCATGTTAACACTTAGTGTGCTAGGCTTTTTGATGCACCCACAACTTGTGTAACCATTATCCCCAGTGCGGAATGGGTATCAGATGCTACAAAAACAGAAAGCTAGCATTCTACCCACATGATTCCTGTGTAAATCACTACCAAGGTGCAGGACAACAGCAAATCAGGCCCTCTCTCTTCAAAATGTGAATTAGAGAGAAATGCAAGGTGTGAGGGGAAGTGCACCTATACCCGTTTGGTCTTACTTTTGGTGGATCTGGAAATAAAAAAGTCCAGAGGAAAACCATCGTGTGAATTTATTTTTTGTATACAGGCCTGCCCTATAAGTTTGATTCTGCTTGCAGTTGCCCCAGGGTACACCAGAAATAACTCCAACGAATTAAAGGCATTACACCAGTGTAAAACTGGTGTAAGGAAGGAGATACTCAGGCCCTACATTGTCAGTGAAGCATAACCCCAACCACTATTCTGCCTTTTGCAAAGCCAGATCTTCCCATTGGTATATCAGCCAGTGCACACATGCACAATTATTGTGACCTTACCGCCACATCTGGGCACTTGCTCTTCATTCATGTTTGTCTGTTGCAGGGGAAGGATAGCTCAGTGGTTTGAGCACTGGCCTGCTAAACACAGGTTTGTGAGACCAATTCTTGAGGGGGCAATTTGGGGATTTAGTTAGAGATTGGTCCTGCTTTGAGCAGGGGGTTGGACTAGATGACCTCCTGGGGTCCCCTCCAACCCTGATAGCCTATGATTCTGCCCTGTAAGAAACAATGCAATGCAGTCAGGAATTTGTTTTTTCATAACTTAGCATATCATTGTAGAAGCTAATGCAAAGGCACTATCTAGGGTTGCCAACTCTCTAATTGCACAAATTGCTCTGCCCCTGTTCACTCCATCCTCCCTCCCTCTGTTGCTCACTCTCCCCCACCCTCACTCACTCACTCATTTTCACCAGGCTGGGGCTGGACAGGAGGGGGTGAGGGCATCAGCTGGGGGTACAGTTTCTGGGGTGGGGCTAGAGATTTCAGGTGCAGGAGGGGGCTCAGGGGTGAGGCTGAGGGGTTCCAAGTGTGGGAGGGGGCTCCATGCTGAGGCAGAAGGTTGGGGTGTGGGAGGCAATACAGGTTCTGTGATGGGGGTGCAGGCTCTGGGATGGGGCCAGAAATGGGTTCAGGGTGCAGGAGGATCCAGGCTGTGGTAGGGAGTTGGGGTGCAGGGGGGCTGAGGGCTTCAGCTGGGGGGGTGCGCTCTGGGGATGAGGGGTTTGGGGTGCATGAGGGGGCTCCAGGCTGGAGCTGAGGGGTTCATAATGCAGGAGGGGGTTCCGAACTGGGGCAGGGGGTTGGGTGCAGGAGGGGGTTCAGGGTGCAGGCTCTGGGAAGGCATTTGGGTGCAAGAGGGGGCTTGAGGCAAGGGGTTGAGGCACAGGAGTGGGTTCGGGGTGCAGGGTCTGGGAGGGAGTTTGGATGTGGGAGGGGGCTTGGAGCTGGAGCAGGGGTTTGGGACACAGGAGGAGTTTCAGGGTGCAGGTTCCAGGCAGTGCTAACCTCAGAAGGCTCCCTGGGAGTGGCGACATGTCCCTCAGCAGCTAGGCGGAGGCAGGGCCAGGCAGGTCTGCATACTGCCTCCCCCTGCAGGCATTTCCCCTGCAGCTCCCATTGGTCACAGTTCCTGGCCATGGAAAGGCCATGGGGGCTCCACCTAGGAGCCAAGGGACATGTCGCCACTTCTGGGGAGCTGTGTGGAGCCAGGTAGGGAGCCTGCCCGCCCCACGCCAACTGGCCTTTTAATGCCCCGATCAGCTGTGCTGATCAGAGCTGCCAGGGTCCCTTTTTGACCAGGTGTTTCAGTCAAAAACTGGAGGCCCAGCAAGCCTAGTGCTATCTGAATGTGCAAAATTGTCATGAGCCAACCAGAGCCTCATCATGAGCAGACAGTCATGAATCACGTGATGCATGTCTGACAAAGCAGAAGTGGGAGTTTGTACCTAGCACCTATATAACGCTTTTCATCTTCCAAGGCATGTCTGAGTAATCCTCACATTACAGCTGTGAGGTAGAAGTCAACATTCTTATCCTCATTTTAACAGGTGGGGAAGCTGAGGCAGCTCCGCTGCGACCTTCCCAAAGCCATGGCAGGAGTCAACATTAGAACTCAGGAGTTTCTGGCTCCCACTCGTGCTCACACCTGTAGATCACACCTTTCTCTCACTACAGACACAGACTGATGCTGAGTGGTAAATGAAAGAGCATTACCAGTTAGTGATTCCTTGGAAAGCATGCAGTTAATAGAATTTTACAATTAATAGAGATGTGATCAGCGTGGCCAGCCCAGCAGCCTATTGTTAGTGCTCTGTGCTGATAACTGAGAGAGAAGGTAGGTATGCCTTGTGTCATGCATTGCTCCCCTCCCCACCAGCAATTAGGGAGCAGCACTGATTGGCTTGGAAAGGAGTCCATTCTAATCTTCCTCATCTAGAAGACTCTAGTCTCAGGGGTAGCAGTGATTAAAGCAGGGGGATGTGACTTCTATCAGGTCTCTGTGAGGAACATAGAGGATCCCAAAGAGCAGGTTCACATCATGTCTGTGTTTATCGTGCTCAGTTATTTATAAGCATAACTCCTTGCCCCTGGGTCAGTTGTCAGCAGCAGCTATTGAAGCTGAAATTTTTGAGTCTATGACCCTCTCCTGCCTGAGCCAAAAGATCCCTCTCTATTAGCTGAGGCTGTCAAAAACTCATCAGCCTCTCTAGGTGCTCCAGCCCCCACTAGAGGGGGACAGAGCATGACACCACAGAGGTGCAGGTTACATACATTAAAAAATATAGGCCACAACCCCACAAGCTGTTTGCTACGTGCAGTGAATGTAGTTTTGGAACATTGGAACATGTTGTCAAATGTAATGCTAACATCTGAGACAAAGCAGAAAGGTTCAGTTCCAAGCAGTGAACTCCATACTTTTTGGTATTCAGAGCCTACGGTTGCCAATCCTCCAGGATTAGCCTGGGGTCTCCAGGAATTAAAGATTAATCTTTAATTAAAGATTATGGCATGCAAAGAAACCTCCAGGAATATGTCCAACCAAAACTGGCAACCTTATCAGAGCGCCCTAGAGAGGCCAGGTACTTTGCCTACCCAAAGTACCTTGCACTAGTGGCTATTGCTCTCTTATTCAGTGTCATTCCTGAAAGTGTTGCTGCCGGCACATCTGGAATTAACATGACAGTGCTGGAGCCAATTAGCCACTGCCCAGAAGGAATGTCACTTTCCCACGGCAGCGCTTCTCTGACAGATATCCTAAAGTCCCCCTTCCTCACCCCAAAGATTTTATGTTTAGAGATTGTAACTGTAGAATGGATATACGCACACGAAACTAACGCAGACCAGTCAAATTCAACAACCTAGTTCTTCGTCCCACTCACACCCCAGATCAGTCAAATTCATCAGTCTAGGGCTGGTTCTCTTGTCGGTATATTCTTCTTTTTTGTACACTCAGTAAACATGACCCATGTGTCATGATGTATTATTAGTTTTAGACCTTCGACTGGAAGTATTCTTCTCCATTACCCATGTGTCCCAGAATCTGACACCAGCTCTGGGTAGAAGAGACTTTTTTTCCCCCAGAAGACACTTGCCACTAAAACTAAATAGCCATGAACAATCAATGTGTGAACTCTCCTTGCTGGTGTGGTTTCCATCCGGTAGCTAGCTAATATTCTCTGTTCCAAGATCTGACCGCTGGCATCATAGCTCGTATTAGCATCTATTGACACAGATTTGGAGGGGTAATTTTTTCTTCCTACCAGTTTTGACACTCTCTATTTGGCACCCCTCCCCCATCCTCTGGTGTTTGTAATGAAGTGGAAGCCAATATGGCTGCCATTGGCTCCATTCAAAACAAGGTTGGAAGGGAATAGCAACGTTTGCTAAATGGAGAAGCCAAAACTGGCAAGAAAAAACCCCCTCCATTTTCCAAGATGGATTTAGCCTTCTTTACTCACTGGGAGCTTTGCCTGTGTCATGAGTGAGGCTGGTGCATTGAATATGGCTCTATCAGGAACAATGGAAGTAATAATATTATAAATCACATTTGACAATGTCCTTTTATAACAGCCAGTGGGCCACATTTCTCTCAGTTGCAGCTGGGTAAACCCATTTAATTCAGTTTAGCCCCGTATATTTACAGTATAACCAAGTAAATCCTTACTTACGAATACGAGTACGATGCCTGGGCTGTTTTCATGGTTTCAGTAGACCCCAACATAATTATTCATGGAGACCCCATCTCCTCAACTTCTCCTTTCTTCTCTCCCCACATCCTCTTTGCTCTTCTGATTTTGGTTGTGAAAAAGTGGAAAGTAAATTGTGGTTTTTTCCACCAAGGCTGGAAAAGGAGATTAGCCGATTTTCCCTTCCCCTTTCTCTCAGGATAGAGAAGGCTTGGTTAACAGGTCTCACTGTTTTCCCAGAGTCAGACAGTACAGACAACACTGGTCTTCACTCTGCTAGCTCTGCCAACTGCACCTAACATGAGGCACAGTGAGCTGGGTGTAAAGGCTCTCAAACCCGATTCAGCCAGGTACCTAACGATGTACCTAAGTAAACCCAAGAATAACCCCTTTAACTACTTACTTGCTTCAAATTAGGCACATGCTTATGTGCCTTGTTGAATCAGGGCCTCATCGAGAAGCAGATTTCAAAGTCCTATGGTACATTTGGGCTTGTCACATAATCACTTCCATATGCTTCCTGGGTTTTGTGGATCACAAAAGCTGGCTTTGCAGCTATTTTATGGAAAACACAGAATTGTTTCTAAACAGGCAGCTCTCGGTTGATATAATTTATTTTCATTCCTATTTTTATTTGCATGAACACTAAAGTTTTGTTTCTTTAGAGTTAATCTGCTTCTGGTGTTTATTCTTCACTAGGTGTTTATTCTTTACTAGGTGTCATAAATCTCTGTCATCTCATCATTTCCACAGCAACCAACTGGGATGTCACACTGGGGTGTGACTCTCAGAGGACGACTGAGGAGTAGGAACAAATACACTTAATAAAGAGAAAAACTGCAAGGAGAACTGGAATGGAGAACACCAGATTCAAACAGGGCCCAATCCTGCTCCTATTAAAGTGGTGGGATTTCTATAATTAATTCAATTGGAGCAGGAGAAGGCCCACAGATTGCTGAAAGAATGTTTGGTGTTTTTTTCCTTAATGAAATTATTTTAGAATACCAAAGCAGTGGTGGTAATGCAGGTCAGAGCTCCGTGCCCACTCCATTTGAACTGAATAATTGAATAAACATATCTGTTTTGGGGACGTATTCTGGGGGAGGGGAAGGAGAAAATGAATTGTTACCAACAAACTACTTGAGACATGAGAATGAGCACATTTTAAACTCCAAAATAATGTTACGGTCTAAATTTAAACTTGAAAAAAAAACCTTTATTTTGTTAAAATTCAGGGTCAGGCATTTAGAAGCCGCAGCAACTTGAGGAGACTGATGTAACAGTGGAGGCGGACTGAAGCTCTCTGTTTATTCACAGTGCTGGGAAGCAGGACAGAAAAGCTCAAGGCAAGCTTCCCTACGACATTCCAAAAGCAAACTGCATGCCTGACCTGAAGTGATCAGCCCCTGGGGAACAGGGGGGTAACTGAGACTTAGTGCTCAGTCATTCATGGGCTTCTTTCTGTAAAGCTGCCAGCCGAGCCAAAATTGTATGTGTGTCAATGTGTGTGTGTGTGGTTTAATGATGCAGGCTACTGTTAACTGTGGGCTAAGCTTCACCCATCAAACCCATTTCATTTGCTCCCCTGTGCCAAACTTAAACATGCCATTCCAGCAGTGAAAGGTCTGCTCACTACAACACGGCACTAGCTAGTCATCCTGCTGGAAAATATTTTGAAATCTAGCAAGGAATTCAAATTTGTCTTGAACTACTTCTCTGTTGATTTAATAGGCAAAAGTTTTTGCTTCTGTCAGTCCTACAGAATCTATGCTACAGATAAACGCATTTGCTTTTGCAACAAAGCTAAACTCATTGGTTTTGGCATTTGAATTTCATTTGTCCTGAAGATTTCGTTTGTGCTTTTCCTCCTGCCTTCTTACCTTTAATCTTTTGTGTAGGAAATGAAAAAATCAGTCTAGGCATGTACTTAAAAATGCCCAAAACCTTAGAACTTCTCATTTCATGCAGCCAAAATGTTAATCTAGATATTTGAGCTTCAGTTTTAATAAGTGCTATTATCAGTCACACTGCAGAAAAACTGGCTCAACTGACAGTTATGCTGAAACTGAACCTGCATATTATAATTGCTGAGAAAACTAGTTGCAGTTTGGAAACCAGTATTTCCCTCTTCAACATATTTTCTTGTCAGATCTACAGTTGCACATTGTCATAGACAAGCAGGCCAAAGCAGATACTATGGGGATGAGCTCCTTAAAAGATGCCATTATTATTATTTTGCTTTTTTTTATTGCCAAGGACGAGCTTCACGTTGTACAAGATATGAAAGAAGGCACGGCCCCCTGCATAAAGAATCGTTATAGCCTAAAGGCCCAATCCTCCAATCCTTTACATCTGATTAGGATTAGGCCTTACTCAAAATGGGATTTCATCCTGGGGCTAACTGACATCAATGGAAGATCCCACTGATTTCAGTAATGCAGAAGAACATAAGTCTTTCAGCAGGATCACTCATCTGAGTGAGAGTTTGCAGTACAAGGTCCAAGATGCACAGGCCACACACATCAGAGACCCCAGGAAACCAAAGAGGGGTTTTGGCATGGATCTCTTTTGAAAAAAAAAAAAATGGGGTAGGTGAAAGCATTTTGATTGCTTCTCTTTTACATCTAAAAAGACATGGCCCTAAAAATCTCAGTACGCACGAGACTCAGGCAAGGTTTCTCCTAAGTAGAGACAAGTCACCAAAGGTCTCCCAGTGTAACCCTCAAAGTAGAACATACATGGAAACTGCTTTTAAACACCCACTGAATTGCTCATTAAAAAGCAGGGCAGGTTTTCAGGGCTGGAAGACATGGAAGTATAAAATTAAACTTGAGTAGGATCACTGCCTTTTATGGAGCTGCAGGAAACCCTTCTCATCTCTGTTACATCCTGGTAAAGTTAACAATTTTTATTGGATTCAGGAAGGCCCAGTTGCATCATACCATAGAACTCACAACTCCAACATTCCATCAACCAGTAAAACACATGCAATTAGTTTGTTCTGAATTTTGTTGATCATTCTTTATCTCCTAAAACTATTTGGTTAGTAAATCATGTGTACTGTAATGACAGAAGAATTGATTAAACTGGAGCCCCTATGCTGCTTAATCCAAACAACCCATTCATGAGTTTGGCAGCATTTTCTGCTTCTGGAGCAATAGGAAGTTCTAAACTAGTTTACACCAGTAGGAGCAGATAGTACCACAATTAGGGTCTGGATACTTACTGATCCACACCATTGCCAATCTGATTTAGCAATGCCAGATTTAGGTCTCTAGGTCATATGACTATCCCAAAGCATTCCCTCCCCCCTTTTTTTTAAACTCACGATACCATTTAACAGAGTGGTATCTTCTAATAAAATATCTGACCACTCTCTAGATAGGGTAATACTTCTTTTCACTATTAATAAATGCTTAAAATGTTCATCTTCCTACTTGGAAGATAAGGAAATATCCACTTTAACAGCTGATGGTGAGCAGTTACATGCGTCGTCCCATTGACTTCGGTGAGTAAACAAACATATTCCTTAGGTGGTAAGCATTGCAATCTAGCCCTTAAACATAGGTTTTCTTGTTTTTACAAGAAAACACCCCAAACCCTGTTTACTCAGTGGCTAAAGGAAAGCATTAACATAATAATGTTTTACAGTCAAGTGCCCATACAGGATGTCCCTCTGCCCACGGGATCCCAAATGTTGTACTGAGAGACAAGCACATAGATCCAAAAGCAGAATTTGGCCCTTTATATAAAGACTCTTTGCAAAATAATAATAACGATGCTGATGAAGCACAACTACCAGTGGGGTGGAACAAGACAGCTGTGTAACAATGCAAAGCAATACTGTATGAGTTTCAGCAAGAAGCAAAGAATACAATCTCCTAGTATTTCAAGCTGTGGTCTGCCAAGCACTTGCCCCAGAGAGCTCTTCTTGGTTGCCCACAGAATGAACTGATATAAGGAGAAGGATTGACAGGAGATATAGTCCACGTAAGAGGTTCCCTCTCGTACAAAGTAACCTGTAGGGGTTTTTTTGTTTTTTTTTTTTCAAAAAAAGGGGATGGAGGGTGGAGAAAGTTAGAAAACTACAAGGAGAATGTAAATAAGCAGAATGGAATTATCCACTTCGGAACTATCCAGGAAAATGGGGCATCTTTTTATGATGACTGTCCTAAAGTAAGTGCAAGAGCAGTGGTGGAGCAGGAAATGTATAAGAACATTAATCTCTCTTCTCCCCGTCTAACACATCACTGTATCTGATACTACTTACAAAAAAAATACATGATTTCCTCCCATCCCCCTTTTTGTGACACACTGGCCTAGAATGTTAACTACATTAAATGAATCATCTTTCTTCTGCTCTCGTTCTCACTGCTTTCAATCACCAAGGTCAGTTACGGACTGCAGCACTGAACATCTCAGTCCACCCACACACTGTAAGGCGCTCAGATCTGTGGTTGACATCTCAGCTCAGCGTGGCAGGTGCTGGGGAAACAGCAGGAGAAGGGGGTGGGAAACTGCATGTACTTTTTTTCAAATATAGCCGTAAAAGATGGGGGGTATGAAATGCTGGAAGGGTAGAGAACTATTTTGCTTCTACCCTACGACACGTAGCTAGATTGCACTGTTCAGATGCAGCCCTTCCTCTGCAGAGATGGATCTAAAAGGCATTGTGCCTTAACAAGCCTGCCAGAGCTCCCATGCATGCAGGGGGAAGTGTGCCTACTCCATCACAGAGGGTATAGCATGTTCCCACCACCAGTGGGCAGTGATGTGTGAACTTGCCTCTTCCCTGCCCATTTAGTGGAGTGCAAGGAAAGAGGTAGGATTCTTGCATCTTCCATCCCACTCCAGCCAGTGACTGGAGACAGCATGGCCCAGAGCTGGAGATGAGGTGAGGAATTTCTATTGCTAGGGAAACTTACTAGGCCAAAGGCTTGGCTACAGCCACAATGCAAAGAGCACAAATCAGTACAAAGTTCCTCTTTGCACTCCCCTGCTCCTGCTCTCTACAGGCCTGACTTCCTGAGTCAAAAGTCACAGGAAATGGAAAATGCCAATAGTGTTCTGCATGGCAAAGGGCTGGTCAGAACAGGCCCCTTTTCCTCCAGCCATTTTTTTTTTTCCTGTTGCTATGCTAGTAACAGAGAAGGAGAATGGTCTAAGAGCCCCTAGGCTGGCTCTACAATTTTAAGAATTACCCTTGCACTGGATGATTTTCCCTAGACCTGCTGTAAGGCCAGATTACTCTACCAGCACAATGCAAAGCAGCTGTACCCTATGAGCAGATGAGATCCAGCGTCTTTAAATGATAATATTGTAGATTTTAATAACAATTGTACATACCCAGGCATCAGTCTTGCAAACCCTAACTCAGGCAGCAATCTGCAAGATCCACAGGAAGGGGGCCCCTGATTTGGAGGAGGAAGCTCAAACCATGGGAGGGAACTGAGATGTCAGCATAGGTATTTAGCTTTTGTTTTGTTTTTTCCCTGAACATCCATTCTACCGCAGAATAATCTGACAGTAGCTCTGCATCCACACTGTAAAGTTATTGATAATTCTACTGTATCATAAATGAGTTATCAATTTAAATTTCCAACGTTACAACTAAAAGACCCTCTGTGGCCCTGATGGGTATGGGAGCGTTGCCTTTTGCTCGCATGGCTCTGAATCAAACAATGGGGAAACAGCCTGATCAGTTTATTTTTCTTCCTTTATTCCCCCACTTTTATCTAGCAGAATGGAAATTCCCAAAATCTTGACCGTCATTCCAGCTTGTTCCTAGAGTTCCAGACTGCCAAGCTATGAAAAGGTGAACAGAAATCCCATGATGTGGTTGGGGTCTCTAGGCACTAGCACAATACAAGATGGGAGCTTCTGTTCTAGGCAGTGTGCAGACATATGGCAACAGATACATTCTTCTGGGCAGGACCTACAATCTCAATCAAGAAGACAAAGCCAGGGTGGGAAAAAGGTTCATCATCCCTGTTTTACAGATGGGGAATTGTGCCTCAAAGGGATTGTAGTAGGGTGGTCACCACACTCCAGCTCTAAAGCATTAAAGCAGCCCTGGAGAGGGCCACCGCTGGGAAAAGGTAGGCTGATGGGGAAAGCAGCCACAGCTGTGGCCAGCTTAATCAGGGCCCAGCTGGCCCTTATAAGAGGGCAGTGGGCCAGAAGCCAAAGACACTAAGTTCATTGAGAGAGAAGGACCTGGCTGCCTGGGAAGCTGAGAAGGGTATCTAGGGTGGAGCAGTGCTGGGAATGAGCAGAGGTAGCTGGGGCACTCCGGCCTAGCACAGCCCCAGGTTGCAGGCATAGTTAAGGGCCCACCAAAGAGTACCAGGGCTGCAGAGGAGCAGCCCAGATATAGGCAGAGGCAGCTGGTCCAACCCCCGCTTGCCGATGAGTGGTTTATAGACCGCAGTCTGTCCCAGGGAGCGGGGGCTATATGATGACTGGCAGTAGCCACTGAGGCAAGGGGACAATAGAGGGTTGGGTGCTCCCCTGGGTGGGGAGACCTAGAGACTGCAGGGGTACTGCAGAGGGCAGAACCCTGAGAGAAAGGGCACTGGGCTCCGGGAGGGACACGGGGGCCAGCGGCAGGTGAGACATCAGCCTGCAGAGGGTACTCTGAGCTTGAAGAGTTAATTCCCAGGATGACCAGCAGGAGGCGCCATGCCAGTAAATTATCTCCCTGCCACAGGGATTAGGGGATTTGCTCAAGGAGACACAGGAAGTCTGAATTAATGCCAAGACCTGTACTAAGATCTTGCAAGTAAAATATTTTTGACACATCTCTATAATGGATAAAGCTACTATAGTGGGATATCCTATCAGACTGCTTGGTTTTGTTCAGTTTTTTAGCTCTTTCGAGTGCAATATTTTAACATTTTGTTTCAGAGAAGATGGGGATAAAATTCATCCCCAATTTCAGCATTAGTTGAATTGTATGAGATGCATTTGTCCCATGTGTTAAAATGTGCCACCAGTTACAAAAAGGATACTGCTCACATTTTAGTGCGTGATTTCACATCTCTTCCATTATTCCCTTTCTTGATATGCCACTTGTCCACAGAGAATAAATCCAAAACACAAAATCAAACCTATTGTTTCTCTCTAATAGTTTTTGTTTTAAACTGTAGGGGGAACAATACACCTATCTTACATCTGATAAAATAAATCTACACTGACATCTTGTGGTGAGAGGATTATGAAATTTAAGAGCCCTATAGCCACTTACAACAGCACATCATATGTCGTCTTTTCTATGTACCTGCTCACAAAAATCCAACACTTATGGGGGAACGGGATGGAAATACTCCAAGAGCCAGATTTTCAGGGATGTTAAGGACCCACAATTCCAGTTGAAGTCAATGGGAGCTGCAGCACCTATGAAAAATCAGGCCTTTAAATCTCATTCAATACCATTTTGTGCCTGAAAGATGTCAGGGAAGACGTTTTATAATTATAATCAAACCATATAAATCTGGACTTTCTGCTTTGGAATCATCATTGGAAGTATGTCACAATCCCACATTTGCAAATTTCATGATACTTTAAAGCTCCTAATAATCAAAGAACAAGCTTCAAAAGAAGAGCTATTTTCATACTGGGACTTGATTATCTCTGCAATCAGTGAAGCAAGAGAAATTTCAATAGCACTCCAGATCACCACTAATGTCATCTTCATCTGAAATTGCATGATTTAAAAACAAAAGAAGTTTGCAGTTTGAGAAAGCATTCAACGTTTTTTCCTCCCTGTTTTCTCAATTATTTCAGCTCCTCCTATTGTTCAGAAGGAGTACCACAGGCCACCATCTCTTTTTCCGTGCTTATTTAGAAGCCTGTTGGGAATTCAGCTGAAGACATTGCCTACATCAGAACAACCACCTTTGTAGTTGCATGAGTGCAAGCCCCTGCAGTAGACACAATCCACTCCAGTGCAGCAGGGTATTCTGTTCTATATAGGTTCTTATAACATGCTCGTCATTGTAGTATCCAAGCACTTATGCTACACTTTGTATAAACTGTGCCTACATTAGGGGTTTGCAGGGGTGCCTGAAAACCCAGTGCAGGAATTGCTCCTCAAGTTCTCTGCTGGTGTCGGCCTGGAGATCAAATGTCTGGTTTCTTAACACGATAGAACAAATCATTTTGTTCAAGTTTGGTTTCAAGTAAACCATCAGTGTTGTAACTGGAGGTCAAACAGGCTTTCAAAATAGAAGGCATCTTCCCACCACCAACTTTAAAAAACTAAAATAAATGCACTACACTGGCACAGTTCACACACTTGGTATTTACATACTGCTCCTGTTTTACCATGCTGATACAGTAAATAGTTAATCCATCCATGGGATTTTATTACATGTTCTGTAATCCTTTCATTATAACTAGGGATCATTACTGAGAAATCTTTAACATGATATGTCTGAGTGCCAAAGGAGGCACATGGTCAGATTCAAGGGTGATATTAATGGATACACAACCTTGGAAGCAGGTGTAATTTACACACTAAGTGGGGTGGTGTGGAGAAAGCAACAAATCGGAAGATGTGAGGAGTTTAAGATGAAGTAGAGGGAGGCACGTGAGATCTTAGATTTAGGATTCTCCTCTTGCTGATCAGAATGTTTCGGCTTTTCTGTTACATTTCAAGATGCGATACCAGAAAAAACAAACGTGAAAGTTCAGGCAGAAAGTCAAAACTATAAATAGAAGTGTAATAATTCAAATGATTACAATTAGTGTCTAATTAAACAGTCCACACTGTATTAAAATACTCCCAAAGAATTACATTAAGAGTTTGGGTGTAAAGAAGAATTCTTTTGAAGGCAAGCTATCCAAATCTAGTGTTCTGTGCTGATCTGGTGTAGGCCTGGAGAGAATCAGAGGATTTCCTGAAAATGCCACTGTTGAACAGAGCTTTTCACACGTTAGATTCCTCAATATCCTCCAGGTAGGCATTAATGGAGCCCATTAATGACTGACTTGGAAAATACAATTACAACTCTGCTCTGTGACTTATGCCATTATCCCTCCATGTATTGCTTTGCAATGGCACAGCCATCCCCACTGGTTTTAAAATATGTCCCCCTTCATTAGATGTCCCATCTGCAGCAGCCCAGGAGGCAAGAATCTCAAACTGGAATTTTTAGATGGCCAAAATCACTGCCGTCACTGCTCTAGGTCAGTTTGCTGCATTACTAATGTTTCTGTAAGTGACAAGTGCAGTCTACACACAAAATGGAACCAGCAGATGCACAAGTGCCAGATGGTTCAGGACTCTTATGGTAGCATTAGAGATGACTAAAAAATAGAACATTAGTGATCCATTAACAAGACCTCAGTTTCATACATTAAAAAAAAGAAAATTTAACACTATGGCAAATAATTAATGGTATTCTACTTTCCACATAGAGCCTACAGACTTGTGAAATCTATTCAGAAATAAATCTATATACCATTTAATCACTGAAAAAAAAATCATGACTATCTCACACCCACAAACTAATACATTGTTTAAATATTATTCCTGTGATGGGACCAATAAAGTCAATATAAAAAGGTGGTTTTATCCAAGTATGAGGACTAACATTTCAAGCTCTGTATTTTAAGTTGCAAAAGAGTTCTTATGTCTGTAAGTTAAGAATCTGGGAGCATTGATTGTGAACACTCCATTGGGTACGAGAGGTAGCTCCACATACAGACACTCAAAAGCATCACCACTGGCACTACCCTGATTTCCTCTGAACATTCCCAATCAGGCTTACATACATACATACCTAGACCAACATTTTCCAACCTAGTTTCCTACAGTTAGATTACAAAACTGTATTTAAACCTCTTAAATAGCCGCAGCTTGATTTTCAAAGGTGCTGAAACCCTGCAGCTCCCATTGAGAGTTCCTCAAAGTGCAACGCTCCTATTATACCTTTTCTAAGAGATAACATTTGTCTAGTTCCTATAACATAACACTTGGTGATTAAGTACTCTCATACACAACTAAACCATCTAACCCCTCAGAATTAAAATTGACCATGAAAATTTCCTGCCTTCCATATTAAAATGCAGGTCAAGAGAGAAATAATTTCTTCTGTCTTGAGTCTAAGTGAAATAAAAGCTACTGTAGCTGCAGTCACTTTGTCAAGTTTTTTGGGGAAAAATCCAATATGAATTATTTAAGCAGTAATACGTTTTCTTTTTGGCCTCTCTCATAGAACAGCTCCATGCATCACTGGCTAGGTGAAAGTCTGCAAGGAACAGTAGTTGTAAACCTGAAACACACCTGGGCACTGAGCTGAAAATTAAACAAACCTACCACCAAAAGATACTTTTGTTATAGCTACCGCTTGGTCTCGCTGCAAGAGCAGGAAGTCTCTGAAGATTTCTGCAGAACTAGAACCTTTCTTCTCTCACTACTCCTATTTAAAAGCCACTTCCCATCAAAAGAGAGCCAGCATGCAGAAAAAAGAAAAAAGAAGAAACCAGGCTTACCTATACCCTACCAGATAACAGGATGCCAAATAAAATTCTGATTTCAAAGGCAGATGTGATCAGACTCTTTCATTTGCACTTTTGTGACTGAGTAAAAACAAAAAAGAAGTGATTAGGCACAAGGTAATTTGATTTGCACAATGACAAAGCTGATGTTTTGCCTCCATTGCATGATTTATTGCTTCATGTATCCTGGGTTTCAGGAGTAATAAGTATCTGAAATACCAGCCAACAGACTATATGGAGAACAAGTTAGGACCTCCAGTTCCAACAGCTCCTACAGTGATGTGAGGGAGAGGCGCGAGAGAGTGCATTATCAGACTGTAAATATGCTAGAAAAGCAGACAAACGTAGCCTAGACAGCATCAAATAGAGCCTGGGTTAAAGGCAGAATAAAGGATAATAAAAGGCCACATGAAGGGCAAGAAATACATAAAACATGCTTAACAGATTTGGAGCACTGTGCAAACATGGATCATCTAAGAGAAAACATGGAACTTATTTCATGAACATCTGAGCACCACAGAATATAGTACAACAGAGCAAAAGACAGTTATAAAAAAAGAAAGTAATAGAACTCTATGCCTCTTGATAAGATCTGAACCTCCCATTTCTAACCCTGCAGGGCAGGAGATAAACAGAACTTAATCCAGGTACTGGAGTAGGATTGAATATTGCCTGCTCTGATCCAGTATGATTGTGGGGATTAAATTACATGTTCCAGGGCATTTCTGTGGCAGGCTAATTTAAAAAAAAAAAAAAAAAAAAATCAGTGACAGGTGTTTGAAGCTGCTCAGGTTTGGGATTTTAGAAGTAACTCTGTGATAAAGGGCAGAGTGCAGGAGAGGCTGTTTGACAATATGTGACATGTACATTACCATTATGTATGTAAAATATTTTAATATAATAAAGTGCTGCAGAGAGCAGAAGGGAGGGAATTCTGGAGAGGAAAGAAGATTAAAAAAACAAAACCACTTCTTGATGGTAAACCAGATTAGGCCACGGAACACAGTCTCTCAAGGGAAATAGTGGAATTACCCACCAGCAATTAGCATATTTAAAAATAAACCACACAAAATATTAATATGCAACAGGGAACAATCCTGAATTGGCAGAGGGTGGAGTCGACGACATTACTGGCCTTTTTTCATCTCTAGATTCTGTGACCGTACAGCAGAAACCAGTAAAATAAAGACCATTCTGAGAAAGCTACTTACTGGTTATTTTGGATAAGCTTAAAATGAATTAAATGGTGAATCAGGGAATTTGTACTGAAGAATTAATTACATTTTTGCTATGTACAGTCTATGAGCTGCAGACCATTCCCTTTATTTTGTGTATACAAACTAACAGAAGAGCGGCAAATTTTAGCTTTTTTTTTTTAAAAAGTTCATACAATTATATCTTTCAAATCAGGTGTTTACAATGTTTTACTATGCACTGACACAATGGGTTTTTTTTAAAGTGATCACTTGTTACTCTGATAGACTCTTCTTTTCAAGACTAAGGTCTGTTTCTTTCTCATGATCATCAATCTCCTTAAGAAGTTCCTCCTTTTCCTGGAAGTAATCCCGGAACCATTCAATATGCTCAGCTTTTTGTTTAACACTTAGATATGGGTTCTTGGAAAGCCCGCAGGTCACTAGTTCCATGAAGTGGCGAATAGGTCCTTGCTTGGGAAAATCTTCTAGGTATTTATCCAGAAAGATATGTTCATGAAATTCAACATCATCTTCAATACCTATAACGTGAATTGCAAAACACTTATATCATCATAATTTCAGTTTGTCTTGTGTGTGTTCACTAAGTTTTGCATGTAAACTCCTTCTAGTTGGTAGAATTAATAGTTCAGTGCTGTACCTCCCCCACCCCCGCCAAAAAAACAACCCACCCTGCAGTGGAATGGAAGGGGACTGTGGTGAGGTCCAACACACACTTCGACCCCTGTCCTCCCCAAATAAGAGAGATTTCAGTGCACAGATGTCATGCCAACATCCACAACTCTATTTTCATTTTGTGTTTCTCTTTAAGAGGGCAATTTTTATCTATAATTCATATTTGGTAATCCCATTGAAGCCTGACTCTGAAATCCATTTCCTTACCAAAAAACCCTGTTTTCTTCAATTACATGCAAATGCTGGTTTGTTATGGGCTATGAAAGCTGTGGGCTGCTAGCAATATTTTAAGGCAGTACAAACTGAACAAGCCTACCTTCGAAAGTATTTGTTATTTGAATAAGTTCCATGCTTATACACCTTCACCTCGATATAACACTGTCCTCAGGAGCCAAAAAAATCTTACCGCATTATAGGTGAAATCGCATCATATCAAATTTGCTTTGATCCACCCGAGTGCGCAGCCCAGCCCAGCCCCACCCCCCCACCCCGAGTGCTGCTTTACCGCATTATATCCGAATTCATGTTATATCGGTAGTGTTATATTAAGGTAGAGGTGTATGTTCATTATATTTCATAATTTTAGGTATTTTACTATTAAATTTGAAACAGGGAATGTTTTTAAACACTTCTTTTAACCCTTTTCAGACTTTTGCAATCATAAAAATACGAATAGATCGAGGTACACACAATTGTAAGATTTTGCAAGTTTTGTCAGATGTTACCTTTAGCAGTGATGAATGCAAAAATATTACATTAAAAAGCATTCCATCTCACAGTGAGGTGGCATAGTGGTTTGTTAGACCTTTCACCAAAAATGCCTCAGATCAATCAAGTAGTGATTTCAGGCCTCTATCTAGCGGATTTCAGTGGTTTCTGCTCTGTATTTTGACACTGGTGTTCAAAGGACACACAAATCAAAGTTTAAGACAGGGGTAGGCAACCTCCGGCACGGGTGCCAAAGGCGGCACACGAGCTGATTTTCAGTGGCACTCATACTGCCTGGGTTTGGCCACCGGTCGGGGAGGCTCTGCATTTTAATTTAATTTTAAATGAAGCTTCTTAAACATTTTAAAAACGTTATTTACTTTACATACAACAATACTTTAGTTATATATTATAGAAAGAGACCTTCTAAAAACATTAAAATGTATTACTGGTATGCGACATCTTAAATGAGAGTGAATAAATGAAGACTCGGCACAGCACTTCTGAAAGGTTGCCGACCCCTAGTGTAAGATCTTGAGGTCTACAAACTCAAATATGTATAGAAAAAAGGGATTGTCTCAGAAATACCATGAGATTTGGCCATATTACCAATCCAGAAATCAAGACAGACGAGGGTCTGTGACTGCACAGAGATTTTTTTCCCCTCTTCAGTTGATAAAAGAACCTGTCACTAATTAATGTAATTATTTGATAAGGTATAAAATTAACTATCATGAATGTTGTAATACATTTGTAAAGACTACAGAACAGTAAAATGTTTGTTTATAGATGAACAAGATAGTAAAAAAAAAAAAAGGGGGGGGGGGAGTCCAGTCCATTGGTCTTAAGTTAAAGATCTAGTAGATACTTGCCCACATCCCAAACCCAACAATTTGATAAAATTAAGCCCAAAATGTTTATGCCAATGATCACTACCGTAATAACAGAGATACTGGCAGAGTTATTTGTGGAAGCTTGCACATCACTTATGAGTATTATTAATCCTTCACATAGCTGTGAATAAGCATTACAGTTTCCCACACTAGAAGAGAACATTTAAAAGTATTTAAGTGATTCAAATACACCTAACCCTTTTACAAGCCAAAACCCTTAGAACTAGAGTGACCTATCATGAAAAATCATCTCTGTACATGAGCACATTAGTTTGGTGCATGTCATCTTAGTAGGACATAATACTGAAGACTGGAATTTGTACTACTCTTTGTAGGCTTACATTCATTCTCTCTTATATTTGTAGTAAAGAAAATTCTCTTTGCATTATCGGAAAGGATTGACTATACTGCAGGTAAATACTTCCAGGTAATAAAACAGGAATGAATGTAAAATTATTTTGATACTAACCAGGATATGACATTTTTGGCAATAACCTTAATCATCAAAATGAAAGTGAGATAATAAAGACATATATTAGTGCGAGGATTAATGGCATGTCAGCTTCTTCCAAGCCTCCAGCAGCACAGCACTGTAGCATGGAAGTATCTCTCAACTTGTACACCATACTCGCAAAGTTACCAGGGCTTCTTTCCTGTTTTTCCTTCAGACACTGCAATTCCTAAAAGAGCTGGAAAAGGATGTCTATTTTCCCACACTGCATCATCAGTAATATGTGCAGTGTTTATCAATACCAGCTACCCATCCCCTTTATCTCCCTTGTCCTTGGAAGAGAAACCAGATGTCTCCCTCTTCCCAGAAGCTAACATTTTCTTCACTGATCATATTGGCTTTAAAAGGCATATTTCCGTTGGGCTTGGAAACTCAAATCCACTTTGCGAATACTAGGAATCCTCCAATTATAATAACAATGGGTTCCAATTCTCCTTTTCTCCCCCAATATTTTGTGGTTTCCTGAATCAGGAAATCCTGATAGTTATTGTTCATGATTCTAGGGTCCCCCTTAAAATATTCCTGTAATCTGTTGGTCATAAAAGTCTGAGAGAAATTGACTGATTTGCTATTAAAAGAATCTGAACAATGCAATAGTGAAATAGGAAGGCAGTGACTATAATTATTTTTATTATGTATTTGTATTATTGTAGTGTCTATAAGCCCTAGTCATGGGAGAAGACCCCATTGTGCTATGTGCTATATAAAACACAAAACTTAAGGTACGTCTACACTACAGGATTATTCCGATTTTACATAAACCAGTTTTGTAAAACAGATTGTATAAAGTCGAGTGCACGCAGCCACAGAAAGCACAATAATTTGGTGGTGTGCGTCCATGTACCGAGGCCAGCGTCAATTTCTGGAGCATTGCACTGTGGGTAGCTATCCTGTAGCTATCCCTTAGTTCCCACAGTCTCCCCCGCCCATTGGAATTCTGGGTTGATATCCCAATGCATGATGGTGCAAAAACAGTGTCGCGGGTGATTCTGGGTAAATGTCGTCCTCCTCCGGGAAGCATGGGCAATCATTTCGCACCTTTTTCCCTGGATTGCCCTGGCAGACGCCATATAACCATGGAGTCTGTTTTGCCTTTTGTCACTGTGGGACTGGATGCTGCTGACAGAGCGTACTGCAGTGCTACAGAGCGCATTCATTTGCCTTTGCAAGTGCAAAGACGGTTACCATCCCTATTGTACCGTCTGCCATGCCATTATAATTGGTGATGAATGATGGTTATCAGTCGTCTGTGCTGACCTTCGCTGAGGTCGGCCGGGGGCGCAAAGACAAAAATGGGAATGACTCCCTGGGTCATTCCCTCCTTTATGTTTTATCTAAAAATAGAGTCAGTCCTGCCTAGAATATGGGGCAAGTCTACTAGAGAACCAGTGTACCAGAAAACCAGATAGCACACCCGCTCCATGTCAGATCCCACAGAAATGATGAGCTGCATGCCATTCTAGGGGGTGCCCCTACTACAATCCCACTCGTTGCTTCCCTCCTTCCCCAACTCTCCTGGGCTACCGTTGCAATGTCCCCCCATTTGTGTGATGAATTAATAAAGAATGCAGGAATAAGAGACACTGACTTTTTAGTGAGATAAAATGAGGAGGAGGCAGCCCCCAGCTCCTATCATAGTCCAGGCAGTACAGAATCTTTTCCTTAGACATGAAAGGTGGGGGGGGGGGTGATGGAGCTCAGCCCCCAGTTGCTATGATGAAGACAGTTACCAGTCGTTCTGTACCATCTGCTTGGAATGACCGGGAGTCATTCCTACTTTTACCCAGGCGCTCCCAGCTGACCTCACCGAGGCCAGGCAGGAGCACTCACAGGGTGACGAGGACAGCTATCAGTCATTTTGTACTGTACTGCCTGCCACCAGGGAGGGGAGGGGAGAGGATGCTGCTGTTCAGTGCTGCAGCACCGTGTCTTCCAGCAGCATGCAATAGACATATGGTGACACTGAAAAAAGCCAAGAAACGATTTTTTTCCCCTTTTCTTTCACGGGGCGGGTGGGAGGTAAATTGACGAGATATACCCTGAACCACCCTGGACAATGTGTTTGACCCTACAGGCACTGGGAGCTCAGCCAAGAATGCAAATGCTTTTCAGAGACCGCAGGGACTGTGGGATAGCTGGAGTCCTCAGTACCTCCTCCCTCCCTCCATGAGCGTCCATTTGATTCTTTGGCTTTCCGTTACGCTTGTCACACAGCACTGTGCTGTGGCCTCTGTCTATCATAGCCTGGAGATTTTTTCAAATGCTTTGGCATTTTGTCTTTTGTAATAGAGCTGTGATAGAACAGACTTGTCTCCCCACACAGTGATCAGAGCAAGTATCTCCCGTACGGTCCACACTGGAGCTCTTTTTGGATTTGGGACTGCATCGCCAACCGTGCTGTTCAGAGCTCCACGCTGAGCAAACAGGAAATGCAATTCAAAAGTTCGCGGGGCTTTTCCTGTCTACCTGACCAGTGCATCCGAGTTCAGATTGCTTTCCAGAGCAGTCACAATGGTACACTGTGGGATACTGCCCGGAGGCCAATACTGTCGATTTGCAGCCACACTAACCCTAATCTGACATGGCAATACCGATTTCAGCGCTACTCCTATCGTCGGGGAGGACTAAAGAAACTGGTTTAAAGAGCCCTTTATATTGATATAAAGGGCCTCGTAGTGTGGACGGGTGCAGGGTTAAATCGGTTTAACGCTGCTAAATTCGGTTTAAACACGTAGTGTAGACCAGGCCAAAATGTTCTCATTGTAAGTCCTCTGTGTTCTATACACTAAATGAGTAGCTTTCCATAGAAGTTTAAGGGTACTTTTGGTAGGGTTATATAGTCACTAGTTCCAAGTATAGATATTAAACCTGATCAGAGTTTTGGAAATGGGCAAATAAGTCTTTCAGATCTTAAAAATGCTGGCCAACATTTTTTGCCCTTTTCTACCTTTTTTTTAATTAAATAATTTCTATTTCTCTTTAGTAGTAGTGCTCCTTCCTAACCCCAAAACATGAACTCTTGCAATTTGGGAAGGAAGTAGAAGAAATACGTGATAACTTCACAGTTTGGCATTTAGTTGAGCCAAAACCATTTAAGAGAATTACTGAAACAGCTAATATTTGACTGGTAGAACTTTTGCATATAGAAGCTGCCAGATGCAATGACATGTTTGCAAAGATTTCCTTTAACCCTATCACTACAACAGTGGCAAGCCCTGAAGCACCAATGATCCAGAAGAATTGGTTCTTCAAAATGAGGCACTTATATATGGGAGAGAACCAAGATGTGTTTTGTCCTATTTACCCAGTGAGTTATTCAGAAGTCATGTGATCAAGGCATGGACGTACAGCTCAAGCCATTTTATAAAGGGACATGGATGCTTCAGAAGGATGTCTGAAAAAGTAATTGCATATTTTTTCTTTCCTATCAATATTTTATTTAAAAGTTTAAGAACTGAGGTACCATTATAATGCTCCAAGTTAAACATCTGTTCCCACAACAGATACAGTCCTAAGCAAAATTAAAATGTATAACCACAGGCTTATGGTATATAAAAAGAAACCTCTATTTCTTGGTATAGAACTAGGTGATGGAAGGTAATGCTACTGAAGAGACAGGGATACAAAATCTAGAATTAGAACTGGTAATGAGTGCCACTTTTCTGTAAGTCTGTTAGAATCACAACAAATTTGGCACAACTTAATGAGTTTCCCCAAGCCTTCTATTTCACTTTGATGTACCTGATGTGATTAATGACCTGTAAACAGAGTTGGCGCTTTGATAGGATGGAATTTATTGGCCTGATTTTTGCAACCCAACCTATGATAAATTTTGGAGCTCTCTCTTGGCATTTTCCACATAACTAATTTTTGTGGACAAATCAATAAAGATTCTTGCTTAACTATACGTGAAGACTCCTTGCTAATTCACTATCCCCAGATAGCAGGGTTCCAGCCACATTACAACACCAGAAATGCCACTGGCCACAGTGATATAAGATTGCAAAAACATGACTACCATATATTTGGATTAGTGCACAACAGAACGGATCGATTCTCATGGAAGCAATGATTAAATTCTAAGAAACCACCAAAACAGGATGAGAACATTAAGAAACAGCTCAACCACATTATGCAATTTACAGCTCTACACAGAATGGCAGATTTTCAAGGAGTATCGCCTCCAGAAACCAATCTGTTATGTGTTATGTCTTTAATGATTTAAGACCACAGCCAAACTTTCTGCAGCTATTAAAACCCTATCTAAAGAATGTTCACACACTTTTCATATATCTGCATTTCCTCTTCCATGATGTTCTTTATATGTTTGTTGTTTAACTTCACATATAGATACTTCTATAAAAAAGGAGAGGGTTACTTATGTACTGTATAATTTATGTCCAGCCAGTAAGACTGTTGGAACAGCTCAATGTTGTGACTTTGATTTTGCTTATGAAATGGACAGGCCTAAGGGAACAATCGGCCTGTAATATTCAGTGTTGCTGTAGCCATGTCATTTCCAGGATATTAGAGTGACAATGTGGGTGAGGCAATATATCTTGGTGAGAGACACAAGCTTTTTGAGCATCAAAGAGCTCTTCCTCAGGTCTGGGAAAGGGACTTTAGTGTGTCACAGCTAAATACAAGACTGAACAGATAGTTTACTGAAAGTATTCAGTACATAATCTAAGGGACCATTCAAGATGAAGTGGCCAGTTTATACCCCTGTAGTAATAGGAGAAGAAGGGGAGTTAGTGAGATACAGATTGTTGTAACAAGCCATGAATCCAGTGCTTTATTAAGACCATGGTTTTTAATGTCTCCTTTGAGGATGAGGACTGGGAGGTGAGAGAGTGATCGCTTTGTGAAAAGTGTTCACCCACAGGTGATAGTGTGTTTTTGTCTTAATATTTTACTATGGAAGTGCACTGGATGATGTACACCACATGTGTTAGGCATGTGTAGGATCCCTGGATCTTGAAAGCTGTATTGTGGGAAGTGATGAACATTGTAGCAGTGGAGATATCCATAACTTCACTAGACACTAAAAACCATGATCTTACTAAAGACACTGGCTTTATGGCTTATTATATCAACCTGTAACCCAAATGCCATAGTAAGTAGTAGTATCTTATGTAGCTCGGCGACCTCTTGGGGTTTGCATCTGGACTAAACGCCAATGACAGCATTTAAACTATATCAAAATGTAAATGATTTGTGGAGTTAGTTTCCTTTTTATATCTGGTTTGTTGTGTCTATATAAGTAGCAGAAACTCTCTAGCTACAAAATCCTACTAAGAACCAGTGAGCTTGGTTGGATTTAGGCAATTTCAAGCCACAGCCCTAGACCGGTTCAGTGATCACAACATCATGCTTCTTCCCCAACTCATTTTAATATTTAAACTGTTTTCCTTAAAGTTTTGATTAGGATCTAATAGCAAAATTTTCAGGATGTCTTCATCTGAGGCTTCACTAATTTAGGGCAGCCTAAAGTTGCTTACTTGAGCAAAAACATTAGTAAACTATTGTATGTGGAGGCATACCTGAAATATATTATTAAAACTCTGAAGGATTAGTGTTGGTGCTCTAATTCTCTACAAATATAAAGAGACCACAAAAGCTACAGTACACTTACCCGCTTCATTATTAATAGGGAACTCCCACAGTTTTCCCTCTTTTGTCCACTGGATCATCTCTTCAAACCCATTCCGAGGTGGCTTTTGATTTACAGCTGCAATCTGATTAGCAAGTTCCAGATCCCAGAGCGAAGGTGAAGACTCTAAATAAGAAAAAAAAAAAAATTACCCCAGACTTGTCAGTTTGCCAGAGAATTACTGACTTAAGCATATCTTGTTTAAGATTATCAAACTTAATGAAGGCTGGTCCTTTCACACATACATTATTTTAAGTTGTATCTATTAATACCATATTTCATGGTGTGCTTTTGCAATGAAAGCCCACTGAATTCTCAAAGGACTGTTAAACTAGCCTACTGATCTGTCAAAATTGCAGCTAAGTTATTTCAATCCCTTTCCCAAATGTTAAGAATAGGAATTAACTTTTTCCATTGTGTGACAGTTGCTGTTTTTGACATTTTTTGGCTGCTTTTTGTTAGTCACAAGTTTTTATATTTAACTCGTCAAATTCTGAACTTGGTCTATGTACTCTTTATTAAAGACAAGAAGACCTTGTTTACTCTAAAGGATTTCCTGGTATTTCATGATTATGCTCTCATTCAGCAAGGCAGCCCACATCTGCAAATGTTCCCAATTGTTTACTATGAACCTTGCCCATCTTGTTTGGTGGCCCAGCTTTTCTACCAGTTGAGATTTTTGGATGCCAGAGTCTATAATCTAGCATATAAAACTGAGAAATCCTGACTTCCCTTTTATCTCACTACCTTAAATGTTGTCCTCTTTCATAGAATATACCATAAATAATCTCAAAACTCACATCTTTCATTATGCCCACAATAAATGAGACTGTCATTAATATTAAATGATAAAGAATATATTAGCTATACTCAAGGACATGCACATGGCTGATCTGAGTAACTTATACCACTATAATGCTCATTCTCCCACACCCTGTCCCCTCCGTGTTTGTCATCCCTCAGTCAGTCATCACATCACGCTATCTAAGATTACACTGTAAACTCTGAGACTGGGACTATGGCCTAAATTTTCAGAAGCAACTAGAGTTGTTGGGTGTCCAACCTGACATGATTTAAAGGGGTCTGACTCGTTCAGATGTCTCATGCTGGACACCCAAAATCACTGGTCACTTTTGAAAAATTAGGCCCATGTCTTTCTACCTCAACTGTGAAGTGCTGTAAAATAGTGTGTGTGTGTGTGTGTGTGTGTGTGTGTGTGTTTTGAGAGAGAGAGAATTTAACACACACACATATATATTAAATACTATATGCAAATTTTATAGATTATATATAAAAATTATAATTTTGCATTTTCTCAAGCACTCTTAAAAGATTAATTTTGAGGCAGTTACTTCTTCAGACAGTTTACTTTGCTTTCATAAGTGCTAAAAAAACTCCATTCATCTTTTCCATTAAACAATCCTTTCTAAAATATTCTAGTATTCCCTCAGTAGCTCACTCAACCCACCAACATCCTTGGAATTTGGCCAAAGCATTATATCTTATGAGTCCTATTCATTTAGTCATCTCTTGGCTTCATGTCTAACATTTACATAACCTGCAGCAGGCCAATTCAGTGCTCATCTCACCCAGCGTTTTTACTAATTGAGACATTCCTTCCCGCTTAATTTCTTTTCATTCTCAGGCACATAAAACAAGCCATTGCCCATCTACAACAGATGACGGTCCACTACATGAGAGCGAGAAGATGCATGGTATTTGGAAGCAGAGATCAGGCCAAACTGCCTTACAATAATTTTCTAACTGTGAAGACTTCTTTTTCAAAAAATGTGTCCCAATTTAATAATGGTTTGTCTAATTAACTTTGGTTTCAGTGGAAAAATTATCCCTTTCCAATGAAAAGCCTCCCTTGCGATGGGTTTCCATATTATTATGTTTGTCTTTGCAAGAAAGAAAGCTGGAGTTTCCTAAAATGAAAGCTTAAGTCTTCAGAAGTCACATAGTTTACGGGTCACAGCCATTCTGACATTTACTATTTCAAACTTCAGTAGTTTAAAACTAATGAACTAATCTTTGGTCCTGAGGACCACATCAACTAATTGAATCCAGTAAACTAACTTCTCTTTCTTTCCTTTGCTACAAAAATGACAGACACACACAGACTTTCATTCTTGAGAACATTTCTATTTTGAGGGTGGTAAATTAGAAAACCCTTGCTCAAATTAATTCATACTTCACAGAAAAATCCTGCCTCAGCCATACCCGTCAGTTACCCATTTTCATGTAAATATTCTTTTGTTTGGAGATGTTAGAAGGATACCCAAAAAAGATGTAATGAAAATCGAGTTACAACATTAATTATAAAGGAATCATTGCTTCTACTTTATCATTTAAGTAATTATATTCTGATAATTTTCTCCTAATCAATCTTCTTTAAAAGAACGACCCAGAGTTTAAGTTTACAAGCATAGTGTGTCTGCCGGATGCAAAACAACCTTATGTTTACCTTTATGGAACAGAAAACAGCATAGTGTAAAATACTCCTTTCTCTACAGATTCAACAACCTTTAAACAGGTTTCCCTTGATTTTCCACTTAATATTCAGGATTTCAAAATAAATATTCAACACAAAACAAGGAACTTGCATTCATAGTGGGTTTAAACAACACTTTAGTTCAATATCTGCACTAATATGAACTAACAAGAAAACAAGGGGAAATAACTTAAGAAATCAAATATCTTATTGATATTTCCTGCTATTAAGGAAAAAAACTGTTTTTCAATGAGAGTTTTAGTCAGTACAGTTGTGTAATATGGCTTCTGACTTGAAATCTAGTTCCTCAACACTACTGGGAATTAAACAAGGAAATGCTGTTAAAAACTGAAATAGGCATCCTTGTTGGTATCTTATGACAAATCCCATAAAATTCACTTGCTTTCTTCAAGTTTTACTTGTGCTAAGGTCTATTTATAAACTAGGGAATACATAAATAGTATATGGGTCTTTAAATAGTATGAATAACATTTGCAGTTCTGCTTTTTATAGAGGTGTGTAGAAGCTAGTTCAAAGGAGTACTTATAAAAACAACTCTAAACACCAGTCATTATGCCTGAACATGCTTGATTCAACCCAAAATTCAGCCATCTGAATCTGTATTTTTGGAAGACTAATTTAAAAGAATATATATAAAATCAGAACGTGCAACATAGTAAAAATGGGCTGATTTTTAAAAACCTAATAATCTAACATATATACTAATTTGCTTTCTAAAAGGAGATAATTGCAGTATTCTGTTAAACAGTGCTCACGTTCCATCCCAAAGGTGACTGCATTGAGTAAAATCAGCAGCTGCTTGACAATATGGAACACTCTCTTGGGAAGCCCTACGCCTGAAAAAGATTTGTGGATACTGGTGGATAATCAGCTGAATCTAAGCTTCTAGTGTGATGTTGGGGCCAGAAAGAGCTAATGCAGTCCTGAGGTACATAAACAGTAGAATCTCAAGTAGGAGCACAGAGGTTATTTTGTCTCTGTATTAGACATGGGTGCTGCTGCTTGAATATTGATGTCCACAATTCAAGAAGAATGTTGATAAATTGAAGAGGGTTCAGAGAATAGTCACAAGAAGGATTAAAGTATTAGACAACATGCCTTCTAGTGATAGACTAAAGAGTTCAATCTGTTCAACTGAACAAACAGAAGGTGAAGGAGTGACTACGTATCTATATGGGGAACAAATATTTAATAATGGACTCTTCAATATAGCAGAGAAAGGTATAACATGATCCAATGATTGGAAACTGAAACTGGACAAATTCAGACTGAAAATATGGTGTAAATTGTTAGAGTAACTAATCATTTGAATCATTTACCCTGAGTGATGGTGAATCTACCATGACCGACAGTTTTTAAATCAAGACTGGATGTTTTTCTAAAATATCTAGGAATTATTTGGGGGCAGTTCTATGTACGGACTGTGATAGACATGAGATCAGACTAGATGAGCACAATGGTCCCTTTTGGCCTTAGAATCTATGAAACGGCACTATCTGACATTTTAGTACAAGAAATAAATAAGCTACACAATTGAAACTGCAGGGAGAAATTAATGGAGATAAAATTACCCAGACTAGAAGCTGGCCAAAGCAATTGAACTAACATTCGTCTTAAAAAAAAAAAAAAAAACCTAAAAAACCAAACCACAAACCCTAAAATGGGCTCTTTACTGATCCGCAGAGAAGAATGCCATCAACTGAATCACCAATACTATTTCTACAGCCTCTAGTTTTAATTTTGTTATAACACTTCGCAATGCAACAGTGCCTTTTTTCCCAAAGGAATTCAGAGTATTTTATAAAAATCAGTGAATTCTGATTCATTGCCTACAAGGCATTACTGTACCCATTTACAGAAAGGGAAACTTAGAGACAACTTAAGTGATTTGACCATAGTCACATAGTATGACAGTGGGGAAAGCTAGGCCTCAGCTTCAACCCCTAAATCATATACCCACTCTGCCTTTCATTTTTTGAAGGCTATCCCATCTGTGCACCAGTCAGGCCTGACCCTGCATAGCTGGTGAGATCTGTTGCTATAACAGAGTGGTACAGCTAAAGAGTTTTCTGTTTTTATTTAAATAAGATTTCTGTATGTGTCTGAAGTTCATGCAAGTGAGGGATTATCTATACCAGGTAAAACTAGGCATTGTTTATCCAGGAGGTCACAGTAAGGTTCTCAGAGTTCGGACAGTACACTTTGTAGGAATGACCCCGGGCCCACAGGCCTGGATACCTTATTATTGAGGCATTTTGTTCTCGTCTGCAAGCTGGGCACACCCGGTTTCTTATCACAGGAACTTGGCTTTCCTCCATCCTCCCCTGTACTTTCACACAGACGGCCCTGTTTGCATCTGGCAGTGTTTTGTAACTTCCCCCCTCTGCTGTTTCCCACAGGACTGCCGTGTCTGCAGCTGGGGCTGTTTTTGCAACATGCTATGCTGTTGAGCTCGTGATGGAAGATTTTTGTAAAGAATCTTGATTTGTGCTGTGCAATTGCGCATGTGTAATCTTAGATAATAAAAGAGGCAGGTGAACTCAGAAAAGCAGCTTTTTCACCTCCTCAGTTACCCTGAAACTTGGTGTCGAGTTTTTCCTTCAACACTTCAATCCTATCCAATTTCCCCTGTGACTGTAGTCTCAAACCTCTTCAGAGCAAGATCTGGTGCAATGGTTTTGCAATACGGACAAATGCCCACTGAAAACTAGGGTAAACCAAGTATACATTTCTACTGAGAAAATGTTGGTGTTTCTTCCATGAGCGCTAAAATTCCCCTGCAACAGTGGCAATGGGTCAGCTTTACCACATAACTGTTAGTGTACATTAGTCTTGATACAGGATAAAAAACTATTATCCCATAACACTGTATAGAAGTCTTGCCTACCAATGACCAGATTTAGACCACACATCAATTTACGACCAGGTCTGAAACCAGCAAACTAGTAGCCAACCCCTCTCTTTCACGAAACAGAGAACTTCTCTATAATTTGAAGAATTTCCTCCATTTGGGTTTTTATTGTTGCTTTTCCACTAACCTGCTTCAGGTGTCCCTTCTGTAACAGTGGAAGAAACAGGGAAAATGTTAAGCCTCCTTCCTAGGTGAAGCCCTCTTCTATAAACGAAGAAGACAAATGATTTTTGATATTTCACAACATAGCCAGTTTAAAATTAGATTTACAAAACACAGAATATGCTCATTAAACTCTAGAGAGAAAGTCAGCCATCTCTTGGAAACAAAAAATACCAACATATTTATCATTATACTAAATCTTTAGACTTGGTAACCAAAAGACAAATCATTGCATTTGAGTTACTGCTGTATAATGCAATTAATGAAGCACTGGAGCCAGATTCCCACCACATTTTCCAGTGAGGTAATTAGCATAATTGCCATTATTTTACATTTGATTTATTCCTATTCATATATTTAGAAACCTTCATAAAGTCAAATGCTATCAGTCCATGGTACCTTAGTAGCAGATAGTTCTTAGAAAGTGCATTCCTTGGGGTTTTTTTATGTTTTTGTTCTACTCCACAAAATATTTCACAATTCAGGGGGAAAAAAAAAAAAAAAAGACAACAGATAAATCAAACTAACCCTGATTTATGAAGTAAACAGTCTTTTTGGAAGATTATGTATCCACCCTTTCCTCTCTGCCACATGACTAACACTCAAACTGTTGTGATAAGCTATAGTCTAAACAGTCTGTCATTTCTGGGCTCTTTTCTGGATAATAAAATATATTTGGATTTTTTTTGCACAACAGCAGCTTCGCACTTAATAGGATTCTTTATTAAAAAAAAGAAAGATATTCAACAAGCAACATCTTTAATAAGAGCAGACAAACTAATATTTGGATTATAAATTAAAAACTCAAACAGCTGGTCTTCTCCCCTCAACCAGTCAAAGTGAATTTTCAGATAAATACAAAAACAAACAAGAAAAAAAGTTTATTGTAATTTAGAACAAATGATTCCTTTAAACATTTAACCTTTCCTGTTTGGGTACATTTCTAATGAAATTCTAGTGTTCTTCGTTTGTGTTATTACATATTCATTGTTGCCCGAGCAACACTTGCCTTTCTGCCCTTAAATTTCATCCTTCTGCTTTCCAGCAGAGTTCTGAAGGCCACAACTACTATGGCAAACCTGATCTTGTCATATTACATATTACTAACATAGCTACTCAGTCTCTTTCTGAAATAGATCCAAATATAATTACACAGTCTCAGAAGAAAGTGGAATTTAAACAGATTTGGAATTACATTTTCCTATCCATTCATAACTTCCAATAATGTTAGTAGCAGATGTAGGCAGGATTTGGAACAAAACATTTAGTATAAAGTTACTAGTTCAAGTTACTATAAAGCAGCATCACCCATTAATGACAGTGTATTTTTGACCGTTAGAATTTTACAGCTCCAGGACAAAATCTGAACTTTGAGACTGGTAGTTGAAATCTGCATAATGAACAGTTTATATAACTACACCAAGACTTTTACACTAAACATAACCTCATTACCTAAGAGAGTCAGAGAACTCTTGTATAATTGGTGACAGGAAGGGAATCTTTTCAAATGCATTGCAAAAACATATTTTACTTTCCTTTTATTAAAATATTTAAGGTGTTTGATCAATTCTATATCAGTTGTTTTTATTGTCTATATTCTAAGTTGCTTTTCATTTACATTACTTATTTACATGTTGCAATAATTTTTTCCAAACAAAGTCAAACACTATTGAGATCCACTCTAGTACCGTCACTGTCACACTGTATCATACTGAAAAGACTTTCAGTCTGTACCAGCCTAGGATGAATTAATATCCTCAGCCTAAAGGTAACAGGCAACTGAACCATTCAAAAATTCACAAAGCATTTAGTTATTCTGCTTCTTACATTGACATCATTTACAGCTTCCCAAGAACACTGAAAACCTTGGGACAAAAGGTTTCCATACAAGTCAGTGAGGGCTCATTCTCTTCCCTTGTTCAGTTCCCTGTTCTCCAGTCTCAGCCTTGTCTATTCCCTCTCCATGACTTGCTGCATTTGGGGGGTTGAGACGTGGAGCCATTATGTCCTGTTCCCAGCTACGTGAAACTCTGCCTTCAACATACTTTTCTAATGGCTACATAAGACAATTGTTGAAATGTTTCTAAGTAATATTATTTTTTCTGATTTTGGCATCTACAGATGTTTTCTGAATATAACTGTGAATATTGCTCCTTTGGGTTTTTACACTATGATCTACATAGCTTAAGAATTCATATGCTCCCGTTTGTTCCTCATTTAAAATCATAATTTTCTGATATACTGAAAAAAATCTGTTTCAGCCAAGGAATGCAAGGATATTGTACAGCTACTGACCCAGGAATGTTTATTTCTCAGTTATGCAAATCCTGCCTTCAAAATTTCCCACATATATGCCAATAAACATGGTTTTCTCAACTTCTAACTCCACTTAAAGTCAGATTTAGTTACTTTTAAAAGGAAATAATCTAACTGAGAATAGAAATGTGGGGAGAATATCCTAAGACAAGTGACTGTGAGGATGCCACGTAGACTGTGTGTTTTAGGGACAGAATATAGGATGAGACACTAGCTAATTACAGTATAACAAAGTAAGGGTGCTCTCTTAACAGAGTAAAAATAACCTGGGTTAATTAACAAAGAAAGCAAAAGGTGTTGCCATTTTCAGGGAGAATTCTCAAGTAACCATTTTAAATCATTAGTTCCAATTTTCATGCCTGAGGCGACAGTAAACTCAAGAAATGACTCAGGTGCAAAGTTCCTATTTTCCTTAGCAAGAAGAATAAAAACTCAATTGGTGAAATATTTCTACACAGACCATTTTTCAAAGTTTTCCTTCAAATGACAGTAGCACTTTAAAGTTTTTTCCCCATCCCATAACATGATAGAGAATGAGATGCAAAAATATTGTGAGTGATACATTAAAAAACCACTCAAACAGTGAAGTCAAAAAGTAGATTATATACAAGCATCAAACATTTGCAACAATCAGGTTTAATACTAAAAAACTGCATTTACTTTGATCAGCTTATTACAATTAACTATGTTCTTACACTAATCTACTTTAATACTATGTTTGGAAAAAACAACTACTTATAAAATAGTGTTAGAAACACATTTTCTTTTGTTTTCTACAGTATCCTGTATGTAGAGTCAGAGCATTTTTGTGGAAGATACAGAAATTCACAGAGAACTCTTTAACTTTGAAGTTTTGGAGTATAATTGGTGTTTCTTTATTACTAAAATTTAAAAACTTAATTGGTCAATATTTTATTGTGGGAAGGAGCATGAAGAGAAAACAGGCAAGTAGACAGTACCTTTTACTTCCAGCAAATTCAGACAGGACACCTCTTTGAAACATGTCACCTTGCCCATCATCATCATCAAATGAAATCTGACTGGATGG
This sequence comes from Chelonoidis abingdonii, assembly GCF_003597395.2. Classification (NCBI taxonomy): domain Eukaryota; kingdom Metazoa; phylum Chordata; order Testudines; family Testudinidae; genus Chelonoidis; species Chelonoidis abingdonii. The sequence continues at coordinate 317,624,126 of NC_133769.1, read as the reverse complement.
CCTGGATACACCACGGGTGAGACGGCGTTTCCCAATCTTCATGTCTGCAATAACGTTGCTGACATCAAAAAGACAAGTAGAACAATGAAAATTCCACAGTATGAAAAGGTAGTAAGCTTAGTTACATGCTTTAATAAGGCAAATTATTCCCAATTGTTTTCATAAGCCTATATTGGACAAACTATATGAAAGAACTAGACGACATCTCCACAAAATATCCGTTGACATTCTGAAGTCATGGAATATGCAAGTCTTATTTTTTTTAGAAAAAAGAAAATCCCACTTACCAGTTATTTTCTAAATTTAACAAAAAATTTCAATTTAGCAAGCATATGCCAGTTACTGCATTCCTTGAAGAGAAAATCCAACGATGAACATTCTTTGAATTGCAAATTGAAATATTTTTAATTTATTTCATGCTGCCATATACTATGTTCAGAGAACACACTAGACATTAATGCAAGCATGTGCAGCAAACAGGGGAGTTTCAAAGATCATAGCTACAGATCCTGTGCTTGGAGATAGAGGGATTTAGCGTGAGGAACACTGGTTCACCTTCTATGTGGAAAAGGGGCTGTATAGTTTGGATGGCTTCCATCTCTGCAGCAGGGGAACCAATTTTCTAGGGGAATGGCTGGCCAGAGTAGTCAGAAGGGGATTAAAATAACAAAAAAAGTAGAGAGTGAAAAATGGAAACTAATGAGTAGCCATTTAACAGAATATCAAGATGTTGAGAACAAAGTTAATCAATCAATGCACCAAGGAATGTGAAGAAAAGAAATTCTTTAATTGCCTATACACCCAGGATAACAAACAAAAGGAATTGGAATTGTTCATCTATAAGCAAAACTTCAATCTAGTTGGTATTGCTGAAACCTAGTGGATAGATCTGCACTATTGGAATGTTAAAAAAAAAAAAAAAAAATCAATGGATAAAACCGATTTAGGAAGGATCGAGTGGGCAAAAGGGATGGAGGAAGGCACTCTATGTCAAAAATGGCATTACCTGTTTCTGAGTCACTGACAGAAGAAAACCATCTTCATCTATTAAGTGATGGAAAAGAAGATGGGATACTACTCTGTATCTGCTACAGACCACCAAATCACACCAGAGAACAGGACGACCATCTCCTTACGCTCCTATCTACAATGTGAGGGGAAAAATGCACTATCCTGGGGGAGTGCAATCTGAGCAACTTACGCTGGAGGTCTCACGCTTCAACTACTAAAAAGTCCTCAGAATTTCTAAATATTTCAGATGACAATTTCTTAACTCAAGAAGTGTTAAACTGAACACAGGGGCATTCTATATTAGCAATCACCTTGACAAACAGGAACTGATCGCAGAACTAAAAACTAGTGGTAGCTTAAGTACAAGTGATCATAACTTTATCACAATTTACGTGCAAACAGAATAAAGTCCATGCAAGTAACAGTTGGTATATACTTGGTGCTTTAAAAGGGCCAGTTTAAAAAAGTTGAAAATAGCTACGAGCCAATCAGTTGAGAGGAAGACTTTAAACAGAAAAATATAAATGGTTATTGGGAATTATTTAAGAACATTTTACTAAGTGCCAAAAAAGACACATTCCACAAATGAGAAAAAAGGCCAAACTGGTCCAAAACCAACCTGATTTAGTGGAGAAGTGAAAGTAGCTATAAAAAAAATAATAAACAGCTATAACAAATGTAAGAAAGGTGAAGTTGATGATCATAAATATGAATCATATGGAAATGGTAGAATTGTCAATGATAATTAAAGTCTATGATTTAGTCACAGGTATTTTTAGTAAAAGTTATGGCTAGGTCCAGGCAATAAACAAAAAGTCACGTCCCATGACCTGTTCATGACTTGTACCATAAATACCCTTAACTAAATTTTAGGTGCTGTGGGGCGGGGCGCACACTGGTGAATGCTGCTGCTGCTCTGTGGAGGGTGCTCCAGCGGCCACAGCTGCTGCTCCTGACCTGGGGGCGGAGGAGAGAGAGACACTCCAGGTGGGGGCCAGCCCGGGGCCCCGTCAGTGCTACTGCCACTCCGGGCGAGGGGCTACCCGAGCAGGTGTGGGCAGCCATGGGGTCAGCAGCACCAGCCGCTGCAAAAGCCATGGAGGTCCCGGAAAGTCACGGAATCCATGACTTCTGGGACCTCCTTGAAAGACTCCCAGCCTTAAGGACAATCCAGAAAAGGCAGAAGTTCTGTATTTGAGAAAAAGGCAGACAGTGTAGTTATGTCACGATGACAGAATACTTTTCATTCCAACAGTAGCTACGGAGGATGTGAAACAACAGCTACTAAAAGTTAGATATTTTTAGATCAACAGGTTCAAATATTTAAAATCTCTGATGCAAGTTAACTGACTGAGGAGCTCTCTGGTCTGTTTATGTTAATTTTCCAGTAACTTTTGGAACACTGGGAAAGTTCTAGAAGAAAGGTAAGCTAACACTGTGCCAGTATTTAAAAAGAGTAAATAGGATGAACCAGGTAATTATAGGTCTGTCAGGCTGAAATACATCCTCGCCAAAACACTGGAATGACTGATAATGGACTTGATTAATCAAGAATTATAGGAAGGTAATATAAATAATGCCATTCAACAAGGGTTTATGGAAAACAGATCTTGTCAAATTAACTTGATTTCTCTTTTTTTATATGAGATTACAAGTTTGGGTGAAAAAGAAAGTGTCAACAGAATACACTTAGACATCCTCTTGGTACTGCACGTTTTGATTAAGAAACTAGAAGTTTGCCATCCACCCACCTTCCCATGCTAATGGTTAAGATTTGTAAGAGCATCTGAACTTTTAATGAAAGGTTCAGCAAGTAGTAGTTTGCATAGATCACAGATTTGTCTATCGCTTGGAGTTAGGGAGATCCAGTCAGGTCTTTGGTTTAGGAAGGTCTGGCAGGCCTTGGCCAGATGATGTCCTAATGGGAGGTGTCATAAATGGATAGGTAGGTAAGGGTTAAGTTTCTTTTACCTGAAAAGGGTAACCGAACACCTGACCAGAGGACCAATCAGAGAACTGGATTGTTTAAAGTCAGGGGCGGGAATTTGTATACTCGGGGTCTTTGTTGTTTTCTTAGCTATGAGGAAACAAGTCTTCTTCTAATTCTCTCCTAATACTTCTTCTAAACATCTGTAAGTACCCAGGAACCGCAAAGTAATTCAGCTATGATGGTCTTTGGGGTGTATTTACCTGTATGTTAATTTGTTGTGCTGGTTTAATTGGGCTATCTTTTAAATCAGACTGTTTCTTTATATTTTCTTATAAGCAAGAGCCTGTATTGAGTTTCTTAATGCAAGATGATTGTTTTATATTTTCTTTCTTTTTTTCTATAAAGTTTTCTTGTTAAACCTTGTGAAAGTTCTTTTCCTAGGGAGGCAAAGGGAAAAGCCAGGCTGTGGGCTATTTTCCTATTTGGGTCCAGGGAAAGAGCAGACTACGGGGAAAGAGACGAAGAATTCTCTCTGTTCTCTGGTGGTTACAGTTTTTCCCTCGTTCCTGGAGCAAGGGGGGTGGCAGAGCCCAGCTGTGGGTATTTTGCATCTCCATTGTCCTGAGGGAAGCAGAAAAGCTGGTTTCTTGGGTCACACAGGTTAGCCGCGAGGCAAGCCTGATAAGGAGGGGGAAGGGGTTATTTTCCCTGCTTTTAGCATCCAAGGGATTGGGAATCTGGGTGTCCCACCAAGGGAGGGTTGGGGACACCAGAGGGAGGAAAGGGGGGATCAGGCCCCATAGATTAATTCCTGATCTGGTGGCAGCGAGAATATCCAAGCTGGTAGTGAGCTTGGGGGAGTTTCAGGTAAGCCCCCAAACTTTGGACGCAAAAGTCCAGGTTTGGGACAGGACCAGACTGGTGGACACTAAAGTCCAGGTCTGGGACTGGACGGCTAGATTACCACAGGAGGTGGGAAAACTAATGACTGTTCTGGGCTGCTGTTTTCCCCCCCTTCAATATTGTCAGGGCATGAGAGGTAAAGGCAACACCTTATTAATTATTATTTTGATAAAAGTTGGAGAATCTTGGCCATATATGTGTGTCAATTCTCACTGGTTACTACCCTCAACAAGGATTGTAGTTACAGTGACAGAACTCTTTAGATAAAATTCTTTAGATATAAAGTTGTGTCTATGCCTTTAGGGAGAAGGACTGTTAAAAGCCAAAAGTCATTATTAGATTTTGGGACAGTGCAAGTGAGAACAATAAAAATCGGTTAAACTACAGGGCATGGGTTTTAAGAGATAAGTCTCTTTTCAAGGGAACAGGTGTGGTATTAAAAGAACAGAAACAAATTAGGTCAAAAAGAAAGCTTTGTATACCTAAATGCAATATATATATTCCCACTGTTGCGATTCTTGAAGAGTATCATAAAGTATATATTTAAATACTCTTTTGGATGGTTTAAATCAGAGGAGTTCTTCAAAATGACTACTTACAGCAAACAGATGCCCTAAAATGTTCAGAATCTTGATTTTTTCTAAGGTTAATTTTAAATCTGACATTAACATAAGAAGTTCAGTTCCTCTGGATCTCTCTTATTTTAGTAATTATTTTCTGTTAATGTTATTCTTGGCATTTATGAGCTAGAGATGATCCAGAGACTTCACAAGTTTTCTGAGGGTCTGACTAGCATCATGCAGTATGCCCTTGCCAGAAGCAAAGTCACAGACTGCCCAGCCCAACTGTTTTACTTGGCAACCATGCTAAAATGGTAGTGATCACACTTCCTCTGATCAGTTCTCTTTGAGGGTCTGCACAACTGGCCAAACTTTCTTCTGGCTATGCTGGGAATCTAATACACACAGTCCACAGTGTCACAATTTTGGATGGCTAGAGTCCTGATGTTGTGTCACTGGTGCGTGAAAAGTGTGCAAATATGTTTTCATAATAGTTTTTAAAACAAGTGATTGCATGGTATTTTGCCAATCATGTTGTTCATCTTACACATATTTTTTCTAACACATTGAGAAAGAAACAAGAAATTAACCAAAAACAAAACCAGAAAGATATTTAGGACCTGACTTCCTTCCACAACAAGGAATGTCAGATTTCCAGCTGAAACTTCATCCCCCATTCAACCCGTTGTGTGTAAGTACTGCAGATATATCTGAACAGGAATGATCTTGTGCACTACATGGGTTAAAAAAAGAACAAGAGAAGGAGAATTCAGGATGCATTTTAGCTTTAGTTCGGAATTCCTTTCCTTCTGTTGATTTAATTCTAACCTTTAATATTGCTGAATTTATTTTCCTATGGTGGTGTTGTAATTTCCATTAAGCAAAACTTCTTCCGACACTAAAAAAAATAAAATCCTGTATCATTAATTTTTCCCCTCTTCTAGTGAACATGCTGTCCTCAATATGTCTACAAAACAAACTGACGAGAGAAGACTGTACAACAGTGACATCCAGAGGGCAGACTGTATGAAAAGCACAATAAGCACTCAGACTTCTTGGCTATAATTATCTTTATCATCATTTTATATTGCCTCATAAATCTGACTATTCTGATTTATAGTAATAATGTTATATTGTACGGTTCTTACGATTGTGCAGGTATTTCAGTTATTTAAATCCATTTCTGAGAGTTTTACATAATACCAGTGATCCACTTAGTCCATTATCTTGTCTCAGAGGCAAACAGTACTTGATGCTTCAAAGAATGGTAATCCAGCCATGATGCAACTAGTCAATTGTACAACACAGAATATGTGGGACGGGGGAGAAAAACCACTTCTTCCCACTCCATAAAGAAAATAATGAGTTCTTTTACACAGTGGCAAGCAGGGCTGAAAAAATCCACTTATGAATGAGTACAGTGCTTTCACTGGCCAGTGTGGGGACCTCAGCTCTCAATTTCTGCAGGATTCAAGCTTTCACTTAAAAAAACTGTTTCAAACCCTTTTACTTAGACTGCAAAGTCTCTGAGGCAGAAACTAACTTTTCATCTGGCATATACAATATCTAGCACATTGAGGCCTGCCCTCTCTAGCTGCCACTGCAAAAGTAGTAATATAAATAATAATAATGATATTGTGAAGTTAACCTGACAAACGTGAATGAAATGCTCACTAATATAGCAGGGTCTTCCAAACCACAGACTGTTCTGGTGCCTCTGATAATTCTTAGTTAAACTAAGCAGAAGCAGACTGTAATTAACCTAGTTAGTTTTCACTGCTTCTATTCTGAACTCTGTAGGAGGGAGTGAAACTGTCAAATTCATGTTGCTGCTGCTACTTGGGAAAGCTATGAGCAGCAGAATAGCAAGCTCTGGAACTATTCCTTGGGAACAGCAGGGATTCTAAAAACCCACAGAATGGTACAGTAGAGTAGAACTACTACTTCTCACAGCTCCTGGAAGGAAGAGCAAACACCCTACCCACTTAGGGAAGCCAGAGGGTCTTGAATGAGGAGTAAAGACCAAGTTCCCTCTCCTTTTCAGTAGGTGGAGGGTAGCACAATCTGTATGCTAAACACAGAACCTCCTCACACCCCAAACAGGGACCAAGAAACAAATACCCTTCCCAGCAGCTTGTAGCAAGGAATGCTGGGCTTCTCACCAGGGCATTGCCCAAAGTCTTACTTGTGGGGCCTCTTTCAAACCTATCACTGGTAAATTTAACCAAGTCCTAGTTGCAAGCAATTAATCCATTCAAATCCAGCCACAAACTTTGCCTCAACATCCAACAGCAATGAATTCCACGTGTTCACTATACAAAATAGGAAGAAATATCGCCCTGTTTGTTCATCTTAACTTAAGAGTATTTCCTTTAGCCTTTCCTTAAGGCTATACAAGAACTAAATGGAGAAAATGATCTGTTTTTACACAGCTCAGTCAAGTCTCCTCTAACTCTTTCACCTAAATCAACAGTTTTCAAGCTAAGGTCCATGGACGGGGGGGGAGGGGGGTCCAGAGACTATGACAAAGATTTCCCAAAGGGGTCTGCACCTAAGTTCACTCTAAGCTGCGCAGCTGCCTATTAAGCCTCATGTAGAGGCGCAGGGCTGCAGCAGGGAGAGATGCCTCTCCCCCGGCAGAGGTTGCTCTTCCCGCCAGCCCTAGCACGGACCTGCCCCGACGTGCTGCGGCCAGGGGAAAGGTGAGCCTCCCGCAGCCCTGGCATGGACCTGCCACAGCTGGAGGAGAGGAACCTCTCCCCACCCCAGCACCCCAGGTGCTGCTGCAGGGGGTCCTATCACCCCAAACCCTTTATCCCTGGCCTTACCCCAGAGCCCAAACCCCCAGCCAGAGCCCTCAAGCCCCTCACCCCCAAACTCTCTGCCCCAGCACCACCCCAGAGCCCTCAAACCCCCCTGCCCCGCCCCCAAATCCTCTGCCCCAGCCCTGAGCCCCACTCACACACTCCAAACCCCTCAGCCCATCCCCACCCCATGAATTTTGTTATGTGCATCAATATGGAGGTGATGTCACGCACATAACAAAATTCATTCTGTACACGCGTGGGAAAAATGAGAGAGAACACTGGTCCACATCTGCATTTGAAATTTTTTAGGGGTCTGCAAATGAAAAAAGGTTGAAAACCACTGACCTAAATAATCCAAAGGTATGCAATACCCACAGCATCTCTAACCACTTCTATCAACCCTCTCTGAATGTTTTATATTTCTGTTGAGAGTAGAAGACTTAAACTGAACATATTACTCTAGGGAAATGTATACTATTGTGCATTATCTAGTGTCTTCTTAGTTTCCACCACCACTTTTTTTTAAACGCACACGCTTCTAAGCATCTGGAGAGAGAACTTCATTTACCTGTCCACAATAACCCCTAGCTCTCTTGATTGAGAATTACAAATTCATCCACCTGTATGGGAAGGTTACATAGTTTCTCCCTTTCCCAAAGACACTCTCTCAGGAATATGGATTACTTTATATTTAATGAAGTTAACATTCATCTACCATTGTGCTTCCCACCATTTTGTTTATTTGTAACCATCTAGACTGTGTCACAATCCTCCTTAGTTTTCACTGATGGAAATGGTATATACCAGCAGCAAACATTAACAGTGCTGGCTACTTTCTCTGCTACTCATCGGTATATTTACTGAACACAAAAGGCCCTATAACTAATCCTTATAAAACCCCACAAATAACTTCTCATATCAGTCTTATAAATCCACATTTCCTATCATTTTACTAGTTAATTCATTATCTGAATTTGCCCCAAATCTAGCTATTTTCATGTGACATATTAAAAATAAATCTATAAGCTACTTGTAGTTTGTTACTGCCAACCTGCATAATCACAGGCTTCTACATTCTCAGTTGCTGAAGATCCAGTTTTCTGCTTTATATTCAGCATTTTCTGAGCTGTTACATTGACAGTAGCATAAGTTAGCAGCCTGTCTTTAGTCAAACAAACAAACAAACAAACAGAAGGGCAGTATACACAATTCCTTCAGTTTCTAAATAAGTGTTGTTTGCCTGCCGGAAGCCACATTAGAGAAAAAAAAAAAAAAAAAAAAGAACTGTGCCAAGGGATGAGTTTATTGGGCTGCCTGGAAATTTTTTAAGGGTAGGGTGGGACTTAAAATAGAGGTTGCTTTACTTAGTGCAGCTTTCAAACACAGCCATTAAAATTTACCAGTCCACAGAGATGAATTTTCAGACTTTCTATGTCCGTGATTGTTGATGACGATGCAAAAAATAAATCTAATGATACTTTGACAGATCAACGGACCAACCAAGGGAAAGCAGGCACTAGAATTTTCAAAGGCTGTTCTAGAGGAAGGATGCAAGCTGGATGGCTTGAAAGTTACAGAAGTACAAACAGACTAACTGCACTTCAGTTATTAGCTTCTTAAAGAAGGATAACATACTCAAGCATATCTTTTTAGAGCAGTTTTTCTGATATAAAGTCCTCAATCACCTTACATTTGACAGTGTAATATTAGAGGCTTCAGCACTATTGGGAAATATTCAATCTACAGACCTTATGTTAGTTGTTTCCCCTTTTTTCTGTGCATCAGTGGCTTCTTCATGCTTCCTTAGTTGTGCAAGTAAATCTGATACTGTCCGATTCCTGTCGAAAGGCAAGGAAGATGCAACAGCAGAGGCAGCTTCCACCAATTCTGGATGGAGAGGCTTGCTCCTGTAAGAGACAACAGAGGTAAAAAACAAAAATCAAGGTCTTATGAGTCACTATTTCACAAGCCATTTTTTATTATAACTGATTATTTTATGTTTTAATGACTTAAAGGTAATAGTTATATGCTATCAAAGAAGAGGCCCAAGTTTGTCTCTTGATGCACAAAACTGCCAGAGGTTTGGTGGCACTGCAGAGTTGGTGTTCTTAAATCATGGCAGGGATAGCCTAATGTCACTGAACCACCATCAAAAAAAAAAAAAAAGAAAAGAAAAGCGCTTTGCTCAACCCTTCCTAAACAAAGTAGTTATAATGCCGCAGCAGCGCTTTAGCGTTGCCAGAGAAGACATCCCCTAAGTCTCCTTCACTCATTTGCATTAAGGTAGGATCCCAGCCCCACCTCCTTAATGTCTCTCCATGGATGCACGCAAGCAGGCCCAGCCTCCCTCTTCCCCTCCCACAGTGATCTGCTGCGAGCTGCTCCCAGCAGACACGCCCAGGCTGCCATGGAAGGGGCATGTGTTCTTCACAGATGTCTTGGCTCCCCCATTTTTCTACAGGGGAGCCAAGAAATCTGCAGAAGGTATGAATTCTGTGCCCCTCGCAGGGTACAGAATTCCCCCAGGAGTATATATTTCTATAAGTAAACCCTTATTCAGATAAAAGATTTTCTCAGACTGTAACTAAACAACTGAGTTTATCTGCATATTTACATTTTTAATAAGTTAGCTGTATATGATCAATTGTGTACAAAGACAGGCAATTAAAAAGAGAATTACTTTTTCCTTTTCCCAGATTTCATTTTCTCATAACTGAGTAATGACATTTCAAAGGGAAAATTCCCTCACTCCCCTTAAATTGATTGTCTGTGGACAGCTAGTAATATTTCATTTTGAGGCTTCAATTCCGGGAATACAAGTATGTAGCAAATATACATGCTTAGTGCAACTATTCCATTTGTTATTGCTTTTTCCAGGGTACAGTTGGGCCATTACCAAAAGGATTGTTCCTATAGAGGATTCTTTTCTATACAAAGAAAAAGATATTTTATGCAACTATTTTGTCCTAAGTGACAAGGAGTCCTGTGGCACCTTATAGACTAACAGACGTACTGGAGCATAAGCTTTCATGGGTAAATACCCACTTTATCAGGCGCATACTAATATTTTGTCCTAGAGATTAATAGAGTCCACTTCAAAGAAGAAACACTTGAACTGTGCATATTGCATTTTACCTCTTAGCTTTACTGTCTGCTGTAGCTTTCTGAAACATGCTACTTGCACTCTCCATACTTTCTGGTTGGTCCTTGGTTTGCTCCTTGGTCTTCAGTGTTTTTAGTTTCTGGAACGTCTTCTTTGAACTTAATTCTACTTTCATTTCACTAATAATGTTCAACAAATTCTTCTTTGCATTTCCTGGTGTTGTCTTCTCCTGATTCTCTGAAGCCTTCTCAGCACTACTGTCTGTAGAAGTGGCAGATTCATCTTCCTTGTTGTAGAATCCAGTGCTAGTGCTAAAGCACTGCTGTGTGTTACTAGACAAGATAGGAAGGGAAAAGGTACAAATTACACAGAACTGCTTTGTTAGTCATAACTGACTGGGCCTAATTTTGCACAAACTGAACTGGGTATCTTGAATGTACAATTGTACTCTGAAGGCAGATCTAATAAACCATTTACTCTTTATGGTTTCTGCAATATAACGTAAACAGCTTTCTTTTCTCCATGAATGAACTGAATCAACAAGTAACCCTCCGCACTAAACAGTATGCTGAGATGTTGGAATCCCCACAAGAGTTTGATAACTATGACAAACTGTGGGCTTCATTTTGGGCTGAGGTATACACCATGACCTTGTGCCTTTGTTAAAGCTACTGGAAAACCAGGTAACTTCAGAACCTCACCAGAAAAATCAGTGACTAAGGTCTGACAGGTAAACACGTTAGAACTCTAGGAAAACAAAAGATGACTACAAATGCCACACATATCCATTAGAATATTTTTCACACTCACTCAACATTTTCAGTCTCATCATTTTGACATATTAAGCAGAGTAAGCACAGCAACGGTACAAAGTAAGTCTTCATGGACTGCTTAAAAGCACCTACATATATTCCAAACATTAGTATACTACAAAGAAAATTAAACAGGCATAAACCAACAACATCCGTGAAAAAAGCATGCTGTGAACAAAAAAAACTATGTAACACTTCACAACCCCGTTAATCAAGGAGGCTGCGGAAAGCCTTCTGACTTACATCAAGCAGACTTTGCTATTATCCACTACAATTCAGTCTCTCCATAATTTTTCCCCAAAAAGCATCTTTTCCCATCAGCTCATTTTACATTACTTATTGGAAGTAATTATTTGCTCCCTGCATGAAGCATTAGGAGCAGTTTAGAAATGAACATGGGAAAGCTGTAGCCACTTACAGTAACTACTATATTATATACTTTGCATTACCAGTTCTTCAAAATACCCTCCAAACATTCAAAACTGTACAGAAAGAGGATATCCTTCCATTATTAGGATACCTTGCTTGTGTAGTTTATTCAAGATGGAAAACAGGCAGTTCTGAAGTAAAAAAAGATAGATATAGATAGATATAGATAAAAACACACACACAATATAATTCTTATTGGAAGCAATTAAATGTTTCCCGTGCCCTGTAAAATATACTGGTTTCCAAACCATGCTCATTTTTATCCAATGCTTTGGGCATACATCTGTACCAACAGACAGCATTGCTTTATTGCTCCCACGCACACACACTTTAAGTGCTAATGAGACCACAAATATATACAGCAGTTTGGAGTTACAAGTTAGAAGAAGAGACATGATACTTTTTTACTTTTGTATATGATAAGCTACATCACAAGGGACACCAACGGTGGATGGATGCTAATAATGTGCAGCCCCGTTCTCTGGCAGCACTACCAGCTCATTGAGCAGTCTACTGCCTTGGATGAGAAGACCTACCACAAATGACCCTGAGGAGCGAGAAAGAAAGTGACATGAAGCGATGAGCTGCCCTTGAAAACACTTCATGACATCTCTACTATCATACTGGTACCTAAGTAGTGTTTTAAATCCTAAACTGCTTCCAGAGCAATAGGGGCTAAACCAGAGAGAAACACTAGGAGAGTCCACTCCAGGACTGATACTGGTATAAACACAAGGGCATAAATTCACAGCTTACCATATACCTGTATAACTTCTGGTTTAGAATAAGCTTTTGGTCTTGCTGTATCTCAGTTTCCCATCTGTAAAAATTGGGATACTAGTACTTTCCCCACCGTTGTGAGGACAAATACCTTAAACATTTTGGGCTTATAGTTGAAAAGCAACACTGCACATGAGCTCCCATTGTGATGCTGCAGCAGAAAGAGCCAATGCGTTCTTCAGCTGTAGAAAGAAGGAAGCAGCGAGTAGAAGCAGGGAGGTGATTTTACCTCTGTACATGGCATGCTGTTGCTGGAATACTGTGGACAGTTCTGATGTCCACATTTTAAAAACAATGTGAAAAAAGAGAGGGTGAAGAAAAGAGCCGTAGAAGTGATTCACAGGACTTACAGTGAGATACAGAGAGCTCAGTCTGTTCAGCTCATCAAAAAGACTGAAGTGACTTGATTACAGTGTTTCAGCACCTTCAGAGGGAGAAAATACTGGGTTCAAAAGACTCTTTAAGCTAATGAAAAAAAGCATTAAAAAAATGGCAGGAAGCTGAAGTCAGGCAAACTCAAATTAGAAATAAAGCAAATTTTTTTGGAAGTGGAGGAGGAGGAGTAACCACTGAAACAAACTACTAAGGCAGCACTAGGCAACCTATGGCACTCACACTGCCCAGGTCCTGGCCACCAGTCGGGCGGGGAGCGGACTCTGCATTTTAATTTAATTTTAAATGAAGCTTCTTAAATATATTTTTAAAACCTTATTTACTTTACATACAACAATAGTTTAGTTATATATTATAGACTTATAGAAAAAGACCTTCTCAACACATTAAAATGTATTACTGGCACATAAAACCTTAAATTATAGTGAATAAATGAAGATTCGGAACACCACTTCTGAAAGATTGCCAACCCCTGTACTAAGGGAAGGGGCTCATTCAGTCTCTTGGTGTCTCCAAGCTAAGACTGGATGCCTTTCTGGGAGAGATCCTTTAGCCACACAAGCTGTTGGGATCAAGACAGAGGTAACAATGAAATGTAAAGGCTTGTGGTATATAGACAATCAGACTAGATGAGCCAATGGTCCCTTCTGGACTTCACTTGAAAACCAGGTCAGAAAATTAGTTAAAAGTAGCCTCAGAAAACACACCTGCCGGGTTGCTGCTCTGTAAAAAAGCCACACGAAGACCCGCCTACTCCCATTGCGTCCCACTGAGGTCAATGGAGTGGGCCTGGGCTAAATGTCAGCCAGCACTGATGTCACCGCACTAGTCGGGCCACCCCCAGGAAACAGCAGAAGATTCCCCGGAGCGCTGGGAGGCCGAACAAGAAAATTCTGTGGTGGCGCTTGTCAAAAGCCGCGGGCCAGGCTCTCGGGCGGGCGTGTCCCTGTACCACTGGCCGCGGCAAATCCCCGCCAATTCAGTCGCTCCCGGAAAGGCGCAGCTCGGGGATCCCGGCCGGGTGCCGCCGGCACAGACCGAACCGCGTTTCAGGCGAGTCTCTCCCACTGCGGGCGCGGCCGGCGGCCTCTCGGGGCCGCTACTGGCAAGTCTCGGCACCCGGAGCGGCCTGACGGACACGCGCTCAGGGACCCGCTCCACGCGGGGCAGCGCGGGGAGCTCACCTGCCTGGTCCCCGGTCCTGGGCGCCCCGGGGGTAGGAGAGGAGGCGGCAGCGGCAGGCGCCACGTGTGCGGCTCCCGACGGCAGAGACGCGGCTCCACATCTCGGCAGCCCAGAGTCTAGAGAGCGACGGTCGACGTGTCCGCGCCTCTAACCAGCCCCCCTCCTGGCATGGGTCCCTGCTCAACTTTCCGTCTGGAAACAGTATCCAAGGGAACTGGTTCCGGGATCGATTCCCATGGGGAGGCCTGGCCTCGTGTTACGCAAGCGGGAGCCAGCTGGTGCCTAGGCCGGGCAGAGTGAAAGGGGCACGTTTACTGGGGTGTGTATTTAAATAACAGCGTTTTGTGTTGTGGGCCAAAAGCTTCTCCAGTGGGAGGAGAAGTCAGACGGTCCTGTGGCCAGAGGATTGGGTGTGAGGAGAACTGCATTCAATTCCTGGCACTACCACAGGTTTCCTGTGTGACCTTGGGCAAGTCACTGTTCACAGGCAGTTGGCAAACTGACAACAAGGACACAAGTACCAGCAATGTGCAGATGACACACTGTTCTACCTCTAGAGATCAAAAATCTTGAAGGGTTGGATTTTTTTGGAGGGGGAGCAGGTTAAAGATTAAATCTTGTCTGTGGTTTGCCTTTGGAACCTGTGTGTCAATTACTGTGGCCCCAGGGCAGTGCTGTTCAGATTTGGCCTGGCTGCCTCTCCATCATATTAGGGCCCAGTAGTGGGTTAATCTACCCTGACTGTGGTGACTTATCTAGATCTTTCTGTGGCACATTGATGAGTCAGCATCCACCCTTTGGGAAACACTGGTATAAAAGATCCCACTTGCAATGATATTCAGTTTATATTTTTTCTTCAATATACCACTACTCCTAATTACAGTTCCTTTTAGTACTCTGAATAACTTTGTTCCCTTCATTGTGTTTACTTTTTTCTAAATTGCTGTTGATAATTATTATGCCTTCCATTTTAGGCTTCATTTCAAATTATCTACGTTGGGTTCTTTTAATCTTTACTCTTAATTCAGTCCTCCAGCCCCGTAATCAATATTGGTATTAGAGATGACAGACCTGGAAAAGTATGTCTCCTGAGCCCTACACTGCCAAGTTTTATCAAAACCAGCCGAATATTATGGTTGCTTGTTCCCCAGGATTCTTCAAAATCAGGATCCTCTCTAAGTAGGGCATTTGCAGGGCCTGCTCCAGGCCCCAGCGCACCAAGCGTGTGCTTGGGGCCGCATGCCGTGGGGGGTGCTCTGCCGGTTGCCAGGAGGGCGGCAGGCGGCTCTGGTGGACCTCCCGCAGGCGTGCCTGCGGGGGGTCCGCTGGTCCCTTGGCTCCAGTGGAGCATCCGCAGGCACGCCTGCGGAAGGTCCACTGGAGCGGCGGGACCAGCGGACCCTCCACAGGGACGCCTGCAAGAGGTCCACCAGAGCGGCGGGACCAGCAAGCAGCAGAGCGCCCCCCCGCAGCGTGCTGCCATGCTTGGAGCAGTGAAATGGCTAGAGCTGGCCCTGGGCATTTGCATGGCTGCCCGCACCCCTGCTGGGATGCAGCAAACACAGACAGGTGCTTGCTGCTCAGAGATAAAAATTTTATTACAATGATGTCAAAAAAAAAAAAGTGACCGGTACAGAGTTTAAGCATAGAAGTTTCTGGTTATCAGGGAATAACATACAGATTATCAAGGGTGCAAAGTTTGGTTTAAGATCAACTGGCATAAGGAATACATAATCTGTAATATCTCTGATTGGGGGTAAAAGATTGATGGGTCAAAGTACTTTGAGATATGAGGGTATGAAGTTCATAAAGTGGCTATGTTCGGGTGTGGAGTATAATGAGTGGATATGATGATGATGGATTGACCCTCATTTGTTGAGATTTAATGTTCAGGGAGTTTATGATTCCAGTTCATATGATCCAACAGAGAAAGTGTCTTGGTTCCTTTCTCGTAGTTACTACCTTATACAGCACCACTGTGGGGATTAGGAACAGGTTTCATTTCACCATGTCCTTCTCTCTCTCTTCCCTATTCTCTTCTCTCTTTCTTTCCCTGTCTTTCACATACAAGCATATACCATGAAATGAGGGAGCTGGAAAGGATGGGGAACAGTGAAAAGAAAGAGTGAGTAGCAGAAATAATCAATGTGGGTTATGAAATGGATAAGAAAGGAGACTGAGCGAGAGTAAGTAAATGAAGGAACAGATGGAATGAGGACGTGAGAGAATGCACTCACATAGCCTGATTCTTATCTCATTTACTCCACTTTTACACTGGTGTCCAAAAACTCTCACAGTTCAATTGTGTGTCTCACAACATTTGGTGTTTTTTTGAAAGTCCTGGACCCTTGAGTCATGTGAACACATTAGAATCTCAGCTTTCATTTAAAAAAATGGTAAGTTTCTAGCCCTCATGGTGGCAAACATAAACTTGAGAACCCTAAAAACTAAAAAGCCTGAAGGCATTGTCATAAACAGATAGCTAAGGGTTAATGTTTCTTTTACCTGTAAAGGGTTAACAAAGGGAACCAAATACCTGACCAGAGGACCAATCAGAAAACAAGAGTTTTCAAATCTCCAGGAGGGAAGTTTTGGGTGTGTCTTTTTTGTCTCGTTCTGTTGCTCTCTCGGCTCTGAGAGTGATCTCTCTATCTCCAGGCTTTCTAATCTTCTGTTTCCAAGTGTAAGCACAAAGGTAGAAGACAATAGGCTTATATTGTTTTTTTGTATTTACATGTGTGTAGTTTGCTGGAATGTTTAAATTGTATTTCTTTCTTGGAATGGCTGTTTATTCATTTTGTTTCTTTTAAGCCAATGACCCTGTATATTGTCACCTTGATACGAGACCATTTTATGTCTTTTTCTTTCTTTTTATAAAAAGCTTCTTTAAGACCTGTTGGCTTTTTTCCTAGTTGGGCCTCAAGGGGATTGAGTCTGCAGCTCACCAGGGAATTGGTGGAGGAAGAGACAAGGGGGAAGAGAAAATCTCTTTGTGTTAAGTACAAAGCTTGCATTTGCAGGGACTCGAGTGAGGGTGAGAGAAACCTGATCTCTCTGTGTTTGTGTTTCAAGGAATTGAAGCAGGGTAATCTCCTAGGTACCCAGGGCGGGAAGATCTGGGAGGAGGTAAAGAGGGGGAAGGAAGTGGGTTATTTCCCTTTGTGTGAGACTCAGGGCATGACTGAGAGTCTTGGGGTCCCCCAGGGAAGGTTTTGGGGAGACCAGAGTGAGCCAGACACTGGAATTTCTGGCTGGTGGCAGCGCTATCAGATCTAAGCTGGTAATTAAGCTTGGAGGTTTCATGCAGGCACCCACATTTTGGACGCTAAGGTTCAGAATTGGGACTTATGCTTTATGACAGGCATATAAAAAGAACTCCTGATATATTATTTTTAAAATCTCAATTTTTATGACAAATCTTATAGTTTTGTGGGGACCTGACTCCTGATTTGTGGATGCTTGGGATGGGAACTATTATGTGTCTGTTTTCTGCAATGGTGTTACTCCTGGTTTAACAGTGGAATATATAAGAAGATATTCAGACATTAGGTATTAAATTTAAGTTTGGGAGTTATTCATTCCACACAAAGAAAAAAAAATGGAACAAATGTTGCTTATGTCTTGACTGATGTGTTTTGAATGAGCTAAAACCTTTATGAAAATTTAAGCTCTGTATTACACCCCATCTACACAAATAACCTGAACTTTGCTCTTTCCTAGCATCTTCTTTTACACTTTCTAACTGTCATTCTCCTTGTTTCCTGATTTTCAGAATTTAAATATGTGGCTGAAGCTTTTAATAATTAATGTCACTAAAACTTAGCTTTACAGTTTTTATATTTATTGATTTTATTTTATTTTGCATGCTCTGCGGCAGGATACAAAGAGTTGAACTTATTAAAAATCCATTTTTAAAATATTTTCTCTTACAATATTCCCTCCTCAGTCAATAGCAAAACTCCCATTGACTTCAGTAAGAGCAGAGACAAGACCTCAGTTGTAACATTAGTCTCTGATTTCTCATGTCATTTTGTCTTGAACATCAAAACAAAAACAGTAAGAGGACCCAAAAATTGCCACCAGGACTAAACAGCAGATTAAAAGAGGCAGTTAAAGGCAAAAAGACATCTTTCAAAATTTGGAGGTCAAATCCTATTGAGGAAAATAGGCACATAAATTCTGACAAGTCAAGTGTGAAAGTATAATTAGGCAGGCCAAAAAAGAATTGGAAAAGCAACTAGCAAACAATACAAAAACTAATAGTAAAACATTGTTTGGCAGGCTTAAAAAATCAGTGGGGCCACTGGAAGATCAGGGTGCTAATGGAGCACTCAAGTAAGACAAGGCTGCTGTGGAGACACTAAATGAATTATTTGCCTCAGTCTTCAATGCAGAGGCTGTAGGGGAAATTCACTCACCTGAGCCATTCTTTTTAGGTGATAAATCTGAGGACCTGTCTCAGACTGAGGCATCATTAGAAGAGGTTTTGGAACAGATTGATAAATTAAACAATAATAAATCACCAGGACCCACAGGCACTGACTCCTTGGGTGCTCTGGGGCTGGAGCACCCACGGGAAAAAATTGGGTGCAGCAGCCAAGCTTCCCTCCTTGCCACCATGCCCCATCTCACCTCCACCTCCACCTCCTCCCCCTAGCACACCACATCCCCGCTTCTCCGCCTACCTCTCAGCACTTGCCACTGCAAAACAGCTGTTTTGCGGTGTAACAAGCTCCAGGAGGGAGGGGGGAGAAGTGGGGACGTGGCACGCTCGGGGAGGAGGCAGGGAAGAGGCAGGCCAGGGCGGGGATTTGGGAAGGGGGTTGGAATAGGGGCAAGGAGAGGGCAGAGACTTTGGGGAAGGGGTTGGAATGGGGGCAGGGCTGGGCCAGGGGCAGAAGGGGGTCGAGGACCCACTGGCGCCAGCAGAAGTCAGTGCCTATGCCAGGACCAGATGGTATTCACCCAAGAATTCTAAAGGAACTCAAATATGAAATTGCAGAACGACTAACTCTGGTATGTTACTTATCACTTAAAGCTGCCTCTGTTCCAAAATGACTGGTGGATAGCTAATGTAATGCCAATTTTTTACAAAAGCTCCAGAGACAATCCTGGCAATTACAGGCCGGTAAGGCTAACTTCAGTACCAGGCAAATTGGTTGAAACTATAATAAAGAACAGAATTATCAGACACTTAGGTGAACACCATTTGTTGAGGAAGAGTCAACATAGCTTTTATAAAGGAAAATCATGCCTCGCCAATCTATTAGAATTCTTCACAGGGAACAACAAGCATATGGAGAAGGGTAATCCAGTTTATAAAGTGAATTTGGATTTTCAGAAAGACTAGGACTGTAAGGGGAAGGATACGATAGAGATCTATAAAATCATGGATGGCATGGAAAAAGTCAATAGGGATGTGTTATTCACCCCTTTACATAACACAAGAACCTTGGGTTACCTGATGAAATTAATAGGCAGCAGGTTTAAAACAAACGTAAAGAAGTACTTCTTCAGCCAATGCATAATCAACCTGTGGCATTCCAGCAACAGCACTGCCAAGGAATGTTGTGAAGGCCATACCTGAGTTTAATAAAATTAGATAAGCTCATGGCGGCTAGGTCCATTAATGGCTATTAGCCAAGCTGGTCAGGGATGCAACCCCATGGCCTGGTCTGCCCCATGTCCCTAAACCTTTAACTGTCAGAAGCTGGGACAGGACGAAAGGGAATGGATCACTCAATAATTGCCCTGTTCTGTTCATTCCCTCTGAAGTATCTGGCACTGGTCACTGTCAGAAGACAGGATATGGGACTAGGTAGACTATTGATCTGAACCGATATGGCCATTCTTATGTTTGTATACAAGTGTATGGACTGAGCAAAGCATTATGCACAATAGTGCAGCTGTTTCTTAACTTCTCTGCATTGCATATTTTTCTGATCTTTGGTCTAAATCAAGAACTGTAAAAAAGTTAAATTACAAGTAAAGAAGCCTTTACTTTCTGAATTTTCACATGGTTTCATCATGCCTGCTGGAATTATATCCCATGATGTGCCAATTGGCTCCTGTAAGGTGTTTAAGGGCTCTCAATTCCCAAAGCTTTTAATGGAAGTCGAGGGTACTCAACACTCTGAAGGGTAAGCTTCTTTTCTGGTTTCTCCCATATGGCACATATCCCTGAAGAATATTGTTTTAAATATGTATTAATTAAACTCATGTGTCCAGTCAGATGTTTCTCATTATTTCTGTCATCCAATGGCGCCGTTAAAATGAGTCAGTTTTAGAGATATTTCCTGTCACGAGAAGAGGAGGGCACACCAAGGCTGATTTGGTAATAGTTAAACGTACGTTAGTAGCCCACAGTGCTGACTGATGTCTTTGTCAGTTTGAATTTCCAAAACATTGTTTTTGCAGACATTAGTAAATATGGGGGCAAAGTGAAAAGCTTAAAATATCTGGGATTATACCACTGAATACTTTAAAAAGCAACTGGTAGATACTAGCATGTACCAAATAGTTATATTTTTGGAAGAACAATGCAAAAAATAATATGAAAACAAATGATTGTGAGAAGCCAGAGAAAGATCATCATTTTATACCATTCCCATATGATCTGACTGATCTGGATTAAACCTAAACAAATTTACTCTCATTCTCATCCCAGTTTTAGACAGGCACTGGAAAAGCAGAACACTTCACTATCCATGGTTTATTGTAACTGAAATAGCAAGATGCTTTTTTAGTTGGAGCATACACTCTGTTATTTCCACAATAAAAAAAATATTTGAAATAGAAATCTGAAAGGGATATAAACCCTCATGTTTCAAGGCATAAATCAATCTAATAAAGAGAGTTAAAAGAAACTTCCACTATGGGCAGATTATTCCATATATACCCACTTCGGATTTCTTGCAGCTTCCTCCAGAGCACGTGGTACTAACTACTCTTGGTATAGGATACAGGGCTAGATGGAGCACTGATCTGATCTAGTATGGCATTTTCTGTGGAGTGTAGAATTGCAGTAAAACCTACCTGCAGTCATACATTATGGAAACACTGTAATTTTTTTGAAGCATAAATTTTACATCCAAGTTTAAATATTGTTTGGGTTGAGATTCTGTTCTGTACCTCCTAGAAGGGCAACTCGGAAGGTGCAGGGCAAAATAGAGAGCAAAAAGGTGGCTTCAGGTCACCATTGTGCCTTCCGGATGGGTGGCTCCCATATATTAGAGTAGTCCATAGCTATTCTAATTTACACCAGTGGCCACACTGTCTCCCAGAGCAGCCTAGAATCCTAAGGGCATAAAGGTGGATTAATGCACCTTCTCCTCTCTTCCTGGGACTGCATATGGAGTGTGTTACAGCATGTTATACCAATAGAATACAAACCAGCAGGGTCTTATTAAGAGGGGTAAGGCAAAGATGCCATCTTTATTGTAAATATAATAATAAAACAAAAGATAAAAGTAAACGTTTAACTACTTATTTCTATCACTACTTATTCCCTATACACACACACACACACACTCATTCACACAATTATTTATTTAAATTCTGTATAGGCGTTATAATTACCAGCCTAGAAGTTGCTCATGCGAAGTTACTGGCCAGGTATCTTAGTCATAAGGATGGAGCCGAGTCTGTGTCAGATGCACCTGATGCTCTTGGAGGTTGGCAGCAGAACTAGAGACTCAAAGTCCTCAGTCTTTAGAGTCCATTCTTATAGGAATTAATTCCTATGTTAGTCTATGGGAGCTGTTTCATCCTGCTGTTGCTGGCTCAATCAGCAGATGGCGCATTCCTAGTGCCTCCACACTGTCCAAAGTTTGTGTTTTTCATCCTTCCAGCTGTTGGGATGGATCCCAGTTTACCCTCCGGGGGTTGTCTGGTGGTCCACTTGACACATTCTTCCGCAGATGGATACTCTCTTTCTAGGCTGGCACCTCCCTAACCATTTATGTACATCAAGCATTCATTAACATACATTTCATACCTTAACCATGTTTTAATTTACTGTCTCCACCACTTTCGGAGTGTGTGCTAATTTGTTTGACTCCCGACCCTTTCATCACAGAGGGTGGGGCTCTGTTCCTAGGAGCCGTTGCTGTTACAATGAAGTGAAAGTCACTTAAGGGCTTATAATGTTTGTTTACATTTTATCAATTACAACTTAAGGCTCACAGCAGGGGTGGTATAATAGTGTTCACTTCAAGAACAAAGGCTTTGTCTACACTTACAGTTTTGCAGCGCTGGCAGTTACAGCTGTGGTCATACAGCTGTGTACGGCCAGCGCTGCAGTGTGTCCACACTGACAGTGACCAGCACT
>NC_133769.1:317405553-317599690 GCF_003597395.2 Chelonoidis abingdonii | reverse complement strand
CCCTACAGGTATAATTGAAGGATCGGGCCATTAAAGTTCTGTTGTGATCCATTTGTAAGTACATTTGTAAATTATTATCAAAGGGTATGTAATTTTCTGACTAAATGCCTCTATGAAGTAAAACTGATGACCAGTGCTGCATCACCAGCGCTGGTCTCGCTACACCGGAAGCAGACCCAGGTGTACAGCCAGCGCTGCAAACAGGGAGTTGCAGTGCTGGCTGAGCTTTTAAGTGTAGACACCTGCTAAGTTGCAGCGCTGGTGAGGGGGTTACAGCGCTGCAACTTGCAAGTGTAGCCAAGCCCAAAGTTAATTCACTTGTTGGTAAGTTTTACATAGTAATAGAGTATCTTTCACAGGACAAAAAGAAGGAGTACTTGTGGCACCTTAGAGACTGACAAATTTATTTGAGCATATGGACAGGACAGACACAATCAATGGTTTCTACAGACAGTAGCTTACAAGTTCTAACAGAAGAACTAAAAGAGATTTTTGTGCTTGCTGAAACTGTTGGATTTTTAAAGTGTGGGGGACAAATTCGGGGGGGGGGGCACTGTCACTTGGGGGAATCACTGTTAGTACCTTCTTTAAAATCCCTACAAGCACAGAAACTCCACACTGCCCTCTGCCACAGAGACACCACTAACTCCTGCCTCTTGTGTCAGGTCTTGCAGTGAGTCAGTATACTACATCTGTGGGGGATTTCTCCCCTTACTCCCTGCAGCACAATTATGGCTACTGCCACTGTGGCAGAACACAGAATCTGTCCCTTGATCTTTTCTCAGAAACTGCATTTCTCATTTTCACTCACTTCATCCTTTGAGGTTTTGTTAACTCAGTCTTTAAAATGGCATTCTAAATAGATACTTCACTGGCTCTGAGCAAACCATATACACTTATTTTAAAGGGTTCCTGAAAACCTATTCAGGTATCTGAGCTGGATAACATGAAATTAGATTTCCATGCCTCTCGTAAGTATAGGATTCATTCTATAGCAGGAAATACTCTGGAGTATGACATTACTGAATGGTACTTAACATAGACAAATTCACAGACATATATCATATCATGGGTGCAAACTGTACACATAGAAATTCACTGACTCAGCAGAAACTCTGGACTCCATTTAATCCCTCTGGTGTATGAGTACAATTGTTCCTTCTCAGGATCCAACCTGGGATAGAGCTGAAGTGTCTGCAATGCCACCATTCTGTGCAGAGTTGATCCAGGGAAAAGCAGCTTTAACTTACTATGATGAAGGCATAAAAGGTTTAGGTTGTTTGTTTTGTGTTCCCCAAAAGATTGCCCCACCCTGTGAGAAAGAGTTTATGGGGAAAAGGATGTGGCCTTGCTGTTGCAAAAAAAGCAAATGCAGTTTTGCGTTGCATTAACAGAGGCATACCTTGCATGTCACAGGAGGTGATAATACCCTGTACTCAGCACTGGTTAGGCCTCAGTTGGAGTATTGTGTGCAATTGTAGTCATCACTGTATAGTGTTAGAATGGGTTCCTGTCTGCATCCTGTATCACTTGCCATACCGGTATTGCCCTGGCCTCTTCCTTTGTCATTCAGTGTTGAACGCATTCTACAACAATATGCATTACCTCACCTTTTGGGGGCGAAGCCAGACCTTTTGGCACCTGCTCCCCTATTTGGTGTAAACATGTTGCCTTGTGCCAATCAGAAACAAACACACACAGTTTTGGGCCCCATACCCTATGACACTTCTGTATGTCATAGTAGTACTCTACGGGTTGCCCTCCATTGCGCACGGAGAGAGAAAGAAAAATGAATCCGGTATCTGTGTACCGCCTTGTAATACCGAGCCTGATCAACTCGAAGCCTCTCTCTAGCTCACATGTTTCATACAGATTATACGTTTGTCTGATCGTTATGCGTTGGTTGTATTTGTAAGTATTGTTATTAACTCAAATGCTGGCATCCTTTGTCTATCAAATTATTTGTTACGTAGAATATTTTAATCATTGTGTGTTAATTAGGTTCTTATTAACTCATTAGCTAATCATAACGCTGCTCCCTCTACCCACCGTTGTAACTATCCCCAATAGAATCTTTAACTTGACTTAAGTTAGGTAGGTGTGATGTGGGTGTGTGTCTGCAGTTTGCATTCGTGACCCATTCTCCTTGCATCCCTTATCTACCTATAGTCTAATTGCCACGTGCAGCCTGGTAAATAACAGGCCTGCATTTCTCTTTGCCCCTGCGATAGTCGTGGCAATCTACATGGCGTCACGAAACAGATTGCAGGGGAGTTGGGGCCATGGCCCGTGGCACCGCTGCAAACCGCGCAGATAATGAAACTGAAACATGTTCCAACATTTGCAGTTTCACCTTTTTACTAGTCAAAATTTCGACAATCCAAAAAATAGAATGGGATCTGTTCCCTTGGCTCGGAAAAACTGTAAAAGGCTATACTGTACCATTAACCCTGAGCAGAATACGGGATGCCTCCTTCGGTGCCACCCGAGCCTTTAGGTGTCAGCCAGCCGAATTGTTCCCTAGCAGCCTCAGTGCACGGAGGTTGTGAGAACCTCGGGTGCTGCAGATCCCTCTTCAGCTTTGCAGAGAATGTAGCCGCATTGTTAGAAAAATCCAGAGGTACCGTTTCCAAATTGATTCCCCTACCTCGGGTAATACCTGCCATAATCCGGCACGCAAATTATTATGCCAAATGATATAAAAAAATTAAATTTAATTAAGAAAACCAAAAAATTGCGACCCGATGAATATAAATCTGAGAATGTTTCTCAAAAGAAAATTCAAGTAAATGGTCAGGTGGAAGCCCTAACTGAGAAAGAAAAGTGGTAGATTTGTAATGGTGATGGATTAGTGACTAGTACAGCTTGTAAAAGTGAACCTGAAATGGGTAACATGTGATTTGCTGGAAGTAGCTCAGTGTAGTGAAAAAAGCAGCAGCTTATCTGTTGGGAGTGGCAATGTGCCCTGGTAAGGAAAGTCTGAATGAGCCTAGAGCACCCCGCCTGGTGAGCTTTATGGCTGTGTCTAGTCAGCAGTTTTGGGAAAACAAGGATAGTGGAAGATGAGTGTCCCCTATCCCTTACTTGTTTCCTGCTGTGGGAAAATTTGTAACAGTGAAGGAAATGTGCCTGTGTCTGTTAGGGGTATTGACTTGCCTACGGGAGGAGGCTACCTCGGTCTCCAAGCAGCTTGTCTGTGAACAGCCCTGTGTGCTGGAAAAGGGAAATGAAATCCCAAGTTGTGTGTCTGGTGAAGGAGAATGTGTCCAGCGTTTTCTGTGTCTGTGGAGCAGACAGGAAGGTGCCTTTCAGCCTACAGCTGTGTACGGCCAGCGCTGCAGTGTGTCCACACTGACAGCGACCAGCGCTGCAGTGTGTCCACACTTGCACCAGTTGCAGCGCTGTTGTGAGTGGTGCATTGTGGGCAGCTATCCCACAGAGCACCTCGTCCCAATTTGCTGCTGGGGGTTGTGGGAAGGGGACGGAAGGGTGCGGGTCATTCCGCTTCCTGTTCCAACGACCCGTGGTGCATCGCTTCCCTTTTCAGCCGTTTGGTGCCATTGTGATTCTGCAGCGTGTGATTTCAGTAAGAAATGGAGCCCGAGCTGCTTAGGATGTTGCTGATGAATGTTGCCAGCACATCCCGTCTGGCAGTTGATCTATTCCTTATGCTCCAAAGTGACAGTGAGAGCTCAGATGATGAAATAGATGCTGCTGACGCTGCTGACACTAAATTGCTTGTCGCAGTAACGGACGTGCTCTGCAGCGTGGAACGCCACCTTTGGGCTCGGGAAACAAGTACTGAGTGGTGGGATCACATCGTCCTGCAAGTCTGGGATGACGAGCAGTGGCTGCAGAACTTTAGGATGCGAAAAGCCACTTTCATGGGACTGTGTGCTGAGCTCGCCCCAACCCTGCAGCGCAAGGACACGAGACTGAGAGCTGCCCTGTCAGTGAGAAGAAGGGTGGCTATTGCAGTCTGGAAGCTGGCAACTCCAGACAGCTACCGATCGGTCGCAAACCAGTTTGGAGTGGGAAAGTCGACCGTTGGAATAGTGGTGATGCAAGTTTGCAGGGCCATTAATCGCATCCTGTTCAGACGAACCGTGACTCTGGGGAATGTGCAGGACATTGTGGATGGCTTTGCCCAAATGGGTTTCCCTAACTGTGGAGGGGCAATAGATGGGACGCATATTCCTATTCTGGCACCACCCCACCTGGCATCCGAGTACATTAATCGGAAGGGGTATTTCTCAATGGTTCTCCAGGCGCTTGTGGATCACCGTGGGCGTTTCACTGACATTTACACAGGATGGCCTGGAAAGGTGCATGATGCACGCATCTTTCGGAACAGTGGCCTGTTCAGGAAGCTGCAGGCAGGGACTTTTTTCCCAGACCGTAAGATCACAGTGGGGGACGTCGAAATGCCCATTGTGATCCTTGGAGACCCCGCTTACCCGTTAATGCCTTGCTCATGAAACCGTATACAGGGAAGCTTGACAGGAGCAAGGACCGGTTCAACTACAGGCTGAGCCGGTGCAGAATGACCGTGGAGTGTGCTTTTGGCGTTTGAAGGGGAGATGGAGAAGCCTCTACGGGAAGCTACACGTGTTGGAAAGCAGCATCCCAGGATTATAACCGCGTGCTTATCCTCCCAGGGAGGGAAACCTTCAGTGAGAATGGGCTCCGAGGTTCAACGCCTGGGAATTTGCCCAGCCAGAGAGCAGGGCTAATAGAGAGGCCATGCACAGTGCTTCCGATACAGGGAGCTTGCCTTAAATGAGCACTTTGACCGGTTCAAGCCTACAGCTGAGCCGGTGCAGAATCCCGTGGAGCATGCTTTTGGCCGTTTAAAGAGATGAGAAGTCTCTACGGGAAGCTGGACGTGGGGGAAAGCAGCATCCCAGCGATTATAACCGCGTGCTGTATCCTCCATAATATTTGTGAAGGGAAGGGTGAAACCTTCATTGACGAATGGACCTCCGAGGTTCAACGCCTGGAGGCTGAATTTGAACAGCCAGAGAGCAGGGCGACTAGAGAGGCCCAGCACAGTGCTTCAAGGATAAGGGATGCCTTAAAGGAGCACTTTGAGGCTGAAAGCCAACAGTAATGTTGGGTGCCTTCCACTGCAGTTAAGAGCATTGCTCCCAGCAGTTACCTGCAGTGGTTTCATTTGATTGCAGTTCCTATTTTTTACTTGTAGTACATGTTACAGTTTGTTGTAATAATAAACAGTGAATAAAAAGACAAGAAATCCTTTATTAAAAATACTTTCTATACATGGAGGAGTCAGGGGGGCTCAACGGTGATTATTTCCCTCCTTGTTCTAGGCAGTTCTTTGGATGCAGTGGTGGATGCTGTATGCACTTTTTTTATTATTACATTTTAACAAACTTTATAGCCCATTTTGTTTGTTTTCAAATAACTTAATTTTCTTTCTTTTTTTCCATCATTACTAGGTTTGTTTCTCTTTCTATAAGATGGAGGAGTCAGGAGACTGATCCCGCTCAATGGTGTATAATTTAGTATTATGTGCACTAGGTGTATGTGGTGGGAGTCTGATAAAACATAGTATTTGTAACGTACCCTCTAACCATTTGTTTTTATTAGTTCTAAGTAAATTTATTTTAATTTAATTTCATCTACAGAGCCCTCCTGAAATGAGACTTTGTAGGTTGTTTTCTGTCTGATTTATAGATTTCTGCATTCTATTCCCAGATTGATTTCAAGGCTATAATTCTATCCAGATTTTCTACTGATGTCAAAAACACCACCACTGCAGATAGTGTTTTATAACTAGCATCACAAGAGAAACTAAATTACAGCCCTGCTATCCCATACTGCTATATGTCCTTTGTTTATAATCTCTCTTTCTTTCTGTATATACCTTGTACTTCAGTTTCATGGAAAAAAATGAACTCCAAAATCAATCAGGTTAGCATGATATCTGTTTTTGTCCCTTTCTTCAACCCTGTGTAAAACAGTAAAAGGCCAAAGTCTGTACTGAAATACATACATGCAGCTTCTATTAAAGCCCCGCTCTCCCCGCCGAGCTCCGGCAAGCTCTCCTCGCTCTCCCGGCCGGAGCGCGGCAAACTCCGCAAGCCCGCGGCCGGGCCCGCAAGCCGCCGCAAAGGGAAGCCCCGCTCTCCCCGCTCGGAGCTCCGAGCCAACCCCCGGCCCCGCTCTCACCGCCGGAGCTCTCCCGGCCGGAGCGCGCAAGTCCCCGCCCCGCTCCCGCCGGAGCGCCCCGCTCTCCCGTCTCCCGGCCGGAGCTCCGGCAAGCCCCGCTCTCCTCCTCTCCAGGCTCTGAGCCCAGGGCAGTGGAGTGCTAAGCAGTGACGAGAGAGGCTGAAAAGGAATGCTGGGATAAGTCCTAATACCCTGGAGGCCAATAAAAACGCTGGTGAGTGTCCACACCTGATGACCAGCGCTGCATCACCAGCGCTGGTCTCGCTACACCGGAAGCAGACCCAGGTGTACAGCCAGCGCTGCAAACAGGGAGTTGCAGCGCTGGCTGAGCTTTTAAGTGTAGACACCTGCTAAGTTGCAGCCCTCATGGTAATCTGTGCAAGCAATTTACTGCAGCTAAAGGGTGTGAAAGTGATTTAATCAAGGAAGTTTTAGTTCCTAACAGCCAAAGTTTTCTGTGTTAATGGATCCACTGACTTTCCTGTTGAAAAATCCAGTGGGGGTAGCTTTGAGAAGGTCTCAAATAGAGTAGAAGCTGTTACCAAAAGTTAAGCAGCCCTGTAATCAAGTGGCTGTGTGTGTGCGTGGCCAGCTTGTTGGAAAACAATGTTTGTTGAAACAGAAATGTCTCCATGCTAGTGTCTGGTTAATGCAAATTACCTGACTAGCAGGGAGAAGAAAGACAATTGCTAATAGCTGTGAGTACAGGGAAGAGCCCACCCCTCAGCCAGTGAATTTGGTTAAGCGAGAGAAATCAGGGTTTGGTCCTGCAGAACAAGGAGAAAAGAGAAGACTAAATTTTGCAAAGGAAGCCACAGGTTAACCCTAAAATGCCCAAACTCCAATGGTGTTGATCCAAGGTCTGGCATGACAAACATGATTGTAAATGGACACTTGCAATGAATTTGTTGTTACTGCTAATGGTGATTTTTGCAACTAGTGTGTTATTACCAAAAATTGTAAGAATGTACAAGACAGGAGTCCTGCTGCAAAAGCAGATCCAATCCACGTATTTTCTAACTAAGTTTTACCTTGAGTCTGTAAAGAGATTCAATCTGTTATTGAACATGACTTTGATAAACCATTTCTGTTATACACTGATATGGCTTCTAACCCAAGCCTCTGGCCATCGAGAACCTACGGCCAGCAAGTACCCTAACACCTACTTAGTGGCTACAAGTGCCCCCAGTGACAAGCTAGTTCATCATAACTGGCTCAGCAAATGTAATTTTAATAAAAACTAATGCCCCTGAGCAGGGCTCGTATTATTCTGTTTTACAGGTTATGCTGCTCTCCCTCACAACATCTTTGCCCACGGAGCCCTTAGGAGAAGGTGGACTACAAACTTGGTTGCGCCACCTACTGGGTGCAGGAGGTCAGCAGAAACCAGTCCCTGTCAGCGCTTAAGTCCAGAAGATTGCCTTGTTTGCTCCACTCAGTTCTCACCTAAATATCCATTACCCTTTCAATTTGTACCAATAGTTTATAACTTTCTTCATTTAATATATCTAATGTAAATTGTTCTTTCCCCTATGTGCAGTGGGCTGCTTCTAGTGTTTGGAATAATTGTTCTTCACAATTTAATTCTTATGTGTTTCCAGTTCTTAATGCTTCAAGTCGAAGTAATCATAGCTTTCCTTTAATTAAGGGTATTACAGTTCCAGCACCTCATTGTTGGGTTTTTGTTGGTAATAGTTTAACCCCAGCCCCTACTTGGGTTGGTGCATATTCTAATTGTTCTATGTGAAGTTTCTCTTATGCTAATACCTCCTTAACTAAACCCACTCTTAATTTTACCTACCCCCCCTCCCATTAATTGTTTTATCGTTTGATCATGATATTTTTTTTGGAACCTTCTATACCTCCCTAACACATACGTATCTATTTCATGCCTGCATCTGCATCATGCTGAGGCTGCATGTATCAATCGCACGTCCACCTTTTATTCTGTGTAACCAAATGGGTGGAGCCATACCACATTTTCGTCCTTAAGACCCGGCCATTTTTGGATAATGTGCATTTGCTGTGTACTTCCTCCCAATCCCGGGGTATATGCACCATTTGCTGTGCTTCCTCATCCTCGCATCCTCTACCCAATTGTTAGTCCTTTAACCCTGTTACTTTTTGGTTATATGATGTTACGTGATCAAGTCCTGTTTCAATCCCTTGCTATTGAAACGCTTGCTAATACTACGGGCAAGGGCCTCTCCTTAGTTAATCAGCAGTTAAATTCCCTTGCTCAGTATATAGTATTCAAAATAGATTAATGATTCAATATTTGTTACAATCTTCCTCCTCATTTTTGTACTAAATTTGCTGAAGTATATCCAGAATTTGCTGATAAATGTTGTGTTTCTTTGCCATCTATTTCTCCTAATTTGTCCTCAATTGTTAAAGACCTGCAAACGTTGAGCTCTACTGTCAGAGAGTCACGAGAGACCTTCCAGTTTTGGTCATGGCTCAATTGGCTTGGCCTTGCGCCCTACAAATCCTATTTCCAATCCCTGTTTTTGTGTCCCTTCTGGTTGGGGCTCGCTCTTCTCTGTCTCGGATGTGCCTTCATAAAAGCCTGCATTCACAAGTTTTGTTGCCTCGGCCTACATCGCTTCACCCCCGAAGCGCATCCCCTCGTAGGTGGGAATGAAGAGTCGGACTCGGAAGTTTAGGTTTTCGGCCAAACTATTTCGGCCAGGGCACGGGGGCATGTTAGAATGGGTTCCTGTCTGCATCCTGTATCACTTGCCCATACCGGTATTGCCCTGGCCTCTTCCTTTGTCATTCAGTGTTGAACGCATTCTACAACAATATGCATTACCTCACCTTTGGGGGCAAAGCCAGACCTTTTGGCACCTGCTCCCCTATTTGGTGTAAACATTGCTTGTGCCAATCAGAGGCGAACACACACAGGTTTTGGGCCCTGTCCCCTATGACACTTCTGTGATGTCATAGTGGAGTATTTTAGGGGTTGCCCTGCCATGTGCAGGCAGAGAGAGGAAGAAAACGTGTCCCGTGTATCCCGTGTATGCCTGTGTATGCCGTAACCGAGCCTGATCAACTCGAAGCCTCTCTCTCAGCTCACGTGTTTCAAATAGAGCTTCTACGTTTGCCGGTCGTGATGCGTTGGTTTGTATTTGTAAGTATCAGTTATTACTAAATGCTGCATTTTGTTTGTAAATATTGTTAGTAGATATTTTAGGCATTGTGTGTTTTAGGTTTTGTTCTCTATTAGCTAATCATAAGCTGCTCCCTTACCCCTTGTAACTATCTCCAATAAAATTTAAAATTGATTAATTTTAGTTGTGTGTGTGTCTGCAGTTTGCCTCGTGACCCATACTCCCCTTGCATCTCTTACCTATATAGTCTGTTGCCACGTGCAGCCTGGTAAATAACAGGTCTGCATTTTCTTTTGCCCCTGCGAATACGTGGCAATCTACATATAGAAAGGCTGTAAAAAAACTGGAAAGGATCCAGAGGCAAGCGACAAAAATGACCAAAGGCAGTGGCACTGGAATAGTTTTTGGAATGGAGGTGCAGCCCTCTTACCCTTGTCTGAGCCCCCCACCACCCCAACCTGGGGCCAGGAGCAGGGCTGTGGCTCCGTAATGGAGTGATGTGGACAGGGGTAAGACAGTGGAGGCTGGGGTCACAGCTAGGGGCAGGTACAGAGCCCTGGGTGTAGGGCTGGTGGCCAGGACCCCAGATCCAGCAGCTGGGCCAGACCTAGTGGCCAGCAGTAGAAGCCCTGGGGTTGGTGGCCAAGCAGGACCCTGGGCCAGCAGCAGAGCCCTCAGACACTGGTCCAGCAGCTGAGCAGGACCCAGGGCAGGTGGCAGAGTGCCTGGGCAGCAGAGGGGCTGGCGGCCAGGACCCTAGGTGTCAAGAGCACAGGGCCAGGGGCCGGAATGCTGGGTGCAAAATCTGGAGGTGCTGTAGCACCCCCTGCACCCAGACTTCCCGCACCTATGACCAAAGGGATGGCATGCAAGTTGTATGAGCAAAGGCTGAAGGAACTGGGTATATTTAATTTGTTTGGAAAAGAGGAGGTAAAAGGGGGACACATCAGCAGTCTTCAAATACTTGTATGGTTGCCATTAGAAAGATGGAGAAAAAATGTTCACTTTTGTCACAGAGGGCTGGACAAGAGGCAATGGGTTCAATCATATCAGATTTAGATTAAAGCTCAGGAAAACCTTCCTAATTGTAAGACCAGTAGGACAATGGAACAGACTACCTAGGGAAGTTTTTGAAACCTTCAGTGAAGGAGATTCCACAAGATGCTGGGTAGCCATCTGTCCTGGATAGTTTAGACACAACAAATCCTGCATTAGGTGGTTAGACTAGATTACCTGTGTAGTCTCTTCTAACCCTGTGGTTCTATGATTCTAAGATATTACTCTTTTAAAGGACAGGCTGGATGGAGTCTAAAGCCTACAGCCTGAGGATAATCAAGGAGTACCAGCCCTACCTGGAGTCTGGGCCATATAACAGAAAATGGAGCAGAGAGAGAGAGCTCCTTGTAAGGATTCTTGAACTAAAGACTGATTAAAAAAAGATGGTATTTTTGTTAATGTGTGTCAGTTTCTTCTTGCCTCATGACAGTTAAATCTGAAATCTGTTGTTCCAGTGGGGGAAAATGAAGATGGGGCATAGCTCTAGTGTCACAAGGGGGGCATGCAGAGATTGTTCACCCATTCACAGTCTTATGACCCTAGTTTTCCTGGAAGACTCTGTGGACAACTAAAGACCTACCAGGTTTACATCATAGGCAGAGGTGAAAGTGGGCCGATACACAACCGACCATACCAGCGGAGGGCAGCTTCCCAAGGCCAGTGATGTAAAGAGCCCAGAGCTCCCCGCAGCAGCCGGAGTCCCAGGCCCTTTAAATTGCTGCCAGAGCCCCACTGCCAGAGCCCTCGGATAGCAGCCAGGAGCACCAGGGCTCCAGTGGTGATTTAAAGGGCCCGGGGCTCCTAGCCACCAGTACTGCAGTGATTTAAAGGCCTTGCCCCCTGCTGAGGACTCTGGCCCTGCGTATCAGTAAGTCCTTTAAATTACTTTATTCCTGATCATAAGTAACGAAAAAAATGGAAACTAACTGAGAGGGGAAGCATATTTTTATTCAAAATTGTTGGAAAAAAGCTGTTTTTGTTAAAGATTGATCATTTTCAATTAAGAGCTAAGGCTTTCCATCCACTTCTCTGGACCCTTTCAGGGAGACTTCCACTGAAGACAGAGTTGATATTTTTCAAGTTTTTAAAAAATACAATCCCATGCCTTTTTAATTGTCTAAACCTTCCAGGCATTCATACATTATTAAGAAACAAGAAAAGAGCATAAGCTCCATGGTTTTTAAACTTTCCAGGTCACCTTTAACATGTGTTATTATTAGAATCTCAGAGAGGAGAACGCAAATAACGTCATTAGCTACATAGTGGCAGCACTGACGTTACAGTATTGCACTACACAAATACATTAACTAACAGCAAACAATTCACTATTCTGTTTCAAGGACAGTATATTTGATTTCTAAATCTTTTGTACATGGTCCAAGCATCTGCAGAGCACACACCTTATGGGCTACACAAAGAATGTGACCTCTGTGTATTAATATATAATGTATATCCTGCAGTAATCAAGGCATGGTGTTAACATTTAACACAAGACACTCTGTGACTGCAGACAGCCTATAGTTTAATTCTAAGTTACAAGCTTCATTAGCAGCAGAGGCTAGATAATTTTCAGTCAACTCATTTTTCCAACAGCACCACCATCCTTCAGCAAGTCAGAGGGAAACAATCCAAAATAGTTTCTGACTGAAGAGTAATTCCTAGTTTAAGGACTAAAATTACTTAATTAACAAAGTGTTTAACTGAATTGTTTATATTCTGTTCTGTTTTTCATTAACAGTTTTGATATTTAGAGGAATACTCACGTTATTTTAAAGGAATGTTAAGGTAACAATCATATTTAAAATTGTTGATAACTATGTTATCAAAGCCTTAGAATAGATTAACACTGAAGGACAAATAAATTTCTATTTTTCTTTCTGGCATTTATGATACTTATTTAGTACACTTCACTCAGCTTGGGCAACAAAATTAGCATTGGTCAGTTTTACTTTTTGGACATGATTGTGGCCGTAAGCCACCATATGTGGAGATGTTTGTGCATGCATGAATGCAAGCACACACCTGGGCAGCTTAGGAGGGGCTGCAGGCATGTGGAATCTCCCAGAAGCATTGACCTGTTCAGGTAAAATGGCTCATGATGTATTGTAGAAGTGCAAACTTGTTCGGCTGCTGCTCTTCCATCTCTCTGCAAGGTATAGGATGCCAACATGATGTGTTCATTCTGAAGCCTAATGATGTCAGTATAGACATCAATCTTGTTAATTATTTCACTTCTAATTAAAAGAAAGATAATCACATTATGAATTTTTGCACAATCTATTGGGAGTGACATTTGAATTTGATATCTCATAGTGATGTCAAGAGTGTGTGCAGCATAGGTTATAGATAGAACTAGAGTTGTGGACAGAGCTTGGGAAAGTAATTTCCCCCCGCCCCTTTTTTTCCCCCTAATCTGACACTTGGTTAGTCGACCCAAAGTCTAACAAACAGAAGAAAACCACTTGATTTTACTCAACTCCATTGCCTCTATAACTGAGGCATAAGACAGCTCCTGATCCACATAGCTTGGTCATTTCAAGGTGACTAAAACAGGGAATACAAGAGTTACATTTTTTGAATTAAAAAGGCAGAAAAAAATTATTTTTGCTTGACAAAGACCTTTCAGCCCTTCTTTATGCCTCATATACATGCAAAAATGGGCACAAACCCATCCTCCCCGCCCACCCCCCTATTTGGCTTAGTGACCCAGAGAATGTGTTAAATATCATTAGCCCTCACTGAGATAACAAGAGAGCTGCAAGAATAAAAAGAGAATGCAGGCAGAAATCCAGCAACAGAGTGGGGGGTTATCCAGTTTATTGTACCCACCGAGGATACCTCTCCGGGGGAGGGAACTCAAGTTATTAGGAAGAGACAGGTAATAGTTGGGGGATTTGATCATTAGAAACAAAGATAGCTGGGTTTGCAATGACCGGAAGAACCACATGTTGACTTTCCCACCTGGTGTGAAGGTTGTAGATCTCTTGAGACATCTACATAGACTTATGTGTAGTGCTGGGGAGGAGCCAGTGGTCATGGTACACGTAGGTACCAGTGATGTAGGGAAGGATAGGAGAAAGGCCAAATGTAGGCTGCTAGGTAAGAGATTGAAGTCCTGGACCTCCACGTAGCATTCTCTGAAATGCTTCCAGTTCCACGCGCAGGGCCAGTTAGACAGCCAGAACTGCAGGGTCTCAATGCATGGATGAGACAATGAAGTAGGGAGGAGGAGGAGTTTAGATATATTAGGAACTGGGGAAACTTTTAGGAAAGGTGGAGCCTATACAGGAAGGACAGGCTCCGCTGAAACCAAAATGGAACCAGATTGCTGGCACTTAAAATGAAAAAGGTTGTAGAGCAGTTTTTAAAATAAAGGCTGAGGGAAAGCTGGTAAGTGCGAAGGAGCACGTGGTTCGGACAGAGACATCCCTTAGGGGAGGATCTAATAATGGCGATTCTCTATGTTCTAGTAAGGACGAGAGGATGGAAGATGATAAAATACAGGTAGGATCTGATCAGAAACAGTCAAATGAAAAAAAGCCCCACTCAATTACATATGTAATGGCAGACAGCTTTAAAAGTGACAAGTTACAAAGGATGAATATAAACAAACACATAACACAAGTATGTAGGGACAAAATTAGAAAGGCCAAGGCACAAAACGAGATCAAACTAGTTAGGGACATAAAAGGAAACAAAAAACATTCTACAAATACATTAGAAGCAAGAGGAAGACCAAGGACAGAGTAGGCCTGTTACTCAATGAGGGGGGAAAGACAATAACAGAAAATGTGGAAATGGCAGAGGTGCTTAATGACTCATTTGTTTCAGTTTTAACCAAGAAGGTTGGTGGCGACTGGATGTCTAACATAGTGAATGCCAGTGAAAATGAGGTAGTATTAGAGTCTAAAATAGGGAAAGAACAAGTAAAAAATCACTTAGACAAGTTAGATGTCTTCAAACCATCAGGTCTGATGAAATGCATCCTAGAATACTCAAGGAGCTGACTGAGGAGATATCTGAGCCATTAGCAATTATCTTTGAAAAGTCACAGAAGACAGGAGACATTCCAGAAGACTGGAAAAGGGCATATATAGTGCCCATCTATGAAAAGGGTAATAAGCACAACCCAGGGAATTACAGACCAGTCAGCGTAATTTCTGTACCCAGAAAGATAATGGAGCAAATAATTATGCAATCCATTTGCAAACACCTAGAATATAATAAGATGATAAGTAACAGTCAGCATGGATTTGTCAAGAACAAATCGTGTCACAGCAACTGATAGCTTTCTTTGACAGGGTAATAAGCCTAGTAGATGGGGCGAAGTAGTAGATGTGGTATATCTTGACTTTAGTAAGGCTCTTGATACTGTCTCGCATGGTCTTCTCATAAACAAACTAGGGAAATACAACCTAGATGGAGCTACTATAAGGTGGGAGTGTAACTGGTTGCAAAACAGTTCCCAGAGAGTAGTTATCAGTGGTTCACAGTCATGCTGGAAGGGCATAACGAGTGGGGTCCTGCAGCAGCCCAACACTGTAGCATTTAATTTCAAAAATGGGGACTACGCAAAAATGAGGAAGTTAGTTAAGCAGAAATTAAAAGGTACAGTGCCAAAACTGAAATCCCTGCAAGGCGCATGGAAACTTTTAAAAGACACCATTATAGAGGCTCAATTTAAATGTATGCCCCACATTAAAAAACATAGTAAGAGACCCAAAAAAGTGCCACTGTGGTTAAACAAAGTAAAAGAATCCGTGAGAGACAAAAAAGCATCCTTTAAAAAGTGGAAGTTAAATCCTAGTGAGAAAAATAGAAAGGAGCATAAACTCTGGCAAATGAAGTGTAAAATATAATTAGGAAGGCCAAAAAAGAATGTGGAGAACAGCTAGCCAAAGACTCAAAGTAATAGCAAAAAAAAAAAAAGTACATCAGAAGCAGAAACCTGCTAAACAACCAGTGGGGCAACTGGACAATTGAGATGCTAAAGGAGCACTCAAGGACAATAAGGCCACTGCAGAGAATCTAAATGAATTGTCTGCATCGGTCTTCATGGCTGAGAATGTGAGGGAGATTCTCAAACCTGAGCCATTCTTTTTAGGTGACAAATCTGAGGAACTGTCCCAAATTGAGGTGTTATTAAAGGAGGTTTTGGAACAAATTGATAAACTAAACAGTAATAAGTCACCAGGAACAGCTGGTATTCACCCCAGAGTTCTGAAGGATCTCAAATTTCAGTGAAATTTCAGAACTACTAACTGTAGTTTGTAACGTATAATTTAAATCAGCTTCTGTACCAAATGACTGGAGAATAGCTAATGCGATGCCAATTTTTAAAAACAGAGGTGATCCTAGCAATTACAGGCCTGTAAACTTGACTTCCGTATCGGGCAAACTGGTTGAAACTATAATAAAGCATAAAATTGTCAGACACATAGATGAACATAATTTGTTGGGGAAGAGTCAACATGATTTTTGTAAAGGGAAATCAGGCCTCACCAATCTACTAGAATTATTTGATCAACAAGCACATGGACAAGGCGGATCCAGTGGATATAATGTACTTAGATTTTCAGAAAGCTTTTGACAAGGTCCCACAACAAAGGCTCTTAAGCAAAGTAAGCTGTCATGGGATAAGAGGGAAGGTCCTCCCATAGATTGGTAACTGGTTAAAAGATAGGAAACAAAGGGTAGGAATAAATGGTCAGTTTTCAGAATGTAGAGAGGTACATAGTAGTGTCCCCCAGGACTCTGTACTGGGCCCAGTCCTATTCAAAATATTCATAAATAATCTGGAAAAAGGGGTAAACAGTGAGTTGGCAAAATCTGCAGATGGTACAAAACTACTCAAGATAGTTAAGTCCCAGGCAGACTGCAAAGAGCTACAAAGGAACTCACAAAACTGGGTGACTGGGGCAACAAAATGACAGATGAAATTCATTCGTGATAAATGCAAAGTAATGCACATTGGAAACCATAATCCCAACTATACATATAAAATGATGGGGTTTAAATTAGCTGTTACAAGTCAAGAAAAAGATCTTGGAGTCACTGTGGATAGTTCTCTGAAAACATTCACTCAATGTGCAGCGGCAGTCAAAAAAGTGAACAGAACGTTGGGAATCATTAAGAAAGGGATAGATAATAAAAGAGAAAATATATTGCCTCTGTATAAATCCATGGTATGCCCACATCTTGAATACTGCATGCAGATGTGGTCACCCCATTTCCAAAAAGATGTATTGGAATTGGAAAAGGTTCAGAAAAGGGCAACAAAAGTTATTAGGGGTATCGAACGGCTGTCATGTGAGGAGAGATTAATGACTGGGACTTTTCAGGTAGGAAAAGAGACAACTAAGGGGGGATATGATTGAGGTCTAGAACACCATGACTGGTGAGGAGAAAGTAATTAAGGAAGTGTTATTTACTCCTTCTCATAACACAAGAACTAAGGGTCACCGCATGAAATTAATAGGCAGCAGGTTTAAAACAAACAAAAGGAAGTATATTTTCACACAACGCACAGAGCCCCACTGACTTCAAAGGGTGTCCCTACAGGTATAATTGAAGGATCGGGCCATTAAAGTTCTGTTGTGATCCATTTGTAAGTACATTTGTAAATTATTATCAAAGGGTATGTAATTTTCTGACTAAATGCCTCTATGAAGTAAAACTACATCTCACTGATAGCAGGGGTCCTGAGCCGTGCCCTGCCAGCCCTCCTCCAGCAACAGCAGGGGTCCCAGGCTGCGTACCGCCACCCCACCCCACCCCAGAGCGCCTGCAGCACCCCCCAGCCGCACTCTGCCCTACACCACCCAAGATTTACTCAGGGGCATATAATACAAGTCATGGAGAGGTCACAGGCTGTGATTTTTTTGTTTATTGCCTGTAATTTAAGATTCCTTACCAAGAAAGTGGACTCTGTTCATAGTACAGGGAACAATTTCCAGATTAGGTAAAACAGATGCAGGCTTCTTGCCATACGGCAGCAGGGAGATCCTGGCTGCTGTGGTGTTCAGACTGCTTATTTGGTCTACCTCTGTCACCAGCAGGGCCGGCTTTAGGCCAATTCCACCAATTACCCCAAATTGGGCCCCACGCCTAAGAGGGCGCCGCGCCCAGTGAGAATCTCTTCCCTGGTTGGAGGCGCCTTTTTAATTTTTACTCACCTGGCGGCACTCCGGGTCTTTGGCGACACTTCAGGGGTGGGTCCTTCCCTTGCTCTGGGTCTTCAGCGGCACTTCGACGGCAGGTCCGTCAGTGCCACCGAAGACCTGGAGTGAGTGAAGAACCCGCCGCCAAAGTGCCGCCGAAGACTTGGAGCACTGCCTGGTGAGTACAAGCCCCATGTGTGTTTTACCTTTTTTTTTTTTTTTTTTTAATGAATAGTCATTCCTGCCGGGGCCCCATCAAAACTGTTTGAATTGGGCCCCGCAATTCCTAAAGCCGGCCCTGGTCACCAGTCACTGCTCTGAGAAAAAGACCATTGCTCCAGTCCTGCTTTTGGATCAGTGCAGACAGACCTGTGCCCCTGTGCAGAGCTTTTGGCTCTGGGGATCCAGCCTGTTTGTGACACCACCTTTGATATTCTCTCATTATTTCCATGATGCTTGAGTGCTTATAAAATTGAGCTGACTATAGCAAGCCCTTTGCCCCTTTTAACAAGTAAAGAAACATCCCACTAGCTCACTCTCTCTTTCCTCCTATATCCATCACACACACCCCGTCCTCCCCACCAAACCCCTCCATTGCTTCCCTGCAATGCTCTGAACCCTCATGATACATCCATCCCACTTTCCCCATAACATAGCCACCCTGCCTCCATCCCAGTGCTCCCCCACCATCCCTACAACAGTCACCTACCATCCCCCAACAGCCCTGTGTTCCCCAGGGCCACCCAGAGGATTCAGGGGACCTGGGGCAAAGCAATTTCAGGGGCCCCTTCCATAAAAAAAAGTTGCAATATTATAGAATACTATATTCTCATGGGGGCCCCTGTGGGGCCCAGGACAAATTGCCCCACTTGCCCCTCCCCCTCCCCCCGAGCTTGTCCCTGGGTGTTCCCCCTCCATCCCCAATAAAAAAAAGCCCCCCCCCCCCCCCAACCGCTCTGCCAGATGCCCACTATCTCCCGAAACTCCCTATCCCCACCAGTGCTCCATCCAATTCTCTCAATGCCTCCCACTTCCCCAACCCTCACTTCTTCCCAAGCTAACCTGTTCCCCCAATAATCCCACTGCTCTTTGCTATGCCCAAACTCTCCTCCCCAACAGCCCCTGCTCTCTGCAAACACTTGCACCGTCCCCTCTGACAGCCCCCTACTCTCGCGCATAATACCCACTATACCCCAATAGCTCTCTGATTTCAGCCAACGCCACACTTGTCCCCCGGACCAGCCCCTCCGCGTATTTTCAGCAACACCCCACTCATCCTCGAAGCTCCTCAACTCTCTCCCAACCCCACCCGTCCCCCACCAGCCCTCCACTCTCCCCAACCCTCACTCATCCCCCTACAACCTCCACTCACCCCACTGTCCCCCCAAGTCCCAAGCCTTCTCCCACACTTTGCAAATATCCCACACCTTCCTGAGCCCCTGCTCTCCCCAACCCCACCGCGTAAACCCACAGCCCCCTGCTTTTCCCACCGCCCTCCACAAACCTCCGCTCTCCCCTAACCCCCCACCCGCCCCCCACAGCCCCTTGCTTTCCCCATCCTCTCCCATTCCCCCACAAACCCTCATTCGTCCCAACCCCCCACCCGTTCCCCCCACAAACCCTCATTCTTCCCCAGCCCCCAAACAGCCCCTCACCCGTGCCCCGCTCTCCCCACAGGCCCCGCTCTCGGAGACACCCCCCCACAACACACACTGACACACGCACGCTCCCCCCTCCGCTGTCTCCCTTCCCAGTTCACCGCCGATTAGTTCCGATTTCCCTGGCCGGGGGGCGGGGCCGCGGCGCTCCGAGCCGGCTGGCCCCCGCTCCCGCGGCCCGGCTTATATAGAGGCAGTGGGCGTGCCGGGCTATGCCGGCTGGTGCGCTTGCTGGTGTGAGTGGCCGGCCTGAGAGGCCGAGCCGAGCCGAGCCGGCTGCTCCTTTGCGCACGGTCTGCCGCGCGGCCGGGGCCTGACTGAGTAACCCCTGTGCGCGGCCCCGGCGGCGCTCAGCGCCCTCCCTGCTGGGGCCCGCGGGCGCCGCACCGCGCAGCTGCAGGCTGGTGCTTGGAGCCGGCGCTGCTCCAGCCTGCGTGAGCCGCACCTGAGCAGCCATCCCGGAGCCGCTGCAGCGCGGAGCCCGAGAAGCGGCTCGTCACGTGGTGAGAGAGATGCGAGGAATAACCTTTGCAGCCTTTCTAATGAGCTGCCAGCCCGGGAGCGAGGGTCATGCCAGGCGCCCGCTGTGACTGCGAAGCTCGGTCCTAGAAGCGATGTCCAGAACAGGCCGTAGCATCCGTGGCAGTGACCTATGCCAGTGAAGTTGATTCAGTTGACTTGGCGCAATTCAGCCCCGTTAGAGCTGGCCGATAACTTACTGGACAACTTTGGCCCCTTCTGTTTGTGACTTGTCCGCAAAAGAGCTTGCTTCTCAGAGCAATTCCTTGTTCAGAACTGCCCGGCTTCCACCAGTAGTGCTTGGTCTGTAACTTGCAAGCAGATCGTTGTGTGTATTAGAAATTGGAGGTGTTTCAATTGAGTATATAGGTCTGAGTGCCTAATCTGAGAGTGGCCCTTAGAATTGTGCTTCTGATGTAAATAGTGGTGATTACAATTACCTAGTTTGCTTTCAGAGTGTATTCTGCAGCATTTGCTTAGAAATGTGTTCAGGCTAGAATATTCATGGAAGATAGAGATGTGCACATAACTAGTAAAAGCTTGTTTAAAAAAAAAAAAGCTGGCCTAAGTCCCCATTTAGACAGTGCTAGGTCAATGGAAGAATTCTTCTGTTTACCTAGCTACTGCCTCTTGAGGAGGTGGATTAACAACGCTGTCTGGAGAACTCCTCCTGTCACCATAATAAGTGTTTACTCTCAAGTGCTACAGTGGCACAGCTGACCTGGGGAAGCATTTTAAATGGAGTCATAGCCTAACATTCTCCCACCTTCCCCTTGTTTTATTAATGTAATGTGCATCAGTTGAATTTTTTTTTAAACTAAGCTAGTGTAGGAAAGGTTATCACCGTCTCTCTGTAAACTAACCTCTTCTACCTAAATTGAAACAGTAAAGACAACCTCGGGTTTATGCTGCTTCTCTTCTCAAAGCTTGCATTCTGACAATGAAAAAAACAAGTTCATATTGGGGTGAAGAATAAGAGCCACAGCCAAGAAATGGTACCTTTATGGCCCTTGTATTCAAATTCTACTTTGGCATTGGCCTGCTGTGTCCTTGACAAGTCAAAAGTCATGCCCTGTCTTCCGGGTCTCTGAAGTGGGGTCTTGTGGCTTAATCATTCAGTATTTGGAGAGTCCTTTGAGACCCTTGGATGGAAGACACTCAGGTCTAGGCAACAGAATTGTTAAATGTTAATTAACATCTTACCTAGATTTTTTTTTTTTGGATTTGCAGTATGAATGAGTGATTGTTGTTGTAACAATCTTTTGGTTATTTTTAGGGCACCAGTCATTTATTACTGCAAATTCAGAGAAATGTACAAGATTATAAATGGTATCAATAAACCAAGGTGGTCAATTATTTTTTTGTCAGGGCCCAAATTTCTTGGTCAAGGTACAGCGAAGGTCCAGACTTCAGAGAAATGGGGGGGGGGGGGGAGTAAAAAGATTTCAGGGTCTATTCAAAAGTGTCTGGTAGTCTGGATTTGGCCTGCAGTCTGCCTATTGACTACCTCTGCAATAAATGGTGGTTTTGATTTAATTATGTCATGTTAAATCTTGTGCTATGGCTGGGTACTTGTGTTGGTCAGGATACTTATAACTCTTTTTTCTTTGAAAAACTCTTCCTTGTTTTGCCTTCACTTTCCCAGTTTGTGATAAATCTCATCAGCAGGATGGAATGGAAATGAGCATATATTCAGTTTGTGGCTTGGTATGGTTTCCTTTACATTTAGTGCAGTGTAGCAATAATGCAAGTTGCACTGCAGTGAGAGACTCACTGCTTCATAGTGATTCCCTTCATTCAGAGACTCTGATTTTTTTTTTTCTTTTGCTCTTCTAGATCAAAGGGGCTAGATCACAAAGTGTTTTGAGGACAGTAATGACACTAATTTCAGGATAATTAAGTGCAACAATCTTGGAGCCTTTATCTTGAAATAACAGGAGCTAGTTAACTATGCTAATGGGAATAACATCTTTCAAATCTTTAAATATAATTCAGAAATACTATATGTACTTGTAATGGCTGATCTTTTTTTTTTTTTTTTTTTCATACAACTATATTCAGCCTAGTACAAGCCAGACCCTTCTAAAATGGAAAGAATCAGCACTTTCATAAGTGTAGTATCTGTTTGGCACACAATTTGTCAGCTGTCAAAATAATAAACAGGCATGTAGGAACAGACCTTTCAAAATGTTTCTTATAAACCCATGTCTCTCCATCACAGAACTTTAGAAAGGATGCGGTACAACTGTTCTTACACTTCCTTGTCCGAATTTATCCCTCCCTGCACGTTGAGTTGCTTTCCCCCTCATTTCTTTATCAGGTAGCCCCCCAAAACACTTTGGATGAAATATGTATACAGTACATATTAGGAGTAATTTAATTCCTCTGTAGATCTCCCCTTTACTTGAGGGAAAAAAAAGTAAGGAAGAGAATACTCTGGTAGTACAATTGCTCACTCTCCTTGTATCTCATTTTTAAAAAGTACAATGCTGAATATATGGCTGGCAGTATCGCTACCCCTGGATGTAGATCTCTAAATTTCAAACTAGTTTAAGTCTTTAATATTTAGTTTTTCTAACTTGGTTCTGTTGTCCAAAATAATCTTTTCCCCTCATGAAATAGCCTTTTGAATTGACCTGCAGATTTATTTTAATCAGTGGTGTTTTATTTGAAAACATTGTCCTTGTAGGGTATTTATTGTGCCAAACGCTTTCCTGAGACAAACCAAATAAAATCCACATTGGGCAGCATCCTGTAAATTAAATTTGTGGCTTCCATTAAAAAGACTTGTATTGGGAACACAAGACAACCAAACATCTTTCCAGATGTTTCCTCCGTATTCCTG
The DNA here is from genome assembly GCF_003597395.2 of Chelonoidis abingdonii. NCBI lineage: Eukaryota > Metazoa > Chordata > Testudines > Testudinidae > Chelonoidis > Chelonoidis abingdonii. The sequence continues at coordinate 317,577,147 of NC_133769.1, read as the reverse complement.
TCCTTTGTGATACTGATATCTGTCTGAGGTATTTATATGGCTTCCACTCTAATACCTGAGCTCTTCACAATCTTTAGTGCAGTTATCTTAATGCATCCCTCTGAAGTAGGAAGATACCATTCTTCTCATTTGTAAAATGGGGAAGTGAGGCACAGAGGGACTAAGTAATGTGCCTGAGGTCACACTGAAAATCTTTGGTAGAGCAGGGAATTGAACCTGGGTTTCCAGGTACCAGGCTAGGGCCCTAACCATTGGACCATCCTTTCTCTGCCATAGAACTCTTGATTTAAGAGAAGATAAATAGAAGTGGCTATATGGGCATAGTGGGTGGTCTCCAGAAAGTAGTTTAGCTGAAATATGCAGGTTAACAGTAGTTTTTAATGTTTTTTTTTCTTTTCCATGTTAGGCATACATATCAGGACACCTTACCTGTCACTGGAGACTTCTTATTCCATAGCAACCAATAAGCAAGTGTGAAGCATGAGGACAAATCCTGCCATTCAAGCTGCCATCGATCTCACAGCAGGTGCAGCAGGTAATACTGGAGAAAACTCTCAAACTTTGAAAATAGAATCTGATACTCTACACTTGTGAGGAGACTTAAAAACAAGCTTGTGCTCGTAAAGACATTAATCTGATTTAGCAATCAACAGCCATTTAGCAATGATGGTGATTTGTCATGTTGGCACTGTTAATAACTGAAAATCTGTACAAGAGGCACATCTTCCACATTTGAAGAAAGATACTGAGATGAAGGAGGGAACTAACTGACCTAGCCCAGTGTTGCAAACATCTGATAGGTTGATATCACTCCACTGAAACCAATGCCAACAAGTAAATATATAACTTCTTTCAGACTAATGATTTTCTAAGAGTAGGTTTGAGTACATCTAATGTGTATTTTCATGCTCACATGAGTTTCAAAATGTCAGTCACAAGTAAAGTTTTGTAATAAAGGCAAACACCATGTGCAAGCAAAGTGATCGAGATAATGCTTCAGTCCTAGAAACTCTCTAATTGAATGGGGCAGAAAGCTATCTGAAGGGTTATCTCTTCAATCAACATTCAGAAAGTCTCTTTGGAAGATGAGGAAACATTATGGTATTCTGAATAATGTAACATAAGGTCAGCAGTTCACTCAGGTTGTTGTTCCAGTTAGTCACAAATGAAAATATCAGTTTCTCATATCACCTAAAACATGGTTAGTAAGGATGAAACATCAGGAGAAATAAATTAACTTTAAGTTGTTATACAAAAGGTTGGAAAATACATATCTATGTACAGTGCTTAACACTGCTGCTGATGCTCTGCTAATAACAAATTCAGCACATTAGCCATCTAATCCAGGGTTTCTCAAACAAGGGTTGCCGCTTGTGTAGGGAAAGCCCCTGGCAGCCAGGCCGGTGTGTTTACCTGCCCCATCCGCAGGTCCGTCCATCCTCAACTCTCAGTTTCTCAGCTTTAGATTCCCAATGCCATTTCCTATTTTCACCTCTCTCCAGGGAAGTCTTCTCCCTGGCCTCTTCCAGCAGTCATCAGCCAAGTTACTTCAAGACAACATTCCTGGCTCCCCCTCAGTGAGGAGCCACCCCCAGTCTCTCTCCAGACTCTTTGCTGCTCTTTCCCCACCCTCACCCTAGACTGCCTGAGGGGGCTTGACCAGAGCCCATCACAGGCACCTGCCCCAGCTCTCTCACCAGGGAGCCACATCTGCCCCAGTCAGCTTCTGCTGTCCTTAGTTAATCCCTCCCCTAGTGAGTGCAGGAAGTGTCATATCCTTCTTCCAAGCCTGGTTAGCTGTGTGGCCTGCAATCACCTGATCTGGGAGGAAAATGAAACAGTGTGGGAGCTCAGATTGGAGTTCCTCCGGCTCACCCTATGACACAGGAGCAGCAGTAGTGTAATACAAACTGGCTCCACTCAAAGTGTGGGTTGGTACTAATGAGAATCACCCCTTCAAAACAAAATGTACCTTCTCCCTGCCTCAAACAACTAATGGTGCTGGATTCACACATTCAGCTTCTTTAGTTTCTTGCAGTCTCTTCACATCATTCAGATCTGCTCATCCTTCATCTGATGAGGTGACTGCCTAACACACAGAGAATGTTATTTCCAACTGGTAACTCTTATTTCACCATCTATTCAATATAAGAATTGATGGCCTTCTGTTATGAACAGGTGTCTAAATGTTCTAAATCAGGCATTGATTTTTTTTTTTTTCCATTTGGTACTTCTGTAACTTAAAAAAAGTGTTGCAAGAGCCAATGTCATGGGTGTCACCAGAGTTGATTGAGTTGAGCCTAATTATGCCAGTGGTGAATTTGTCCCTCTCTGCATATAGCCTGTTTTGTGGGAAACACAAAAAAAAATGCATTCTTCATTATGTTGCATATTCTCTCACATGATCAGTAAGGGGCTGTTGAATGTTGATACTCTATTTCCTCAGGTGGGACTGCATGTGTGCTAACCGGCCAGCCCTTTGATACAGCTAAGGTGAAGATGCAGACATTTCCCAGCATGTATAAAGGACTCCTTGAATGTATTGTGAAGACATATAAACAAGTTGGATTGCGAGGCTTCTATAAAGGGACCACTCCAGCACTTGTAGCTAACATAGCAGAAAACTCAGTCCTGTTCATGTGCTATGGGTTTTGCCAGCAGATTGTGAGGCAAGTTGTTGGAGTAGACAGGAAAGCAAAACTGAGGTTAGTAACAGAAATTGTAATCTCCAGAATATTGTAAATATGAATGTGCTATATTTTAAAATGAAGTGCAGTCTCTTTCCATTATACGGGGTACCATTTTGTCACTGCAAGTGCTGACTTTATTCCACAAGACCTTGTCTCGGCAGTTGTGGTATATTCTTCATAAGAACAGATGGCTGGTCTATATGGGGTCATGTCCATTGCCAAAAAACCCAGATTGTGGGAAATGTGTTGGTTCTTTCAAACACCATGAATTGTTTTGGGAGGGAGAAGAGAATTCCATAAGCATCTTTCTTAAATCCCATGCTGTAGTATTTGTGAAGGAAAGGGGCTGAAACTACTGGAGCATTGGCAGCTGTAACTCATGCATCACTAAGAGGCTGCATCTTCATCGTCCGTGCACTGCTCCATGGATGGCTATCGATGGCTCAGGAGGTTTGAGATGACTGAGCACTGTCCCAACTATCCTTCCCTCCAGAGCAATGATTATGCTGAATAGCATTCACTTATTCGCTGTAACTCAGTGTTCCATCTTCACTAATTTGCCATCAGAAAGGGGTAGGGAGAGCTCTTGGTTATGATTCTGCAAACTGTATCCTCTTTAATACTTACAAGTTCTTGAAAGTAAAATGTGAAAAATCAGTGTCTTGTGTGTGGGTCAATGGTACCTTTTTCTTTCCTGTCAGGTTTTAGGAAATGAACCCAGACACTTGTGGATCAAATTTTGGTTTAAGGATATGAGAACATGCTTAGCTTCAGGCAGTTAAAGACAAATTTTATTACTTGCATTCCATCTGTATATACTTAAAATTAACAGAATGAGAAGGTGGAGGAAATTTACTACTCTTTAGTCCCTACTGATATAGTGTATTTAAATATTCTAGTCTTACCCCATATCTCATCTCTGAACACCAGGTCAGTTTTCTCTAGGTGATAGTCAGCATCAGTTTAGTATATAACTAGTCAGATTAGTGATTTCAAAATCCAAAGAGAACACACTATCAAGAAATTATGGGTTAATTGGAGAACAGATGACTATATGTAATATCTGATGGGGCAGGTCACTAGAGCACATAATGATACCAAAGCCAAGTGCCTCCAACAAAGTGCATTTATCAATCAGCTTTTATTTCCTGGAGTTTTGTACTAAATACAGAATGGTACTATTAACTTTAGTGGTTGTGGCTGGGTTTTTTTCACAAGTAAAGAGTGAGATTTTAGTACTGAGCAGTACACTGATACCAAAAAATGGTACAGGTTCAAACTCTCACCAGTCAGACATCTCCTTGAATTTTGCTTTTTTTTTTTTTTTTTCACATTTATAAGATGCCCCTATTACTATTATCTAGTTGCATGTACAGCCCAATCATAATACATTATTAAAGACTGCGTTAACTAATGTAATCCAAATAATGCACACCTCTGCCTTGCCAAACAAACTCAGTTAGACAGCCTCTTGGAAAAAGCCTGGTTAAACAGAGGCCTTGCAGCATGCCCTGCAGATCAGCAAATCTTCTGCTGGACCAATGTGAAGGGATTGAATTCCAGACTTGAGGGCCATCAACCAAGTTTACTTGGCCCCCAGATGTACAATTGAAGAGCTGTCCGCTTTAGTGTTCCAGCAGTCAGTCACTCAGGATCTCTTGGACTGAAGAGGGAAATATGAAGAGTAATGAACTGAGGTTAACTTGTGGCTTCTTAACCTCTGATCAGGTTCATATACCCTCCTACACATGTATTTTCTGGTCTGAGTTTCCGAAAATAAACTTCTCTGCTTCTAATTTAAGTTAATTTTTAAGTTGTGTTTTACACACAGATGCACTTTAATTTATGGGGCTTATCTAGCCCATGTGGCTAGATTAGCACCATTTAGCTTTTTGAGACATGGTTATAGTATGGATATCACAGCAGCAAAAGGAAAAATGTTTTTCCAGTTGAAAGTACGTGTGCCAAAGAGGTCTGTTTGGGGTTTGTTAGGAATGGAAGGGGATAGGAATACTTACTAAAAATCCTTAAGTCCCCCTCAACAAAGTACCTAGGTGTCAAATTCCCTCAGTGATAAATGTTTGCTAAATTATGATCCTAAAATATGTATTTGATTTAAACTAAAGAATGATTAACTGCAGACTGAAAGTTAGACACACATGCTCCCAATTTCATCTGTTTGCTACGCAACTTATAACTTGCAGAAAAGACTCTTCCTCCAAATGTTTTGTTTGCACATGTATGTAAATACACTGTATTTGTTTCTTGACCTTTCCTAGTATACTGTATACAATACCTGAAACATTAATTGAAAGGTCCTATACACTGGATTCATTGCCTCTGATTCCTATGTAATTAGCTAGGAAAATACACACCTCTACCTCAATATAGCGCTGTCCTTGGGAGCCAAAAAAAATCTTACCATGTTATAGGTGAAACCATGTTCTACTGAACTTGCTTTGATCCATTCGAGTGCGCAGTCCTGCCCACCCGAAGCACTGCTTTACTGCGTTATATCCAAATTTGTGTTATATCGAGGTAGCAGTGTACTAAGAGGGACTTCTCTGCATTTGGTATTTTTGCCTCAACATAGCTAGAAATGTGCTAGCCCTTGCTATTGACAGTGATACAATGCATAACTTTGCATTATTTTGGACTTGTAGCATCTCCCTTTTGAAGATCTCAGATCACTTTCCAAATGCTAATGCGTTAAGCTTTGCAACATTTGTGTGAGGTAGGCATTGTCCCTGTTCTGAGATAACAAAACTGAGATGAAGTTACTATTCTCTTGCTGCAGGAAGTCTTTGGCAGAGCCAACACTAGAAAGATCTGCTGATTCTCACTCTTCTGCTATGACTATTAAATCACCTTTTCCTTGCAGGAGACATAAACTCTAATGTGATATCTTTCCAAGAGTGAAGTTACACAAGAGTCAGAAAACTGAGTTATGGTTTCCATAGTAAAAGCCACACTGCATATTTAAAGAAAGTCAATCATGCAAAAATTAGGAACTCCTAAATTTAAGTTGCTTGTGCAGACTTAATTTGGGTCCTGTGAACCATAAAGCTGAGATACAGTCTTTAATTACATGACTACATACTTCCCAACCCCCCAAGATGCCTACCTCATTCAGTGCACAGGAAGCATGATGTTCAGAGTGAGCAGCTATTCATTATTTTGTTTTAGCCTCACTGTTCAATCTGTGGCCCCCTGCCTTATTTATTGCATCTACTCAAACTCTGCTCTGAAGATAGAAGGTTCTCACGGACACTTCTATTGTTCTCTACCCAAAACGTTATTGAAGCACTCACATACTCTTTGTTTAATCTTCACAACACCCTATGTGGCAAGAGGATAGTATTATCCTCATGTCACTGGTGGGGAGCTGAGGCACAGAGGTATGGTCAAAAATATCATCTAGTTTTGGGTCCCCAGTTTGAATCACCTAGGATGTGATTTTTTTTTTTCCCAAAGTTTCTAGCATTATAATAATCAGAGCTCAGCTCCTCTTGACTCAGTTGCAGCTGAGAGTGCTCAGCACTTCTGAAAGTCAGACCCAGAAAATGAGGAACACACAACTAGTGACCACTTAAGTTTCTTGCCCAGCATCATACATACAAACTCTGTGACAAAGCCAAGGATAGAAGCTAGTTCTCCAGAGTCGTATTGAACTGACTTAACCATGAGACCATCCCTTCTTTTCTTGCAATCTCCTGGCTCCTTAACCACACACCTTCCTACTTCTGCAGCATATGAAGTACGGGGCCCTACATCAAACAGCCGCCTTCACTTGACAGCCCAGAGTCATCTCCAGAACATGGTGATCCTGTGCATTGAATGAGGCAGGAAACCTCTTGGGGGGAGGGGGAGAGAAGAGCATGTAATTAGAGTCTTTCATTAAAATTTAAAATTCCCTGATAAAATTGGAAGCCTTTCATTCTAGAGGTTGACTGTGGGATCCAAAGCAAGATACTATGGGTTAAGTCACTATATTCCAAAGCTGGAAAAATCTCTCATTGAAGTGAATTTTGAGCCAAAACTGTTTACTTTTGCAGTGAACTTGCTTCCTTAAATAATTCTCAGTTCCGCCATATACTCCCATCTTAACAATAAATGAAACGATAAATACACTTGAATCTAGCACTGTTGGTTTTAAAGACTTTTTTTTAGCATGTTATTAATGCTCAGTACTAGCCCTAATGGAAGCACTTACTTTTCACAGCCTAGTTTCTTAAACAGATGCCAAAATTAAATGGAAGTAAGACTCCTCAGTATATTTAAAAATCTCATGGTCCATTTCCCAACAAAGCGCTTCTGCTCTTTTCATAGATTCAGAAAAAACTGCATCAATGCATATTTAGAAAACAGAAAAATTCTGCTTAGGCAGCACTCTGACACTTACTACATAATTTAAGATTAATATAGTCAAATTATAGTCCCTCTTCCAGTTTCCTAGGATCAAACGTTTTTTCATTTCTGGTTAGAGTACAAAGTAACAATGCTCCGGTTGTGTTCAATCAGTAGGCTCATGCAGTGTCTAATAAAAGCCATAGATGACCTAAATTATGAAGACATTGGCTTTCACAGTGTTTAAAAGTATTTGTGAAGAACCTAGATATAATGAACAGAGGTCCCAGTCTTTTAAATAGCTTCAAAATTACAATTTGTCATCATGAGACAGATGGATTTGGAGTCAGGGAAAACATGGAACTTTCAGATTTCTAAAGAATGTGTGACAATTTTGCTATTTTTAAAGATCAAAATAAAATCCTTGCAGTAATGCACAGAAAACAAGAGGTGGTAAACCCCTACTCCAGCACCTTCATGCCAGGTAAAAGGACCAGAGCGGCATAAAAGGACCCCAGAACCAACAGTTGTAATGACAGGAGGATTTCTCCCAGGGCAGGGATTGTGGGAGATAGTTGTAAGATTGCCTTCAGAGGATCCCATCGCAAGCCCTTGTGTGGGAGCATGTTGAGGACAGCCAGCCTGTGGAGGCTGCTGTAATTTACAGGCCGCAGGGAATCTGGGATTGTGTTACTCCAGGGCAGGAGTAGGCAACCTATAGCACATGTGCTTAAGACAGCACGTGAGCTGATTTTCGGTGGCGCTCACGCTGCCTGGGTCCTGGCCACCGGTTTTTAATTTAATTTTTAAATGAAGATTCTTAAACATTTTAAAAACCTTATTTACTTTACATGTCTGACAGAGTGGGTATTCACCCACAAAAGCTTATGCTCCAATACATCTGTTAGTCCATAAGGCGCCACAGGATTCTTTGTTGCTTTTTACAGATCCAGACTAACACGGCTTCCCCTCTGATACTTAACAATAGTTTAGTTATATATTATAGACTTATAAAAAGAGACCTTCTAAAATGTTGAAATGTATTACTGGCATGTGAAACCTTAAATTAGAGTGAATAAATGAAGACTTGGCACAGCACTTCTGAAAGGTTGCCGACCCCTGCTCCAGGGGATTCTCCAGCTCTGGGAGCATCCCAAGATGGGCGGGGGAAATGGGGGCGGGACATAAAGGTGGCTGAAAGCCATTATAAGTCTATCCCCCATGCCCCCGCCCTGTCTGTGAGTTCTGTACTGCACCCCATTAGAGGCTCAGCAGAGCAGCTCAGCCATGGTCTTTTACATTGTACCCAATTTCTTTGCTATGTCACTCATCTAAACTCTGGAAGGAGGGAAGAGTACCTTAGATCATCCTGCTCATTTTGCTCCACCACAGAACTCCCACTTGACGACAACACCAAAGTCTGAGGCTCTGTAGTGACATAATTTTAAACAAAAAAACAGTTACTCACCTTTCCGTGACTACTGTTATTTGAGCTGTGTTGCACATGTCCATTCAACTGCATGTGCTACAATTGTTAGAGCAGGAGCTGTTCTCTGAGCGCATGATCCTTTGTTGATCACAAGGACATATTGGTGCCAGGTATCTTTATAAAGGCACTGGTAAATAAACTAGTAAAGAATCCATGGCCTTGTGATACCATGGGTTAACAAAGCCATACAGTCTTGAATGTGAAATTACCAAAATTCACTTCAGGTTTTATTTGATTCATCTAATTGGTTGTGCTTTTTTTGTCAGCGAAATGGGAAAGATGATAATATACTTACATTTATATAGCTGTTGAAGGAGAAGCACTTATTTGAGTTGTATATGAAGATGGCTGGAGCTAGGTATTAAGTTGGTCACCTTATAAATGATTGCTTTTCCTTTTTTGCACTCTTGTTCAGTTTTTCTTTATTTGATAACACTTTCAGGAAATAGGTGAGTGCTCTTGCAGCAGGCTACCATGTGACTGAAGAGCAGTGCCTAAGTATCATCTGTAGTTTCTTTGTTACAGTGATCTGCAGAATGCAGCTGCAGGCTCTTTTGCTTCTGCATTTGCTGCCTTGGTCCTATGTCCCACAGAGCTGGTGAAGTGTCGGTTGCAGACCATGCATGAAATGCAGTTATCTGGAAAGATAATACAAGGACACAAGTAAGTATGTAACTTGCTCAATACCACTGAAATCTGTTTATGTTATGCCTATTTTAAAAGTCCATCCTAGCACACTTAAGGTCTAGCTTGTACTGTGCTATTAGTTGCACGAAGGGTGTGCTACTGATTGTCAAAATACATCCTGGGGAATACTAACTTAGGGTATGTCTTCACTGCAGAGTTAACACAGGCTGTTACTCAAGTGTTTCCCTTAACTCTCCTACCTCCTTCCCTCCCCCTGTCCACACTAACAGCCCCCTGACCTGAGTTTAGTGGTGTTTTCTAGCTGGTTCATCTGGGGCTGTAGGCTAAAAACCAAGTGAGGCTTTCACTCAGGCTAGTAACCTGCTTGCTTTCCAATGTGGACATGTGCTAAGTCACTTGAGTGGCAGTAGTCCTCCACTCCATTCCCACAATTCCATGTGTGGTGCTCAGGGGGACAGAGAAGTTCTCCCTCAATTCACTGGGAAAGAATCAGAGCAGCTCAGCTTACTGCAGCACAAAGAACCACTGGATATGCCCTCAGAAGTACTAGCCCCACAGAGTGCAGCCAGAATTGCTAGAACCAGGGTAGGACCTTGTAATGTGGCTGCTCACACTTGGGTGCCAATCACCTGGGTTAACCTTGTAGCGAAGACATACCCTTAATTGCTATCCCTGCTCCTGTCTGAGGTCTGGAAAAAACAAATGATTGGAGCTAGGAATTCCTCAGTTCTAATTCTTGCCTTGCAATTGATTCATTATTTGGCCTCTATTTCCCCATCTGTAAAATGGAGGTAATAGGATTTTGCAGATCAATATGTGTAAAGTTCTAAGTATTGTTAATTGTTTCAACCCCTCTATCAGTACAGTTTGGTCAGTAGTGAAAAGTATTATTCAAAAGGATGGCCCTCTCGGGTTCTACCATGGTCTGTCAAGCACTTTACTTCGGGAAGTCCCTGGTTATTTCTTCTTCTTTGGAGGCTATGAACTGAGTCGGACATTTTTTGCAGCGGAGAGACCAAAAGATCAACTAGGTATGTGCCAGTTTGTGGGTATGTGGAAAAGGTAGTCTCTCACTACAGAAAGTAACATACTGCTACTCTCAAAATCTCTCGTGCAATGCTAATTATACCTTATGCACTTGCTGTATATCTGCAGCCAAAAAATTGTGGTCCTTTAGAATAGCGATGTGGGAGCAAAACCAACACTATTCCTGTTTATGAGTGGTAAAGAACTGCTTAAACCAGCCATTTTCAGATTTGACATGCATCATCTTGTTTTATTCACTTATTTAGCTGATGTATGAGTTAACTGATCAGGAGAGGATAATTGTGCAAAAACTGTTGAATGTTCAAACACTCCATGATGTACCACCCAGGGCTGCCAAGAGGATTCAAGAGGCCTGGGGCAAAGTGGGGGAGCTGTGGCGCTTGTACTCACCCGGCGGCAGTCCAGGTCTTTGGTGGCAGGGGGCCCTTCAGTCGCTCAGCGTCGTCGGCAGCACTGAAGGGCTCCCCACCGTCAAAATGCTGCCGAAACCCGGTCCGCCACCAGGCCAGGGCTCGCGGGGCCCCTGGGGCAAATTACCCCACTTGCCCCCCGCCCCCCAGGCGGCCCTGGCACCACCGAACTGTTTATTGCAGCCAAGTTGTTCACTAGTTGTGCATCTTTTAAGGAATTTGAAATGCTCCCTTTGCACTGTGTTCAGTGCATGTGTCACAGATATTTCTCTCTCTCACACACCCACCCACACCACTGCATTAAAAGAACATTAATGTTGCAAAGTCAAGCACTCAAAACTTAGGAAATGACATAATTGTCTGTGCAACAGTACATTTGGTTTCCAGAAAAAAAAATCAGCTTGAGGTAGACACTGGGTATTTAAAACTTTAGCCCAAACAGTTTGGCAAATTATAAGCAACTGAAAACAGAGTCTTATCATGGAAAATGTTGAGCAACCTCAATAATAGGCAGTTCTGCCAGTCCTAGTTATAGTATGTAAGGGCCATCTGGTTGTTTAGGATTCAGACGTTAGTATTGCAGAATGTGAAATGTAATTTTCGGTATCATTCCAGTATCAACACAAACTTTTTTGGAAGTCTTGCATTCCTTATTTTGGACAAATGCTCTTTCCGTGCTCTGAAGTGTCAGCCTCTGTTTGCCAGAAGCTGGGAATGGATGACAGAGGATGGATCACTTGATGATTACCTGTTCTGTTCATTCCCTCTGGGGCACCTGGCACTGGCCACTGTTGGAAGACAGGATACTGAGGTAGTTGGACCTTTGGTCTGACCCAGTATGGCCGTTCTTACGTTTTAACTTCATATGCACTTTCAGAGAGGGATATTGAAGATAGAAAACCATTGGGTCTCTCTGGCTATTAAAATGCAAGATACAGGTCTTTGAAGGGACTTTTGGCATCAGTAGTTTGCTTTTTTTAGTATTTAAAAGTGCTTGCTTTTTCTGGCCACTATTGTTATCAAATTTTCATAAAATTCATGACATGCAAAATGTAATTGCATTCTGAAAATTGACTGGGTTTGTAACACTGCAATCTCACTCGATAGAGGCTCCCCTGTGTATATTCAGAGTCATAACTGCTGGCTTTACTCAAGAAATTTTTACAACCTTTTCACTTGTGCTAGCGCTGCAGAGTCAATCCAGCAATGGCAGCAGGAGTGAGAGGTTTTGTCTTAAGTATTAATTAAATTCTGACACGCTTTTTTTTTTTTTTTTTTTAATGGCCTGAACCATACATTTGCAGGGTACTTTCCGCCCTGGCAGGCAAGTTTCTGACTAATATTTAAATTTAGAAGGAATTGAGCAGAGCATAAGCGGTATCTCTTTCCCTATGTTACAAAATATTTAACGAAGCCTGCTTTCTAAACCAGACATTGTGTTGAAGGTTTGTGTACATAATAAATTTTAAACTCTTATTCTAAATGTGCTCGTGGAACTAGGGGCAGACTCTTTAGAAATCCTCTTGTTAAATCTTATACCTATGATAAAGTGCAAGCTTTATCGCCACAGAAAAACTGTCACCTCCTCAAACTCTGTGCATTCCGCGATTTCACATTACTCTTTACCATCAGATTTCGGGGTAGTTTGCCCTGTGTATAAAAGCTCTTTCCTGTTTTGGGCCTGTTCCTTTAATGGTGGTGTGGTTTTGGAGGTTGTGGATTTGTTTATCTCTGGACTGTGTCAAAATCTAGAATTCAGGTTCTTTCCATGTCTGGAAAACAGGCGGCTTCATGGGATTTCGCAATATTTTGCGAAATGAAGGTAAGCGTGTCCAATTACAAACTGAACCTGAAGGCTGATACGTGAAAACTTTACTCCAGTATGGAAATCCATTCTGAAACCTAGTCTGTTAAGTTATAGGGAATTAATTACGCTACTTCCTTTTTTGTAGACCAGCAAATTACTATTCTTGTGAAATTCTTCTCATTGCCACCTTTAAGACCCGCAAAATGATGTCTACTATAAAAATTTTGATGCTAACAATAATACAGAAACTAGTTTCAGAGTTTCAGGCTTATGCATCTACTACACTCAGGCCACGTCTATCGACGCGCCATATCGGCCGCGCTTACAATCGATTGCTCGGGCGATATCTTACGCGTTCATCTAGCGCGAATATATCGATCCCTGAGTGCGGCTTACTCGAGTTCCAGAACCAAAACCAACGGAGTTCCGGAATCGACATGGCGAGCCGCGCACATCAATCCCATGGCGGTGAAGACGGGTGAGTAGATCGATTTTAGATAATCGATTTCAGCTACGCTATTCTCGTAGCTGAAATTGCGTATCTAAAATCGATTTTCGCGCGTCGTGTAGACCTGGCCTCAGTTGTACTTCAGAGGGCAATCACTTAGTACTTACTGTAGTATCTTACCTGTTAAAGACAGATGAGTAAATGCACCTACTGTCCTGCAATGGCTAACTTGTAATTTAAACATTGAAACTCCAAGCAGGTACCAGAAATAGATTCACCACAATCTATGTTTGAAGAATTTATAGGGAACAGTAACTTATACATTTATAAGAGATGCTCACTTGACTAAGAAAGTAGAAATTGCCCTACTGGATCAGATCCAAGGTCCTGGATAGTGTATCTGACAGTGGCTAGCACAAGATGCTTCAGAGGAAGGTATTAGAACCTCGCAGCAGGAAGATGTGGGGCCAGCTGTCCCCCACATTAAGGCTTTTCTGAATCTAATAGTCAGATTGCCTGAAGCCCAAGGTTTAATATCCCTTCCAAAATTTTATTACAATGTCTCTGGATATTTATCCATATAGATGTCCAGTCTCTTCTTGAATCTTGAGTTGTTGGCTTCAACAACTTCCTATCTCAGTGAGTTCTACCCTCTGCTTCCTGATTCTTCTAATTAGTATCATTATTTTAAGTTCCTCTGCATGACTTCTAGAGACTAGAGCACCAGAACTATTGCCAGTTAGTCTTTTAAAGTTTAACATGCACATTTCTAATCAGTTCATGTTTCATTTTGCAGGAGTATTTGCCTTGTATTCTGGACTAAAGCCTACTTTGATTCGTGCATTCCCAGCCAATGGTGCACTCTTTCTTGCCTACGAGTACAGTCGCAAGATGATGATGGAACAGGTTGACATGTACTGACATCTTCCAGCAGCAGGTTTAGGCCAACCTTTTTAAAAAGAACTGTAAGGCTTGAACGGGTACAAAATCAGTAGCATGACATCAGAGAAACTCAGTCAGTTTAGGATTTTAAAAAAATCTTTTTAAAGTAAATGGGTTTTGTAGACCTTTGTATGTGGTTTTTACAGGTTTTTTTTTTTTTTTTTATTTTTAAGGGAGGATGGAGACGTGTTTAATGTTCTTTCCACCTATTGTGCTGCTCAAAAGATTTAATTATGTTGCCCTGGTGGAAGCGGTACTCAGTGTAAAGGGTAGTGATCTTTCACTTAAGAGAGTTAATCTCAAATTTTAAAAATCTAGTTCTGGAACAGCCATGGTATAAGTAGTCTGAATTTCCCTTTTTCATAGTTAGCAAACACAACTGACTCAAGGCCACATGGCACTGGTGCATTAGTAAAGTCGTGCTACTCTTCTCATCATCAATTTTAGGGCTTGTCTACACAGGGAGTGACTCCTGAATAGTTTCATCTGTGGATGCTCTTATTCTGGAATAAATCTCATTCCAAATTATTTTAATCCACTTTAGACAGCCTATCAGGAATAGTATCAGAGGGGTAGCTGTGTTAGTCTGGATCTGTAAAAGCAGCAAAGAATCCTGTGGCACCTTATAGACTAACAGACGTTTTGGAGCATGAGCTTTCGTGGGTGAATACCCACTTCGTCAGATGCATGTCATTTCACCCACAAAAGCTCATGCTCCAAAACGTCTGTTAATCTATAAGGTGCCACAGGATTCTTTGCTGCTTTAACTATTCCTGATAGGTAAATCTGCTATAAATTCATACCATATGTTATTTTGGATTCACTTGCATGCGTAGGTGAGCCCTTGGAAAGAGTATTCAATGGAAACAGCAAGCTGCTTGCATTTTATAGCTGTTTCACATCTTTGTAAGAGACTGTTCAACTACTTCAAGAAACAGTAGTTTAATACAAGGGAAGGTAGAAGGGGGAGGTTTAGTTTCCTGAAGTATTTAGTTTAAGCAATGCATGGCTAATACTTGCACTATTTTAATATGTTAAAGTTGTACAAATTCATAAACTTTGCCATCAATAGTTTTGCCAATAATGTGAAAACATTAAAGTAACTAGAGAAGAATGAATCTTGCAATCCTAATACCTCGTTTCTCTCTCCCCCCCGCCTTCTTCCCCTGCCCCCCCCCAAGAAAACAAAAACAAAACAAAACTTTCCTTTCTGTTTTAACTGCTGTCTCGAGGTAGCCTCCCTTCGATAGCTTTGCAAGCACAGTATGTCTGGTACTAGCCACCATCTTTGATGCTTTTAGGAAAGGGTCTACTTGTAGATGTACCCGTTTGAGAACCACTGTATTAGACAGTACCCCTGGAAGACCTCTAGGGGTAATCAGCTCACTTAGATATTTGCCTAGTTTTACAACAGGTTACATAGAAAGCACTAGTGAAGTCAGTACCAACTAAAATTTCAAACAGTGACTTGTTTATACTGCTCTATAGACCATACACTGAAATGGAAGTACAATATTTATATTCCAATTGATTTTTTTTATTATATGGTAAAGGAGAGTCAGCAATTTTTCAGTAATAGTGACTGAGACATTTTTGTATTTTTGTCTGATTTTGTAAGCAATTAGTTTTAAAGAGGTGAAATGTGGGGAAACACAAGACAAATTAGACTCCTGAAAGGGGTACAGTAGTCTGGAAAGGTTGAGTGTCACTGATTTAATATACACATCACCCTGCTGGCAACCTATTGGGCCTACATACTGTGGAGTGCAGGAGGGGGTTTAGGGCAGGGGGTTCAGGTTCCAGCCCAGCACTGCTTACCTCGAGTGACTCTGGGGTGGCAGCAGCATGCAGCGGGGCTAAGGCAGGGTCCCTGCCTTTCCTGGTCCTGCACCACTCCCAGAAGTAGCCAGCAGGTCCAGCAGTGGTTCCTGGGGGTGGGGTGGGGCAGGTGGCTCTGCCACACACTGCCTTTGCCTGTGGGTATCACCCTTTGGCCTGCTCCATACTTTGATCACAAGGATGGTTGGAGGAATGGTAATACTTCAGTCGTCATAATCCAAAAGGAACAAGATTTGGGGCCAGATGCAGTGGGTTAGGGACAGAAGTAGATACCCTTAAATATTTGCTTCCATTCTGGAAGTCAGATTCTTTGAGACTATGGCATTTAAAATAGCTGCCTGGCAGCTTTTGTGTTTACCAAACAGGAATGCTTTAGCTGCCTTGTCAAAATGCTCATAGCCACTCATATTTTCGCTAGAGTGCAGGTAGCTATAGCTCAGAGGTGGGCTATAGGTAGCCCACTGGCCAGATCCAGCTTATAAGCCACTTTAAGCTGGCCTGTGAGCTGTACCACATGGCTCAGCCCCACTGTAGCTCTTATGTGCTCCAATGGGAGCTGTAGGGGCTGTGCCTGTGGATGGGCCAGTGTGCAGACCTGCCTGGCCATGCTCCCGAATAGGAGACAGAAGGGACATGCCACTGCTTCCAGGAGGCATTTAGGTAAACGCGGTTCAGAGCCTCCCCCCCCCTGAGTCTCCTCCCACACCTCCTGCTCCAGCCTGATCCCCACACACATCTCTACAGACCCCTCAACTCCCAGCCCGAGCAACCCTCCTGCAAACCCAACCTCTCTCCCCCAAGCCTGCACCTCTCCTAACCCCTCAATCCCAACCCAGAGCTTCTTCTGGCACCCCAAACTCTTCATTCTACGCCAGTACCCAAGAGCCTGCACCACCTCCCAACACCCCACCCGTTCATGGCCAGCATACAATTTCTATTCCTTGATGTGGCCCTTAGCTATAACAGGGTGGGCAACCTTTTTAGACCATCTTGGTGATACTGCTGCTTCTTAGAGGGGGTAGAGTTTACCAGTGCTAAGGCATTCCTTCCTCTCAGTTGGTCCTAGTCACAGTTCAGGCAAGTCTTCCCTTTGCACGCTCAGAAGTAAACAAGCTTTTTTTGTAAACAAAACAAAACAAAACAACCACACACACCATTATGGCCTGATCTAACAAGATAGTTCAGGGTATTTGGAGTCACTGTTAATCTCTTGTATAGTACATGTAGGAATAATGGCAAACCATAAAAATGGTATACAGGTTACAAGATTTGACAACTTTTACATTTTTAATTTGAAAAATAGTAACAGTAGTGCAAGTCAAGTACTGAAAGCTGGGTTGGTAGAGCCTAGGTTAGTTGTATAGCAAGTGGAAGAGTGAAAAGATTTAATTCAGTGTCAGTAATGTCTTGGTTTGTAGTAATGTTTTTGTATTAGGCCAACTGAAAACATGCTTTGAAATAGCTTAGGGTCAACTTCAGGAAGTTAACTGTAGTAAAAAATTTTGAAAATCCTGATTCTGCTATAGCCAGGGCTTGATTTACATCAAGTATTCCAAATACAGCTGAAGCAGGTTTTTCAAAAACTTTTACTACAGTCAAGTTACTGAAGTTGACACTAAGCTATTTCAAAGCATATTTTCAGTTAGCTTAATACAAAATCAAAAAGTGTGAACTACTCACTACCAATGAGACTTAGTTGAAACAGCAGCACTATTCATACTGCCGCTGTTTCAACTATGTACCTGTATTTATTCATATGTAATTCTTTTGGTCTTCATCTTCCTGAATATTCCAGCAGTAGTGTTGCCAACTGTTGCTGAAAATAAAATGTTTATTTTACAAATGCTCTTACTGGAGACCTGATGAAGTTACCTATGTAGTCAGTAAAACTAAAATGTACTTAGAGCCACATGTCTAATCCATACAGCTAAAATTAAAAATTTAGTGACAAATCCTTAGTCTACCTGTGCTGTGGGTTTCTAGTGAATAATTGAGAATGTTTTCTAGGATAAATTTAAGTAGAGGCAAAGACTTGTGAATCTTCCTAGCTCTTCTACAATTCACTTAAACTAATAGGCAAAAAACCTTAAACTGCTGTGCAGTGCCCATGCTTAGTTTAATGTGGGTGAACAGGAGAGAATGTACTGGCTGGTAAGGACAATCATAACTAGAAGGTAGTTGTCCCCTTACTACAAATAGTCCTTGTGCCACTGGCACTAGGGACAAAGTTGATTTCAATTGAAAAGTGAATTACAAGTTTGTCAAAATGGTCAGGCAGAGTTTGAGTTACCATCCATGGATGAACACCACTTACAGTAGGTTTTAAAATATTAAGAGCAGAGATTAGTAAAATACTGCAGCTAGTTTAAATTTCAGTTACAGCAGTTTCACTTTCAAAGTGGCCAACAAGTGTTTTAGTTCTATTTATGTTTTCAGGAGAACAACCTATTACAAAAATCAGTTTCTCTCTTCTGGGTAGGAAAGATTCAGAATCAGTTAGCTATTCTACAGGGTAGTTTAAGCTGTGAGTGAAGCCAGCTTCTGAAGCTTTGGTAAAGTGAATGACTACTCTGCTTGTAATAGGAGGGAAGGGTAGCAGTCTGTCACTTTCTCCCCCACTGCACACATTCCTTTTTAAGTACCTCTAACATTAATGATTGTATACACATTTTGGGTTTCAGGCATAGATAGGGGGCACTTTAAGTGTCTTCCCAGTGGTGGTGATCTTTGACACTAATTCTACTTGCTACTTCCATCTTCAGTAAGTATTAGACGCTGCTTTTCAAATTGAAAAAAATATGATCTATTTTTGCCCAAAACAGTAGTTGCCTATCCTAAGTGTGGCCTACCTGGACTCTAGCCAACCAGAGCGAATTGTCAAGACATTTAAATAGCCAGTATACTAAGCTTCCTGTAGCACTCATCACTGCTGCCTGATCTGAGAGCTCACCTAATCCTCAACTTTGAGATTTAACTAGACAGCATCACTAAGCACTGGGCGCATCTGACTGCCAGATCAGGTTTGTTCACTTTGCAAGTAAAGATGGCTTATTGCAATTGCCAGCATGGTAGTCAGCTGAGAGTGGAAGTCAGGTAGGTTTGTCTCCTGCAGGCTAGCTTTTCCACTTGCCCCCTGAGACACTTCAGTGTATTTGTAGAGGCAAAAGGGCTATGCCCTTCTTCAAATAAATAGAGATCCACTCACTGTATGGGTTCTGTAGTGTTACAGGAGTATGAAAAACACTACCATTCACAATTTTGTGTGAAGTTACTTTTATTCTAGGCACTGTTCAAAGTAGAGCTGCCCTGCAAGACAGAGTTAAGATCTACATTCTTAGTACAGGCCTGCTACCATCAACCACCTAGTACATTTTCTATTATGGCTTTGACTTCAAGACACACTGAGGCCTATGAGGTTTTATAGTTGTTGGGTGTTTTCAGAAACCTTCTGAAAGTGTTTCCCTTTCTCAAAAAAACCTGTCACAATTTAACATGTAGAAGCTACAGCTACCTCATTTCCCACAAAATCCAACTAGTGGCTGGATGTGACTTGAGTTATAAATGTGAATAAAGTTTTTTTGAAGTTAATTGCAGTGTGGCAAGTTATTGCTCAAGTGTACAGGAAAGTATTGGAGAACACCAATGATTTTTACTCCTACATGTAGCTAGGACCAATCATTCTGGCTGGCACTACACCTAGAACAGAGTTTAGCATAGGCTGTAATCACAAAATCAGAATAGATGAGAATCCATTTCCTTGGCTAGTAAGTGTCAGACTACCAAGAATCTAAACCAGATTAGTGCTAGAGTTTTACTGTTAAAGCAGATTTATCCCCTAGATTGCTGTAATGTCCAGTGTTCTTGCACCAAGTATCCCAGCGAAGGCCCCTGCCTTGAACTTGTAGGCATTCAGCTGCTGTAGGCCTTCCATAAACCCTGTCCTTCCAACACTTACCGAATGTTTCATCTTCTCTTCCCCTGGGCACGTCAGTGGTTAGGTTGAGAGAAGTGGCCCTTGTTGAGTCTACCTAGCTGGATTTCACACCTCTCCTTCCAAAAGCTCTGCAGCTAGTCACATTATCAAAGACTGCTGCCATGCAAAAAGATCAGCACTACCCTTAAGTCTTAGAGCTTGCATTCATGTATTATAAATGGCACATGGTTAAAAAAAATGCATCACCTACAAGGCCCATATTGCTATGGCACAACTGAGTTAGATACAATAAGCATCACATGAAAACCGGTATTCAGCCTGACGGCTTATTAGCTCAGACAACATAAAGCTGACGCTCAAATGAAGTGAGGACTGATGCAGCAATCTTTGTAGAGGCACACAAGCAGCTCTTGAGCAGGGGAATGAGACTGTGTTTAGTTAAAGAATTAGCTAAAAATGAAAGCAGGGAATGTCTCAAACTTGAAAAGGATGGAAGCTTTTTGAACCTTTCAAACCCCAAAACCCAAACATCAGAAACAGGTAAGTTACTGTCCAAGAGAGTTTGGACATCCCACCCTGTCAGAGGGGAAGTGAGAAGTGTTTAAAAGAGCTTGGTCTGAATAGTTACATTTAACCAGCGCAGCCAGAGTTGATTTATTCCTTGTCATATCTAACCTGTCTTTGCCCTACCAGCTCTCAGGGCCTATGCCAGAAAGAGAGGCCACCATGCTCTGGGGATTGACTTGGCTTGAGACAATTCAGATTTAGTTTTTCTATCAGTGCACATTGTAGTTGCTAGCTCATTTGGTGGGAAAGAATGTATTTGAGATCCAGTGTCCCTCACTCCGCCTTAAGTTGTGAGGGCCCTTGTTCATTGTCATGTGTTCTAGTTAAAACCCTGCAGAGATCAGTTTAACAGCCTTGGGTTTTCCAACCACCTGTAGGGGACAACGTTCTCATGTTTTTGCAGGGTTCCCTAGCTATCAGGATATATCAGAGAGAGAGACAGAGAAAGAGGATGTTGTTTGTAAAGAAGTATGCATGTATAGGGTAGTGTATAGTTTGAACTCTGGATTTTGTTTTTAACTCAAATGTTGATATTGTAAAGATTGAGAATGTGGAATGTGCTTAGATCAAGAAATTCAGTTTTGGTATCATGCATAGTACAAATGTGTTTAACATTAAATTCTTCAGATAATGCCACATTAAGAAACTATACATGACAGTGCATACAAGAGGTATTTTTCCTTGTTTCAACATTTAATTGATACTGTATCTCCATACAAATACACCAAGAATTACATGACAGAGACTCTCAGAAGATGCCACCATATTGGTGAAGACCAGACATGATTCTTTGAGAGAACACTTTTTAAACAAAAGCTGACAACTTCTCATCATGGTTCTACAAAGTTCAACTCCACAGCAAATGTCTCCCTGTAGATTTTCCACATCTTGGATTTATGAGGGTTATCCAACTCATTTCTAGGAAGGTAAAGCCTGGAAAATAGAATTGTCATCTGTTTAGTTATTCTACAGACATGCTGCCCTCTTAATGTATGGTATGAAAGCAGGCTTGACAAGGAAGTGAAACATGAGCGCTAAGAACGTGTTTCATGTTTTGAATATTTTTGGTTTACTTCCAACCGCTGAAGAGTTGGCTAACCAAATGCATTACACCATTTTGACAACCATGGTGAGCTCGAAAATCAAGTTCAGCTATAAAGTGAATTATGAACATTTCTATTAGGCAAGGTGACTATCTGCTTTATGGCTAGTGCTTCATGACAAGCACCAGCCACATTTGGGGATAAAGTGGTACCAATTTTAAGTTCAGAGCCAAAAATTATTTTGCCGAAGTGCTTTGCTTTTTGGTGATCACTAAAAAACGGATACAATAAAATTTAACTCCCAACATCAGCTGCAGATACACGATTTATCCCAAATTTGGAAGATCTCTATGGGACAGTGACTTTAGGATATTTGAGGATTTGAACCTCATTTGAAAGGGCACGAGTGTCTCTTACTTCACCCATGCAGCGTTAAATCCAGACTAAGTCTCCAGCTCTGTTTCTGCAGCCACGGTAACAATGTTTAGCTTTTAATTGAATCAAGCCATGAAAGGGATTTAAAAATCCTTTTACCCAGGATCACATATCCTGATATCAACTCTTTTCATAGCTGATAATACCTCAAGGACACAGAGGCTTCCTTCCCACTGTTGTGTTTCACTAAACACTTTATTGAAGAGTGCCAAACAAGCATTTGTTTAGCTGGACAGTTGACACCACACTGCAAGTGCAATCTACTGCCAGAAATCCCTGATTAGTGACAGCACTAAGATTTAAACACACACAGGCGTTTTCACAGTACTGTACCGGAAGGAAGAAAGGAAGGAAGGGAGGGAGTGTGCCTTCCCCAGCCAAGAGAAAGGTGTTCTGGTAGGCATCTAAGTCATCTCAAGTACTTCAGGTAGCTCAAGACAACTAGAGGAGCATACCAACTCCTCAGTGGGTTTTATGGCATCTTCAATGTAGAGACAATACAAAGCACAGATTTAGGGCCATTGTCCATGAAATATTTAGGTTGTCTTTTCTTACCATTACACATTTCAGCTCACTTCACTCTTGGCAAAAGAAGAGGGGGAAAAAGGGAGCACCATTATTAAATACTTTAAAATCTGTTAACAGTAATGTATTGCCTATTGAGGGTACTGCCTAGTGCAGCTATTATTCTGAGCATCTGTCATGTTTAAGAATCACTAGTGTATATGTGGCCAGATGCAAGTCCTGATGATCATCAGCTTCCACATGCAGGGAACAGTGCCAAGACAATCTTCTCCAAAGCCTTCACTCCCAAGTTTGCAAACGTGGTGGCAAATTGTAAGTTGACCTTATGCCTCTGATTGTGCTTGCTAGAGACCCTGCCTAAGTTTGGAGCCTTAGCATGCTCTTGGCAAATGCTTCTATATATTGATGCAATACAAGTATGAAGACAAGGTCCCCACTCTATCACATGAGTGGATTAAGGAAAGCAGCAACAAAATGAGTTACAATTTTTAAGTTTTATTTTAGGCAACTAAACATTCAGCTTCAATACTTAGTCATGTGGAATGCTACAAAGATCCGTTTCCTGGATTTGTATGAGACAGACTACACTATTTAGGGTAAGGATCTCTTCAGCTCTGTATAATGCATCTTGTATTATGCAAACAAAATGCAGAGAGTTTGTTCCCAAGTCCTGGTTTAAAGCCAAACACTACAAGTTTCCAACTTATCGCATTATTACCTACCACAGGGTTAAACTCCAAGGCAGCAGTCCCCAGACTTTTGAAGGTCACCCCCCAGCCTTAACCATCTGCAGCCCCTGCCCTCTGGGGCTGGGAGCAGGGCCACAGCTGGGGGAGGGAGATGAGGAGGAGGAGAGAAGGGCACATGGCCAAGGGTAAGGGGACTGGGAGCAGGACCAAGGCCAATAGCTAGGCTGCAGTGGGGGCCAATAGTTGGGCCTGTGACCAGGTGTGGCTCCACTCCCGCCTCGCCCCTGGACTGGGAACAGAGCCACAGATGAGACTTGGGGCTGGCACAGAGCTGGGGACAAGACAGGAGGGTGCTCCTTCCTTGCCTTCTGTGGACGCTGGCCCAGGCCCTGACGTGTTCTCCTTCCTCCTCCAGACATTCCTCCACAAACCCTAAGAGGCACACCCCAGTTTGGGATCCTCTGTTCGAAGGTTTTGAAGTAGATGTTGCATTTTTCCAGATGTTTAAGATTCTCTTTAAATCTATTAAGATTTGCTCACACACAAAGTTCTGGCATTATGGATCTGCCACTCTGGTTGTCCTATTGTAATACATCTTACCTGTTATCTTCTATGAAAGAGGTGTTGAACCAGAAGAAAAACGGGCAGTCATCATAGCCTTTCGGAAGATCCTAAAGATAAGCAAAATTGTGTTTAAGACATTTCTTATATATTTGCTTCTAAAAAAAGTTTAGTACAGCACAGATTGTTCCTTGGCAGAACAGGCAAGAACTAATAGTTTAAGAATCACACAACCCTGAAAACTTGATGAGGGCCTGGTGCTTGCCCACATCAAAACAGTGTCACATAATTGATGTTAGCTAGAATTTTACAGTAGGGTCAATGAAAGAGGATCCAAGTTTGTGTCACCTTCATTACACCAAAGAAGAAAGCAACAAATGAGACAGCCAAAGTTACAACAAGAACAGGAATTGCCTATGTGCCCCTTGGCCTTGAGTAAAATTAGGAGCTACAGTACAGTCTGAGGTTACTTTGTCTGAAGTTGCTTTATGTGTCACAACACAAGGTCATGGAGAGAGAAAAGTGAAGCAGTCATGCAAGTGCTGAACTTTTGTACTCAAACATTTGCAAGTACTTGCTATGAAGTGTCTACCTTCATAAGAGGAAATACTTTTTAATCAAAGCTAAAGTTGTCCTACACAGTGGGTTTTCACATGGATGCCAATGATGTAGGATACCTATGCATCTCTTGGTATTGTACATCTCAAAGTTGGAAGTGTACCAGAAGAATGCAGTCTTTATTCCATTATACTTACACTTCGTGATTCAAATCGGACTTTCACATCACCGCATATAACAGGACAGTTTTCCAAGCCAATTACTGCAAAGTCATTTTCAGCATCAAAAAATAACTGAAGAAAAAAAGAACTGTTTGGAATAACTGTTTTCAAAATGAAAATAAAATGCACACAATCTAGTAGTGCTTATTAAGTGTTCCACTACTAAGTTACAGTGGCTCAGATGACAATACCCAATTACTTATTATTAAAGGTTCTACAGTGAAAAATAAGGAAAATGATTGACTGTTGCTCTCCTGTTGCCAAGGTACTCAGTTTTACTAAATGATCTAGAGTGACCTTTAGTTTCCTGGGAAATCCACATTCCTTTTGTCCTGTGAAAAACTTGTGAGCTTCAAGTCGCATGAAGATGTGCAGGAAATAAGACTGAAGTGTTCTATTCCTTGTACTGGTAAATTCCCTCATCAGAAAAAGGGAGAAATTTCTTATACCCAATATTTTCCCCACAAAAACCAACAGATGTAACAATTTAGTAAAATGTGCTCAAGTTCAGTATTGTGAAGACATTTTAGACAGACACCTCTGTTAGAGCCATTAGAGTTCTTACCCTACAGTTTTCTTGAGTGGCACAAACACAATGGAATACAATTTTCTTTTTCACAATTATCTGTACTTTAAGATCACTTCCATTGCCTTTTCCAACTCCTAGAAGGAATCAAAATTATATTATACCAGGGTTTTCATCTTTAAATTATAGTGCTGGAACAAAAAGCAGTTAAATGGAACAGGATACATCAAACCTATGCACTGTGTTATAATGATAATAAATGCACTCTTTAGTGTGCAAGTAGTTTATGTGGAACTTTCAGGAAGACAGTAGAAAAAAGGCAACCAAAATAAGTCTTCCTTAGTAGGCATAAGAGAATCATGCTTTGAAAAGTATCTAAATGAATCTGTTGAAGGGTCCCCAACAAACAACCCTGGAGAGCAATTCCTTTAGCCACAGAATAGCCATGGAGCAGCAGCGGCAATGTAAGGTGCCCCATGGGTGGGCAGCTGAACTTTAGTCCTTGGCTTCTCTGCAAAGACTGTTCAGATATAAAACTCAGAAGCACACTTGAAAGCATTTGATCCATGCCAGATATATCAGTCACTTATCTGTTGAAGAATTCTAGTCCCTGAATGCATGCACCTCACAGTCCCCCTCCCCATTCTAATGCCAGTTGGAGGGAATAAGCCATCACTGGAAAAAAAAGTCAGGCAGAAAGAACCCATTTAAAAGGGGGCACAGTCACAGAAGGTGTTCATTTTGCCTGCAACTGAGTTCCAAAGAACTTGAGTTTACATATATAGAATTTCATTATGTTTTACCTGGCTTCTAAGGAACAGCAAAGTTTTTTGTTTGTGGGTTTTTTTAAACTTATTCTAGTAATTCTGACCCCAGTAAGGTGTCTGTAGTGCACTCAATATATAGCTGTATGAATACAGAGTTGAAATAAAAGTGACTTGGAAAACATTCCAAAACTAGAAAAAGACTCAAGTGTCCACATAATTTGTATTCCTTCTTACCATTAATAGAGTAGATTTTGATGTTCTTTATTTTGAGCTGTCTCTCCGGTGGGAGTTTCAAGTTATACTTGTTCTTCAGGATCTCATAATACCCAACATACCTACTCTGCAATGCAAAATAAAGCTGCCTATGTTAAATATGGTCCTCACCACATTTGGTGCATATAGACTATTGCTTTCAGTGACCGATAGTTTGCCACTTCTCACTTGAGCTACCGGACAGAAATTTACAAAATTTTAATCCCATTTTTGCCACAGTTTTGCTCTGCATGGCCTTGGGGAAGTAACAGTCTGTGCCAGTTCCCCCCTACTCCTATCCATAAAATGGGATTAACACTTGTCCGACAGAAGCCTTGTTAAGGAAGTGTTGAGTAGTTGGTCAGCAGTCTTCTGATGGGAAGTGCCCTCTTCTCAGAGATCTGAGTTTGAAACAGCAGCTTACTGTCTGCCCTTCTAGAAGGCCCTTATCAATTTCCTTCATTTTTTGCCTGACTCAAAGCAAATGAAGTTGACAAAGGCCTTCCTTCTAGGAGGGAAGCTGAAAGGCAAAAATCTTCCATTTCCTTTCTTCCAAAATGGTATTTTTCCCAGAAATCCCTTCCTACTTTTTTTAAAAAATTCTATTTTGACTTTGTTCTGTTCAGCAAAAAAATAAAATTCAAAAACAATTTTTGCAGAATGTTGTTTTCCAGCTAGTTCTAGTTCTGAGCATCATTTGCTCAACACATGGTTAACATTAAGTGCTAGGTATTGAACTTTTATTTAAGTCTCTCTCTGCCTCTTCTCTCCCCCTCAACCCCCTGCCAAGCACATATGTTGGAACTACAGACGGGAAGTTTCCCCAAAGGGGAGGTCCTACTAGTAGAGGGAAGTCATTACATTCCTAAAAAGCACATTATTCAGACATATGGCAAAGAAGTTTGAAAGTTCTCAACTAAACTGCAGAAAGTACTTGAATTCTGGTTCTTCCATCCATTACATTTAAACAATTACAGTGGATTTGTGTGCGCTTTTTTGGTCTAACTCACCCTCCACAATCGTCTCACTTTGTTTAGGCTCTTACCTGGGATGGTGTTTCAACTCCTTGAAATTTGGAACTTGTACTTTTATCAGTTCTCCTCTCCCCAAAATAGTCCAAGCTCTCCTGCATACAAAGAGTCAGTTTCAAATGAAGCAACACGACAAATTTTTCAGCTGGCTCACAGTGAAGGTTGTGCTATTATATAATTATAACGGGAAACTAAAACCAAAAAGTATCAGATGTGAACAATGGTAAGAGGTTTGAAAGAGTTCAAGCCAATGCTGGAGAGCAGCTGCTTTGGAAGCTACAGTCAGTCAGTACAGTACTAGAAACACAAGGACTAGTCAATCCCTATTGTGACAGAGAAAGCTTCACGGTGGACAAAAATTTGCTAGTCAGAAAAATGACAGTATTTAAGTGGTTTTACTAAAGCACCCATCAGAAGTTCAGAAAACCCAGACCTTGTTAGAAACTCTTTACTCCCAATATGTCTCCATCACCCTCAAATAAAAACCTTGCACTCTAGAAAAATACCACAGATGTGGTTCCAGGGACCAAGATCATTCAGAACCCATTTTTGGAAGAAAAAACCCCACAATTTGAAAGTATCAGGGGGGAGCTGTGTTAGTCTGTATCCACAAAAACAAGGAGTCCCGTGGCACCTTAAAGACTAACATTTATTTGGGCATAAGCTTTCATGGGTTAAAACCACCATTTCTACCCACAAAAGCTTATGCCCAAATAAATCTGCTAGTCTTTAAGGGGCCACTGGACCCCACAATTCGGGGACATTCAAGCTACTATTGGAGAGAAGTCTGTAAAACTACCAGGTAGAAGAGAAGCTTAACCCAGTACATCAACTTTGAGGATTCTCATACAGATGCAGGTGATTCATACATATAGCATTTTTGCTATCCAAGCAGTAGGGCCACAAATCTAGCTATGCTGCATTACGGCAGCAGATGACCTGCTTTTAATTATGAGAATTGCCACTCTTAGGACGTACAGTTCATCTTCAAGAATGGCAAGTTCTAAAGGGAGATGTGCTTCCACCCTTCACACAGGTGCATGATGATAATAGGGATACGTGGGTCATTTTAAGATTTGATACTAAACTGAGGTCTTGCTTTAGAGTAAGATAAGCAGCTTAAATTCCTAGTTATAATTGTTTTAAAGGGAGAGGGTTTTTTTGAAGTCATTATTTTGACAGCTTAATCAAATGCTTCCACAGCTGGTATCATCTCAGCATAATCCAGTCAGTTTCTTCCCATTCTTCCTGGCTGCCATTTTCCATCCCATCAAGTTATGAACATTTAACTGTATGAACCACCATCACATTTGGCAAAGCTTTTTAAAAGTGGCTTATGCTCTCCATGGAGAATGAGAGATGTGTTTTGTAAAGGGCCTCTCCCTAGTCAATACACATGGTCTACTAGGAAGAGGTCTCATCTTTTTGGGGTCTAACAAGTTTTTTTTTTTTTAAAAAAAAGTGAATTTCAAATGGCTAATATTGATTTTTTCCTCATACCTTTGCACTCTCAAACTGGTCACTGTCAATAAGCCAAGTACAAACCATTGTTCCAGTCCTGCCTATTAGAAAGGCAAAAACAAAACAAAAAAATATACTACAGGTATATCACAGTATTTTGGGACATTATACATGAGTCAACATGCAAGATGAAAATTTAAAAACTCTAAACAGAGGCCGCATACATACATAAAGTAGAAACTAAAGTACAATCTTAGACAGGATTCAACACTTATTTTAATTTAGATGTGCTTTCACAAACCTGTAGAAACTGCTTTGCATTTTCCTAGTTCCTCTAAAGATTCCTTTGAGAATGTCCCCCAATAATTCCTCTGCAGCTTTACCACAAACTACAGCAAGATGGTCAGTACTTTTCAGACTCCTGTGTTTAAATTTGAGATGGTGCCAAATATACCTCAAAACCCCAGGATTACACACACAATCATTCTATTGTGTTACTGAAGATTACTTCTGCACATGGATTTCCTGACAAAGGGAGAACTGCCACATGAAGCAGGCACACATCAAAACATTGAAGCCAATGTTTTCGAAAGCAGATATCAGATTTTCACAGTGCCAAGCACCCAGGAGCTCACCGATTTCAATGAAAGCCGTTTGGTGCTCAGTTATTTTTGACAAGTTTGGGCAACTAAAAGGATAAAATTAGGCACATGCTTTTGAACAATTTTAGCCTAAAGTTGTATGAGAGAAATTTAAGTGCAGGATGCCAACAAACAGAGACTTTCAGTATGCAAACTTATTAAAACAGTTGATGTAGGAAGCATGTGGCTAGCAGCAGACTGGGGACTGATACAGAGGGAAGATCTGAGTTCTATACCTAGTGACTCTAAACTGCAGCAAGCCTCTCTGCTTCACTCGTCCCTTCTGAAAAAAATTGTGATCATAAGGCTCATAACACAAAGTTCTCCAAAAAAAGTGCCCTAATTGCTTAAGTCACTTTTGACAACAGGACTTGCGTGCTGCCACATCTCCTGGCTTGAAGTGGATTCCGTTATATCCAGGGTTTACAGTTTACTTTAATGGCTCTCAGCATTCCCACTATACAAATTATTCCAGCACCCTTGACTGGTAGGCATATTTAGGCCTCACAGAAGCCTGCTTTGGATTTTAAGAGCCTAGCCTGATAAACAGTTCTGCTTATGCTGCTAAATGTTATGTTCAGCAAACTGCAGAATCATTTGTGAGAAGAAAAAGTAACCAGAAAGCTGGGGGCGGGGGGGACAGGGGGAGAACTAGTGTGAACCCACAAAACCTGTATTGACAAGGGAGGAGTGGTAACATGGAAATGAGACTAATACATAGGATAACATAACAAGAGTTATAAATAAGTTTATGTTACAAAGGCAGGTTGAAGCTGTATTGTCCAGCACTAGAAGTGACTGATGAGAGATCGATTACTTACAAGTGGGAAGCTCATTAGGACAATCACTTATGAGTGTTTTGCTTTAATAAATATTTGTTCGAGCCATCCATCGAGTAAGTGAATCTCAATCCAACATCAAGTGCTTTTGAAAACTTTATCCATTGTAAAAGGTTTTAAGCACCTCTGATGAAAGGTATATGAAGTGCAAAGTAGTTATTAACATGCCTGTTATTTGACTGGCTAGAGATCTGAACTATCCCATGATCAAATTACACCTGCATCAGATTCTGAAATTTTGACAGATAAGACATGAACGCATTTTAAAAGTTGAAGTGTCACAGCATTTTAACTATCAGAGGGGTAGCTGTCACACCATTTTAACTATGATAATCCTATATTTTCCAATCCCTTCTTTGGTACAGTACTTGTTCTTACCTTTGCCTCCTTTACAGTGAATTGCTATGATGTTCTTTTCATCCTTTTTCATCCACTCACGCACATTGGCAGTAAATTTCAGCATGTCCCTAGATAAAAGCATATTAATTACAGCGTAGTCAGAGCTTGTTTTATTCCTAGTATTGTTGTTTGGCTTCAGAACCCCTAGCATATGACTTACTCTAGGCTGGGAACATTGTGGTCATCAATAAAGACTCTCTCCACCCTGTAATGGAAGTACACAGGGTCATAACCTTTTTCACCTACAAAAAAACCCAAACATTTCAGATTAACACTAGTTTAGAGTTCTGGTAAATAAATAAAATTGTGCCAATAGAGGTAATTTAAGTCAAGCTATTTTCTCTGCTCATGTTTTGAAGATGATGTAATAGCAGCTCAGACTATGTACTCGAGTCTGACAGTGCTACTAAATGAATAGATTCACAATTCAATTTAAGCAGATCTGGATCCAGGGCCACAGAGGATTCAGGGGGCCTGGGACAAAGCAATTTTGGGGGCCCCTTCCATAAAACAAGTTGCAATACTATAGAATACTATACTCTCATGGGACCCCCTGTGGGGTCCGGGGCAAATTGCCCCACTTGCCCCTCTGGGCTGCCCTGTCTGGATCAGGCCTTACTTTGAAGGCCAGCTTCCTATTCTGTGTCTGCAATTTTGCACCCTCAGTTCATTGTGGCCCAAAGGATACCCACCAACTGCCATCAGTTGCAACAGTGATTTGTGGAGGTAATAAGTGGGAGGCCAGTTTTCAAAGTCATGACCCTTTGAGCTTGATCTTCTCTATTTTTAAACTGGTTGACTGAATCAATGTTGGTTCTCATGATCTGACTGTCCATAACCCCCCTTTGGCCAAGCGGCTAGCCAATAAGGTTGAGGGTTATTTCCATAAGGGTTTTTTTTATTCAATCCTGTTTATTTGCAAAGAATGCATAAAGTCCTGTTTCCCTGAATACAGGAGGAACAGACAATGGGAGGCAGTTGCCTCTCTCAATTCCAAGCCTGCCATTCTAGCCAGCACTCTGCTCAAAATGCTCACAGCCACCCAACCTGTTTTTTGTTACTGTCTCCTAGT
The DNA here is from genome assembly GCF_003597395.2 of Chelonoidis abingdonii. Taxonomy (NCBI): domain Eukaryota; kingdom Metazoa; phylum Chordata; order Testudines; family Testudinidae; genus Chelonoidis; species Chelonoidis abingdonii. Next base: position 317,545,959 of record NC_133769.1, on the reverse strand, counting down.
TTCATGCTTTTTGGCTGCTTCCGACTCAGTGCTGTAAGCTGAGACAAGCCCTCAGATACATAGCACCAGCAGTCACCAGCTGCCACTTTCATTGGCAGTCCCTAATGGGATGGTTTTCCATTGCTTTGGCTATCCCTAAATGAAGGGGCATTTAATTGTTCCCTCATTTAGCCTGAATGAAAGACGGCTATGAAGCCAGTCAGCTTCAATGACATCTGTGATGCACTTTGTGGGAAACACCCAAACTCCAGCATAACAATAGCTACACATACTTACTGCAAAGATTATAGATTGTATAGTGGTCTTTATGTTTTGTATCCAAGAATCTTGCGACTTCCTTAAGGAAATAAGACATAAGAAATAACCATTATTAACTCCTAACATCTGCTCTTAATTATTCTTCATTTTCACTGCCACTTCATTATACTGCCCTTACTGGAGAAGCTGGCTATATTCACAATAGACCATAAGAGAAGAAGAAATGAGTAGTTCAGGTTCTCATCTAGATACTAAGCCAATCTACCACCAGTTTTTATACAGTTATAGTTCCTAAAATGATTTAATAAAAGTTTAAGTGATCATTTAGTCTTATTCTGTATTTGACAAACAGCTTCTTTTATAAATCATTTAACACAGCCTGGGCTGCAAAAAAGTGACCTCCCCAGGAAAGCTTTAAATGAATGATGAAAGTGAGGGTAATCTCAGGACATTTATGGAACAAATCATGCAGCTAGAGGACAACCCCAAGGACAGGATGGACAGACTGCACCCTTGATTTTTATGCTCATGTGATCTAGACATAAGCCCACTAAGTACTGGCCTCAGACCTCAAGTTGGTTTCCTGGAGGCCATCAGAAGCTAGTTTAGTCAGTCATTCTCAATCTGATCCATATTCAACCTAGCAAAAAGGGATTGGAAGTGGAACACAAATTCAGTGCTGTTAAGTTTTGAAGTCACATGCATGAGGGATTTTAGGAGATTTTACCTTTATAGGATTCCTATAGAAAGACTGCTTCCCAGAGGATGGAAATGACATTGCAATAATACGATCTATGGAGGAAACATTTATGTTAGTTCACAAGAATTGGAAATAGTGGAGGATGAATCTGAAAATAGTACTATGCACTATTAAAGACAAAAAGCATAGCTTTGAGAGTGAAAGCACCATTAGTTTTATGAACAATTAGTTACAGGCCAACCCACAAACAAGTAGTCATACTGTGAATCACCAGCAGTAACCCAGATTTTAAGTTTGAATTTTTAATTACAAAGAAGTACATTTTCTGCCCTTACTTTATGATATTTATCAAATAGACAGCCCTGCAATAATAGATATTCCACCTAGAGGAAACACTAGTTCTCAATCAGCTCTCTACACAGCAAGAACTGCTTAAGACAGTAGATTAGTTTTGTACCTTTTTCTCCCAGAAAGCTGGTACTTACAGGATGTCTTCAAATTAGTTATTTAATTTTGTTTTCTGGCAGTTCAAAAAATTTTTTTACTTTTGGTTCAAATCAACCAAGTGAGGACATTTCAGCAAAATCAAAGAAATTGGAAAGAATTGTTTAAGCTGAAACTAGATGGTTTGGGCTTTTTTAAAATAAGTAACAGATTAAGGGATAGATTCACACAAACTAAGGGGGGGATAGGATGGTGATTCTGGCTTGTGGTCAGGGCACTCTCCTGGGATGTGGGTGACCCAGGTTCAGGTCCTTGCTCCACAGTAGGTCTCCCACATCCCAGAAGAGCACCCTAGTTATATAAGAAATGCAAGGGGGGCACCACCTCTTCAGTTTTTGTAAAAACAGCACCCAAACCCCTTGTGCATCTAGCCTTAAGAACTGAAGTTTCCATTTTCTTCCCTTCAACCAAAACAATTTGCCAACAGACAAACTTGTGAACAATGTTGCCCCAAATACGCATTCTTGGTGAAGAGCCTCAGCTGAAAAATTTCAGGCAGCTCTAACTTTGGAGTAACCAAGAGTTCTCTAAAATTGTACAAACCAGTAATATAAGTAAGGTCCAGGTCAAAGCCATCTTTTGTATAGCGCCTTTTGTTTTCTGAGACCTGTCAGTCAAAAAGACGAACAAATGAGTTGGAAAGGAGAGTCAAGGGAACCATAAAGATTAGAGTGTCTAGAAGGGTGAGTACTGAAGTAGTCCAGATGGTTACTGTTTCTCCTTGTAACTAAGTGAGTGGAAGAGCCTCAATCTTGCCCTATCCACTTCAGGTGGAAGTTTACATAGTTAGGCTATATACACAATGTATAGCAAGGGTTCTCAAACTGGGGGTCGGAACCCCTCAGGGGGTCATGAGGTTATTACATGGTGGGGGAGGTCACAAGCTGTCAGCCTCCACCCCAAACCCTGCTTTGCCTCCAGCATTTATAATGGCGTATATATAAAGGGGGCGGGGGTTGCACTCAGAAGCTCGCTGAGTGAAAGGGGTCACTAGTACAGTAGTTTGAGAAACACTGCTGTAGAGCTTATGTTGACATAGCCAGCATAACTCCCTAGTGTAGAGGCAGCATACATCAACAGGAGCTTTTCTGCTGGCGTAGGACCACCACCTCTCCAAAGGCCATTAGCTATGCCACCAAAAACATTTGTTGGCCTAGCTGTGTCTACACTGGGGGTTTTGTCAGTATGGCTATGTCACTAGGGTCTTTCCCCACTCCCAGCCCCCTGACTAACAGGCTACACTAATATAAGTATCAAGTGTAGATCAAGCTTAAGACTAGTAAGTGGCTCACACTAGGTAACTCAGCAGCAGCAGCATGAAACTGTTTTGTACCCAGGAATTATTTCAATACAGTAATCAGTAGCCAGCAATAGCTGTACTGGAACTGACCTTATCAAGGCCTTACTGCAGTTAGAATATCAGGCTTGAAAGGGACCTCAGGAAGTCATTTAGACCAACCCCTTGCTCAAAGCAGGACCTATCCCCAATTCCCCCACCCCCCACCCCCCCCCCCAGATCCCTAAATGGCCCTCAAGGAACAAAGCTCACAACCCTGCGGTTTTAGGCAGGCAATGCTCAAAAACACTGAGTTATCCCTCAGTTACGGACAATGCATGCAGGACCTGTCGACATGGATCACAGTTGTTGCTGCATCATATTGCCGAATTGTTAAAAGCAGCATTTAACCCAGCAGTGCATGAGCTGCCAAACACAACCACAGTTCCCTCCGATCCTACCTCATGGGGGTCATGGGCTCCCCCCACCCTCGGGATCCTAGCCCCATCCACCTCCCCAGTATTTCCTTGATTGCCACCCCCCATGGACCCCTGTCCCATCCACACACCCCCAGACCCTGTTCCCCTGACTGCCCCCTAGACTGCCCCATCCCAATCCCTCTCATTCATTCCTGATGGCCCCCCAGGACCCCTGCCCCCATTCAATCCCCCTGTTCCCTGCCCTCTGACCGCCTCGACCCCTATCCACCCACTCCCAAACTTCCCTGCCTTCTTCCAACACCCCCTCCCTGCTCCCTTACCGCACTGGAGGCAGCGCCACCCGGCCGGCCGGGACCGGGGCACGCTGACCAGGACTGAAGCTGGGGGGCCTGGCTGGGGCCGGGGCCATAGGTTGGCCACGCCACCGGGGCTGGAGCCGGAGCCGGGCCATGTCACCGGAGCCAGGCTGGGAGTGAGCAACACCACCTGGCAGGGGCCAGAGCTAGGGCTGGGGAGCACTGTCGGAGCCAGAACAGGACTGAGCCGCGCTGCCCGACAGGAGCCAGGGCTGGGGTGCCTGGCCAGAGCTGGAGCCGGGGCACGCCACCCAGCTGGGACTGAGGCCGGAGCCAGAGCCAGGGCCGGGGCGCACCACCGGAGTTCTCCTCACTCCCCCTTCCCCCCTACACACCTGCGCAAAGCGACCCTTCTCAGCCCTCCCAGGCTTCCCACATATGGGGAGGAAGCAGAGGTGAGCTGGGGGCAGGGTGGGGAGCTGCTGGAGCTTTACAGGCTGTTAAATTTAAAAGCCCCTTTGGAACCAGTTGTCCTGCATGGGACAACCGGTTCTGAAAGGGCTTCTAAATTTAACAGCCGGTTCCTGCAAACCGGTGGGAACCAGCTCCAGCTCACCACTGCACCCATGATACAATTCTCCACTAGGAGGGGGTGGGTGGGAGAATCAGCTTTTTTCTAGCTTCACCAATTGCTAAAATCAGGGCTACTCCCATGTGCAAGTGAGGCCTTCGGGGAGAAACTAGTCAGATCACAAGGGTTACTCTTCTCTTATGAAAGGATGCCAGGGAATCCTTTGAACTCCTAGTTGGATGCAATACAGCTCAACTGCATTTTAAGTGAGGTAAGGGATAGATCACACACACTCCCCTCAGCCTCCTTTAAGGTCCTGCAGTTCCCCCCACCCCCATTAACAAGTTGATGCCTCAGGGTAAACTCTAGCTATATAAATATCTTGGAAACTTCTCAGTCTACATTTGACAAGCAGGATGCCAATGGAATATTGATTTTGTTCCCTAAAACCCCAACTTGTGTGCACTTCAAATTGACCCTACATTAAGAGTCTGGAAGAGGGGAGAAGAGAAGAGAAGGAATAGTTTACCAAATACTTTGAATAAAAAGCTATGTCTAAACATGATGAAATGGAGTTTTAATATCAGATGCTACCAGGAAGCTAAAACTTGAAGGCAGTTTCTACTCTGTTTATATCTGCAGAAGATGCATTACAATAAAAGCTTTTGCCTCTGATTTTAGTTGTAGCCATTCATTTCTAGATTCACGGGATACAGCAGATTTTCTTCTTTCTGCCCTGCCATGCAAGTTTGCTCAATATAAAATAAAGTCAAGCCAGACAATGGAAGGACAGAATTGGCTGTTTGCATCAGGTAGTCATGGCATCACAGCAGTGCCATCACACTGCTGCAGTGGGACAATGGCATCTTAGAAGACGTGACCCTATATTGAGAGTGGAAACACTGCCAAGTGCAGAAATGGTTCTCAACTACCCAATGCCCTAACTCAATACCTGTTCCTAGCAATCACTAGGACAGATTGCCTTAGTGGAGGAGGCAGAATCCCATTACTAGTCTGCTGGCCTGCAGTTCTGACTTTTAGAATGAGAACTGTGCAGTGTTAGGCAAGAGGGGAGGGAAATCAGAGTGCAGAATAAACTAAGACAGAAACACATTAAAAGGAGTGAAGCAGAAGGAGATGGGAACAAAGTTAAAATCCTTATTACTACCCTTCGCTGAAGTCATTTACTGCTTTAAGAATATAAGGAGAGAGAGTTTGAAAACCATAATAGCACATTTGGACAAGCTGCTGTGAAGCTAACTTACCATCCTCCTGGTCACCTTTTCTAGTTGTTTCTTTTGTGAGGCCAGGCGAAATATTCTTATCAGAATGATAATTCTCAAAGCTCGAAGGACGATAACCATTCTAGCAAAGAGAGGATGACGTTAGCTTTTGAATGGAATAGATCTGGACAGAAGATGTAAATTATGTTTTGCCAGAAAGACTGAAATTTTGTTTTGTTCCAAATGAAGATAAAAGCCAGCGCTATTTTTGAAAAAAAGATTAAATTGTTTTGGGGCAGCACATTTTGATCTGATAACTTCAAGGTATTATGATTTCAATCTTCCTTTTCTTTTAATTCTAAAAAATTGGATTTTTCTATTCCAGAAATTGTTAAAACAGGATATTTAAATAGTCAAAATGCTTTTCTGTGCCCCCACCCAGTGAAATTGTGTCAGAGTACAAAGTGTTGCAAAATCATGTTGTTACAACAAAACTGCATTTTTCTGATGACAAACTGTTTAACTGCAAGTTTTCTGACTGGCCTTACAATGAAGCCAGCCAGGAATTCACCTACAGAGAAAGTTTTCATTGCTTCACTGCTGTGTATAGTGATGCCAGCAAGTATAGTCTCACCCTACCTATCCCCATAGCAATAGTAAGATCCACAATATTAGGCAAGCCACAACACTCCAGATCTCCTTGTTTCCCAGTTTGTATACCAGGGTGTACAAGGTCACAGTACTCATTTGAGAATGTTAATGGCTCTTGGTATTGAGAAGACAAAACATCAAATGTGCACCTTTGGCTCCTTACTCCATATATGTGTAATGTTTTATGCAAGAAGTTCAGGAAAGTGGAACAGTTCTAGAATCCCAAATGTAATCACTCATCCATTTGAGGGAACGAGGATAATGTACATTCTCAGAAGGAAGTCATAAGAGAATTTTCTGCTGACAAGTGGTTTTAGGAAAGCATGTTACTGTTTAGAAGGCATACCTTAAGGTATGCCCAATTTGCAATCATGACAGCTGTACCTAAAGCTAGCCTTCATTGAGCTAGCTTGCTAAAAACAGCATCTTAACCACAATAGCATAGGCTAGGTGCCCAGGTATGTACCTGGGGTCCCAGGCAGGATTGTAGTCAGGTCCTTAGCCCAGGCCACTGCAATTTTTAGTGAGCTAGTTCAGTCAAGGCTAACTTGGGTGTGCTGACACATGCTGCAATCACACCTCCCGACTGCTGTGTAGACATATCCTAAATGCCATCCCAGAAAATGCCCTGTCCTACATGTGATGAGATTACCTAGAGCACAATCAAAGTACACAGTTGTGTGAAGGACACAAGACTGCTCTCTTAATTTATGATTGTCCAATTACAGTAAGGGATGTGCTCTATTTGACTATATGGAGTAGAGTCAAAAGGTGACGTTAGGAAAAACAGCAGGAAATAAGAGTGGCTAGAGATAAGGGACCTGGAGGAGTGAGAAAGGAAACAGAACATTTCAGATTAAGAGAAAGACTATTAACTGGAAGAGTCTACATCTCTCTTGGCTCCAACCTCGTCAAGACTTTTTTGGCCAGGGCTGGGAGCCTTAAAAAAATAAATAAATAAATAAATAAAAATCAGGACAACATGGGGCCTTGTCTGCAGGAAAAAAGTTTTGCTGGGATAGCTATGTCAGCAAACCCTCTAGTGTAGATGCAGTTGATATCAGGATAGAATTGCTTTTGCTGGAATAGCTTAAGGTCTTCTATGCCAACATAATCTACATCTACACTAGGGCTTATAGTGGCATAGTTATGTCTATTAAAAACTCATATTCTTAACTGACATAGCTATGTCAGAGACACAAGGTGGGGGAGGTAATCTTTTATTGGCCCATCTTCTGCTGGTGAGAGCTTTGTGGCTCAAAAGCTTCTCTCACCACCAGAAGGTGGTCCAGTCAAGATATTACCTCACCTACTTTGTCTTGCTCAGATCCTGGGACCAACACAGCTATAGCTAACTGACATAGCTATATGAAGTGTAAGTTTTAAGTACAGACCAGTACTAAACAGGTAAAGAGTCTTTCTGGAAGTGGGAGGGTCAATTGTCAAGGGCTGCCAAGAGAAACAGGTTGACAGAAAGGTTCTGCAGAGAGCCTGAAGAAGATAGGCCTACCTGATTAACATGGGGGGATTTGAGGTGGGGGAGGGAGAGAAACAGTAAGCTCTAGGGAGACTGGTACAGATGGTTTTATTGTTTTAAAATCCTTATTCTTACATTATGTGGTGTTCCTACTGCTAAAACAATACCTTGTTTTAGAAAAAGCTGCATGGTCACTCTGTATATACCACTGGTCACAGCTCCCGAAGGTCAGAACTGCAGATAATGAACCTATGTTGGGCCTGCTGAAGTAATCACTGTTAGTACATAGGGGTCTGTAACCCAAGGTCCTGGTCTTAGGTTGTTTACAGAACAGAGCCCATGTTGGTGTAACTATACTAGTATAGCCCCCAGTGGACAGGGAAAAGAACTTCATAGGCTCTGTAGTGTGTAGACATAGCCTTTGCCAGAATAGCGCACTAGTGTGGATGCATCATACACCAATGTTTTTTCTGCCACTGCAGGAACATCTCCCCAAACGACATTAGCTATGCCAACGGAAGTATTTTGTCAGCCGTGCTGCATCTACACTGAGTTTTTTTCCCCTGGAATAGCTACATCCCTGACCAATGTAGCCATGTTTTAAGTCTAGGGGAAACACTGCAGCTAGCTCTGTAACCATGAGGACTTGTTTGGAGACCATAGGTTGAGATTTTCATAGCCATCCAAGGGATTTGGACACCATTTCTCAAAATTAACAGGAAGTAGGCATTCAGTTTCCTTAAAGGAAATTTAAGATGGCGTCAGAAGGTAAACAGTTTACATAGCCTGTGAAAGTTTTTGAAATTTCAGAATTTTTCTTGTTCCACCACATTGCAAAAATTTCAAAAGCACTCAGTTGTCTCAAAGACTCCTATTCCATTATAGCCAACAGCCCAATGGTTAGGGCACTCATCTGTGATGTGGGGGACCCATGTTCAAGTCCCTGCTCTGCCTGAGCAGAGCAAGACTTGAATCTGCATTTCCCATATCAGAGGCAAATCCCCTAACTACCAAGTCCATTTCTCTGGCCCAATGAGTATTTACTGTATACAAAGTAGAACAGCGAGAATCATTTTCTTCCCCTTTCCCACTGAACCCAAGAAACCTTCCCAACAAATGGTTCATTGAAACTGACCCTTTCCCACAAGTTTGATTTCCACAAATAGTTAGACAACTTTTCAACAAAAATCCCTTGCCAGCTATAGCTGGAAGTGCTGCTTTTTGATGCTGAAGTTTTCAAATCTGCCAAGTATATCACATCACACACATTCTAATGACACTTTAAAAACTAAAGTAAAAAGAAGCAGGAGTTAATCCGGCCTCCAATCAGTTGTAAACATAAGTAAGGTTTCCAGTTTATAACACTAGTTCTGAATTCTGCAGTTTACTTTTAAGAGAAGTTTGCTGAGTAAGGCTATGTCTACACTTACAGTGCCTGTACTTGACACACTGCGGTATGTGTAGCCACATGCCATGGTGAAAGGCTGCAGCATCAGTGAAAGGCTCCACTTCCTCATCACTACCAGAGCCTTTGACCACTACTGAGCATTTAAAAAAAAAAATAGCATAGACTTGGAAGGCACTGCTTGGTTATGTGGAGTATATCCTGAAGGCCCAGGCATTTAGGGCACTCTACTCACATGAGCTATGCCTCAGTCTACACTGCTATACACACATACAGCATGCCCATCCAGCATATGTACTCCACATGCCACTGTAAGGGTAAGTGTAGTGTGTTAAAAATGATTCTCTGGTATTATGCAATACCTGTTATCTCCAAAACACTGACTCCCAGAAAACAAAGCTTTAAGAATCCACAACAAATTTTTCAATGCTATAAAAAAGTCTGGGAAGAGATCAGATAATTTGTTTATAAAATGTTATACCCATTCAGGTGTTCAGGGTTCTTCCCCTATACTCCCTTCAAAAAGCAGAAGTGCTAGACACTAGCAAGTTTTAGAAAGATTTATAGAGAAATGTGAACATTATCTCTTTTCTAAGCCATTAAATCACACTTCTTACCTTGGGATCTTGTCTGCACCACTGAAGTCAGAGAAAGAATATACCATATTAATTAACAGGGTGCCCACAACAATCATTGCATCTAAAATGTTCAGTTTGGACTTGAAATAATTGCTGAAGCTGAAATACAAAAGAAGGGAAGCAGAGAAAATTAGAGGGTAGGGGGGAGAATATCTAGAAGTACTATGAGAAGTGTACTAGAGTGTATATTCCATGTTGCTACAAAGCATTGCTCATGGATGAATTGGTCCTCAATAACCTGTTTGTTACTCTATTAGATGTAAAACAGACTTATCAATCCTTTACAAACCTGATTCCACTTATCAAGTCACACAGACCAGTTTAAAAGGAAGATTGAAGAGAATTCCCCCCTTGATTCAAATCCCAATTTAAAACACTTCCTTGGAAGTCTACCAAAACTAGCCAGCCCACATACCATGCTGCAGCAGCAGCATACCCCAGTGGTACAAATGCAATGCTTTAAATCTCTTCTGGACAGCCACGGCAGTTTGTAAAAGCAGCAAAGAGTCCTGTGGCCCCTTATAGACTAACAGATGTATTGGAACATGAGCTTTCATGGGTGAATACCCACCCATGTCTACATGCATCCGATGAAGAGGGTATTCACCCACGAAAGCTCATGCTCCAATACATCTGTTAGTCTATAAGGGGCCACAGGATTCTTTGCTGCTTTTACAGATTCAGACTAACACAGCTACCCCTCTGATACTTGACAGCAGTTTGTATTTCTGTCCATTTAGGACTACCTTCTGTTATCTTCATGCAGAGGAGCACCAGAGTAATGCCTTTACTCTAATGGGCCTTTTTAAGAACTCTGGTACTACAGGATTTTGCTCTCTACACAGACTGAAATTATTATTTTACTGCAGTAGCACCTAGAAGCCCTAATCATTGGGTTATGCTCCGTTGTGCTACCAACTGTTCAAACAGAACAAAGTCCCAGCCTCAGAGAGCTTAAATTCATGCTGAGTATTCATGAACAGTGCTTCCCAGTTACCTGTACAAACCAATTAAGAGTGCTAGTCATTGCACATAACGAATGAATGAATTGCCAGTGTTAGGGACCAGCACTGGGAATGTCACAGGACTGATTCTGGTCTCACACTGAGTCAGGAGTAACTGCACTGGTTGTTACTCCAGTGTAAGTGAATTCAGAGTCAGACCTCATATAGCCACTGTGCAGATTCTTTAGAAGTCAGTGCACATTTTTAAAGTGTCCCTATACAAAAATGTCTTGCTAAACTTTCAGGCCCTTGGGCATTAATCTTACCCCTCAACAAACACTCGCAGGAGAACATCCACAAGAAAGAAGAGCGCTATTGCCAAGGAAATGCCTTCCAGGGTCTCTCTTATGCTCTTCTCCTTGTCACTAATAGCTAGGTCCACAATCACAAGAGTGATGTCCACAAAGATGAGTACAACACCAAATAATCTACAAGACAAAAAAGTCAGCTCTCAAGGAAATACAAAAGTATTATACTCATTGCTTGATGTGCACAAAGTCACACAGTTGCTCACAATTTTAAAATTGAAAGCCACTTTTGTAAACAAGTCTAGTATTCCCTTTATTTTATGCCTGTTCTGAACTCATGTTTCCCAGATTTGTTTTAATAACTTTCCCTCTGAAAAAGAAACAGGGATACATGTTCACTAAACCTGTTGGGAATGCAGCACCCTCTGAAAGCTGCACACAAGGCCAGCTCCAGGCACCAGCCAAGCAAGCTCATGCTTGGGGCAGCAGATTCTATGAGGTGGCATTCCATCCAATCTTAAGGCAGCACAGCTGCTTTTGTTTTGTTTGCCACTCCAGTCACCCTGTAGGGGGCGGCAGCAACACGGAGGGGAGCACCCTGCTGAGAGCAGGCTGCACACTGTCTGCCCCAGCTGGTGCCAGGTCTGTAGCAAGCCTGGCAGGGCAGCCCGCATCCTTCCCTCCCCACCGACCGGAGCAGCACAGAGCCCTTCTGGCAGGCAGCGTGGCAGTTGGGGCCATGTGGTGTGTGCCCCACTGAAGCCCTGGCCACCCCCCCTCTTCTCCCCCCCCTCCCACTATTTGGGGCACATCTGCAGTGCAGGGAGTCCCCCTGCACCCTGGCTCTGGTTGCCCCACAGACTTTTTTCCCCTCCCTGCTTTGCTGCTCCAGCTGCCCTTTTTGCTTGGGGCAGCAAAAAAGCCAGAGTCGGCCCTGGCTGCACAAGCCTTCATTCACATTATAGCTGCCAAGCAGGGCTGGCTTTAGGCACCGTGGGGCCCCGATTTGAAGGAGCTGCCACCAAAGTCCTGCCACTGTCTTTAGCGGCAGCTCAATTGTTGCCGCAGAGGAAGGTGTCTCTGCCGAGATGCCGCCGAAGACAGCGGCAATGGTTAAACTGCTGCCAAAGACAGTGGCGGGACTTTAGTGGCAGCTCTTTTGGGACATGGTGGGGCCCTCTTAGGGACATGGAGCTCAATTCCAGGAAATTGGCTGAATCGCCCTAAAGCCGGCCCTGCTGCCAAGAGAGCTTGGCCAGCCACTCTGTGGCAATTTAACCCATGTCAGGATGTAAGCATAACCTGTGGGACAACTCTAGCCAGTGGTGTTAGGCTAAGAACCAAGAGAACTACAAGTTCTGTGTACAGTAACCTCAAAGCTGCTTCATATTCATGTCAATATGTCAGCTTTAAACATGTATTCTATAAAGACTGCTCAAAAACAGTCATAGAATGTACCACCTTTTCTCCCAACCAGGCTGAGAAATGTCCTTGTAGTAACTACAAGAGTTGCTGTAACATAGTATATTTTCCTACATCAATACAGTTTATCTGCTAGAAACAAGCAGAGCCACTACCATGTGGCCAGCTAGCTCCCCAAGGACCACCTCTAGACCAGGTGATTAATTGGGAGCTGCTGCACCAGGGGTGGGCAAACTTTTTGGCTTGAGGGCCACATTGAGGGCCGGGTGGGGAAGGCTGTGCCTCCTGAAACAGCTTGGCCCCTGCCCCCTATCTGCCCCCCCTCCCACTTCCTACCTCCTTACTGCCCCCCTCAGAATCCCTGACGCATCCAACCCACCTGCTCCTTGTCCCCTGACTGTCCCCTCCCAGGACCTCCTGCCCCTAACTGCCCCTTGGGACCTCACCCCCTATCTAACTCCCCCACTCCCTGTCCCCTGACTGCCCCAACCCCTATTCACATCCCCACCCTGACAGGCCCCCCAGGACTCCCATGCCTATCCCCCCCTCGCTCCCCCAACATCTGCCCCTTCCAACCCCCCACCCACCACGATCCCCTGTCCCTTATCCAACCCCCTGGCTCCCTTACCATGGCCCTCAGAACAGCACATCTGGCAGCTGCGCTGCTCGGCTGGAGCCAGCCCTGCTGCCCAGAGTGCTGCCCATGGAGCAGCATGGCTGCAGGAGAGGGGACAGTGGGGGAGGCTAGCCCCCAGCCCCTCCCAAGTTGGGAGATCAAGGGCTGGGCAGGATGGTCTCATGGGCCTGATGCGGCCCACAGGCTGTAGTCTGCCCACCTCTGCTCTACACCATACCAAGACCACAAACTAGAATGTTATTTTGCTTACATTTCAGTCATCTACAGGGATACCTAGAATTGTCTCTACAAATCCCAAAAAGAGATCTGAATAAGTTGCTGTGCATTACGTTTCCCCTCACAATGCAAAGGGAGTTTGCTTTATAAAAGCTCCTCAGTGCATTCTGTAGAGTCAAGTTTGGGTTTTTTTGGTGTTCCTCTGAAAAGGAGATAGTTTGCTATAGAATAGTAATTTCCAAACTGACTAGGAAGTTTTAAATATGTTCTACTTTATTTATATTCCTTTCAATATCTATGGCTGCATACAGGTTATGTATTTATCCACACATACCTGAATCCAAATGACATCACAAATGGAGAAATCTTTTTCTTAACAGTACTGTTAAAAGTGGAACAGAGTCAAAGATCAGTGACTATCAGATGCAGTGGTAGACTTCAGTATTAAGAGTTACATTTATTAAGATTTGTTATTGCAAACTTGCCTGCACCTTTGCTGAATTTTAAGAGCTACCTGGAGAATGAGTATGAAAATAACTGTACATATGATAACAGACTCCTAGATAAACATGTAATCTTTGCATCTGAAAAAGTGGGTTGTTTTTGTTTTTTTTTTATACACACAAGCTATGCTCAAATCTGTCTTTAAGGTGCCACCGGACTTCTTACTTTTATGAAATCTGTCATCTGGTGACAAGTAACAATGGTGTCGAAGAGGATGACACCTCTTGCACCATAAAACTTAAGTGTGTTCACACACTCAGGAATGCTACATCACCCTTCTGTTTTTCTTTAACGTTCTATATGCTTTCAAGCTAGGTTTTGAAAGATGTATATACACATTTGTAATTGATATTCAGAGTTCCTACAGAATTTGATATGAGCCTTTAATTGCCGATTGTAAAGTTATTACAGATCGTAAGTTGTAAATTGAGCTGAAGATGCTACTAAGGCCATCCCATGCACATATTGAGATGAAGTGACAGCAACTGATTTGAATCTAGCCAAACCGCAGCTTAAAAGCAGCATCTTCTACTTTTAGTGCCACTGTACAAAGATATCATTTGATTAAGTTGAGCTGAATGCCATGTTATGTTCATCTCCAAACAAATATATGAGAATGTAACTTAATCTGACTAAAAGAGTGAAAATTAGTAAGCAATTGTAGTTTTCTTGCCCCCCATAACTCATTAAAACTGTAAGGTCCTGATTCTCCATTGCATTACTCTGGTTTTATGAACTGACTTATACAGGAAGCATCAGACTTGCTGCTACTTCTACAAAGTCACTAAAGAGATTGAGTTTAAATTAATTTGGGATCCATTTATGTCATAGTTAAAATACTTAACTTTTCTGAATTTCCACATTGAACAAAGCTACTAGCTGAATAAGCTTTGCTTTGTTCTTTCTACTGTACACTCTCCAAGACTGAATGCAGAATCTGTCAAGATCAGAGTATTTTATGTTTGTAATACACACTTTTGAAACTCTAGAGTCATTGATATTGTAAATCTCAGACATGGTTTGTCAGTAGGTATTGTACTTTGTATTTCAGACCAATTAGTTGCCAGAAATACTCATATTTCTTTATAAGGTGGACTCTGAGCCAGTCAAATTACATGCTTTATAAAAAGCAAGATTGTTAGGTATTTGCTCGCAAAGTCTTCTGAATCTAGGACATTAGGTTCTCTTACTAACAGGGCCAGCTCCAGGCACCAGTCCAGCAAGCAGGTGCTTGGGATGGCCAACGGAGTGAGGTAACATGTCCAGCTCTTTGGCGGCAGGTCCCTCACTCCCTCTCGGAGCGAAGGACCAGCTGCCAAATTGCCACCGAAGAGGCAGCGGTAGATCTGCAAATCACGGCCACAGCTCCCCCCCCTCCCCCTCCTTTCTTTTTGCTGCTTGGGGCAGCAAAAACCCTGGAGCTGGCTCTGCTTACTAAGCAATGACCTACTGAGCTCCTTTTCAACATTTCAGCAAACCATGCTTCCATCTCAATTTTGGCTTGGGAAACTGCACTGGACAGTTTATTTTGCCCAGCAAAGATTAGAACAACTTTAACTTACCGAGAGCAAGTGTCTGGTTCATTATCCTCAATGCAACCATCATCAATCTTTACACTGGCCTCCCCTGTCTTTTGAAAGCTGCCAAAAAAACAACAAATCAGACTAGGTCTTAGGATAGCTGCCCCCTTGAAATAAAGCATGTTCAGCTCCCATGTGCTAGAAGGGGTGCTCCACTCAGGTAAGAAGCTGGGACACCACCAGGGGTTCTCAAACTGGGGGTCATGAGGTTATTACATAGAGGTCATGAGCTGTCAGCCTCCACCCCAAAGCCCTGCTTTGCCTCCAGCATTTATAATAGTGTAAAATATATATTTTTTAAAAAGTTATTTAGGAGGGGGTCACACTCAGGCTTGCTGTGTGAAAGGGGTCACCAATACAAAGGTTTGAGAACCACTTGGTTAGAGTGTGTGCAAGACTCAGCAAGGAAGGGGTAATGTTCCAGGAGCAGGAAGTTTCCTGGGAGAGGTTCTGGGTGGAGAGGCAGCCTTGAAAAGTAGTGCTCAGAGAAGGGCTGCCCAGAGGATTCAGGGGGCCTGGGGCAAAGCAGGGAAGCAGACGTAAAAAAGGCACCACCTGCTGCAGCATTTGTACTCACCGCTCTGAGTCTTCGGCAGCGGGTCCTTCACTCGCTCCGGGTCTTCGGCAGCACTGAAGAACTCACCGAACTGCCAAAGACCCGGGAAGGGATTCTCAGCTGGGGCCCCTGCAGGGCCCAGGGCAAATTGCCTCACTTCCCCCCCACCCTCCCAGGCAGCTGTGGCTCAGAGCACAGAAGAATCCTGCCATAAGTCCTGAAGCAGGAACAACTGAGAAAGGCAAAGGGGAAATCCCCTGGGATCAGCAGGCCAGTAGGGCTGAGGATTTTTTTATTAAAAGACTACCTTAAAAAACAAAGACCAAGTGTAGCAGCTGGTCTTGTGCGCCGGGACAAGACAGCACCTTATCCTTGTTTTGGGGAAAAAGTGTATTAGCACTACACCTGCTTGAGCGCTGGTCACAGCAACAGATAAAAAGGGGCTGGCATCAGCATTTGGTGAGGTCTTGCCTCTTCACTGAGCATTGCTTCTAGCAAGGGACTTTACTAGGCTAAAGTAACAGTTTAGTATATGTGGCTGAGTTTTTCTACCCTGAAATAGTCTTTCAGATGGAACAATAGTGAAGGACCCTATAAAACATGCATTGAGATCAAAATATTCTCTTTCCTCCCCACTGAATATTTCAATTTTATTTTAATCTAGAAGTTTGACAATATGAAGTCTCAGGGAAGGTCACTAGAGACTGAGATGCCATCTAGCAGCCCATTCACTTGCCAGTATTTCAAGTCTATTCCCTAGCATATACATATCACAGGGAACAAGTACTGAAGGGCTGTGCAGACCAGGCTAGCTTCTGAACCCTAGAAGTGAGGTCTACTGCTTCTGTTTTGATCTGAGGAATCTTGCACTGTTACTATTGTATAATTTGACCCCACATCTCTGTAATATTAAGTCTACTGTAAAAGCAGCTTCAACTAAAGAGTGCAGGAAACTACTCCATCCAAACTCATTCAGCTGTGCCTACATTTTAATAGGACAAGCCTACATACCTCTACAAGTCACATGCAATGACTGAACAGCATAGACTCTGGCCTTGTCTGCAGGAGAAACTCTTACTGGTTTAACGTAACTAAACCAATTTAAGAATTGATGTTAAACCAGTTTGACACTCTCAGGTAGGCAAAGCCTTAACCCTGAATTTCCAAGTTCCTGTCGGTTTAAGGCTGGCCCTTATGTACCATTTGTGTTGCTTTTTATTTTAAGTGCATGAGACAGGTTATATCTTCAGCCCAGGAGTATTACAGAAGCAATCTACTCAACCTGCAGAGGTACACGTTCATTGGAAAGTACCCTCAGAGGAGCACTGCTAAGAAGATTTCCCTGTGTCAGCAGAAAATGGTGACCATGCTGCTAGGTCTCAAGAGCGTATGGAGTTACTCAAAGATGACAGAATTCTAGGGTACAATCCATGAACATAATTAGGCACCTAAGTCCAGTGGGTCAGGTGCCACTGCAATCCCCAGGCACCTAAATTCAATTACTGCCTACATTTTTATAGTAGACATTCACTAGGCATCTAGGTTCCTGCTGCGGGGTGACTGCACTGCCGCCTACTGGTAGGCACCTGGATGCCTATCTCCTACATAAGCCCAAGGGCAAATAATGAACTAGGGAAAATAGGTGTTTGACTGTTTGCATGCAGGGCCCAATTCAGTAGATGTGCTCAGAGGCTGCCTGCTGGATCTGTCCCCTCAGGGAAGTTTACACAAAACAGCTGGGGGTGAGAAGAGAGAAGCCTAGGAGATAAGGTACTCATGCAGGAGGTGGGAGTCCCTCAGCTCAAACCCTCCACACCTGAAGGGGAAAGGGATCGGAACAGGATCTGCTGTCTCACAGGTGAGTGCCCTAACCACTAGGTCAGAATAATTTAGCTTGTGGTCCAGTTAATATTTAAACTAGAACAACTTCAACAGGAGAGATTGAGACCCACTTCAAAGTAGTTTATAGTTTACTGAGTAGAGCACTCACCTGAGAGGCGGCCGATCCCTGTTCCAATCCCTTCTCCCCCTTAAGGGGCTGTGACTTGAACTATGGTCTTTCAGATCCTGGTGAGTACCCTAACCCCTGGACTACAGGTTAAAAGGGAGGACTGATTCCTCCTTCCCTTCCTGCCCTGCCCCAGCCCAGCTGTTTTACATGAATTTACTTGGTGCTTGATCCTCTACATGGTCTCTGAGCACACCTGCCTGAATACAACTTAGGCACCTGAACACCTACATCTCTGCTTGTGATTCACAAACTCAGGGTAACTCTGAGTTGCAAGGAGGCCCCTATCTCTGAGAGGGGCAGGACTTAGGATACAACCCCTCACAGTATTGGCAACAACAAGAGATCAAAAGTCATGAGTCAGACCCCCCCAAAATCATGAGATTTTAAAAAGATCAGTGTTTTTTAGGTCAGTCTCTTGATTTTTTAACTCCCTCAGCCCATCCCCAGGGTGTGTGCATGTGACACACAGTTAGTGGTACCCACTCTCTGACATGTACTGGATAAGGTGATTTTGGCCCCTGCTGCAGGAGCTCTCACCCCCACATATGCCCCTCCCCCACCCACCAGTTAATCTTGTCTCCCAGTCCATCAGTTCTGTCCTCACCTAACCCCACTCAATTCAGCCCCTGCCAGTGCAGTCCCCCATCCCCATTTTCCCTCACTGCACTCAATGTACCCTCCCAGCACTCACCTCATCTGCTCAGAATCCACCATCAATACAGCCCCACCACCCCATCAACCCTCAGCTCCCCCACTTCAGCCCCCCAGTACCCTTCAGGCCAGAGTACAGCATTCCCAGACTCAGGGCTGCCCAGGGGTGGAGTAATTTGCCCCAGGCTCCGCAAGCCCTGGCCCAGCAGCGGTCCAGGTCTTCAGCAGCATTTGGCAGCAGGGGGCCCTTCAATGCTGCCGAAGATGTGGAGCAACCAAAGGGCCCCCCACTGCTGAAATGCTGCCAAAGACTCGGACCACTGCTGGGTGAATACAAGTGCCACAACCCCCACCCCCGCTTTGCCCCAGGCCCCCTGAATCCTCTGGGTGGCCCTTCCCAGACTCACCTCTGCTGCTCTTAGGGCTCTAGCTGTCAGCCTGCCACCTGGGCAGTGGGTGGACAGGTTACTAAGTAAAATTAAGCCTCACCAATGATCTTGGGATAGAACTCTCAAATGTCAATTTTTTTTCCCCAGCCATGGCATTTGAGAGTTCTATTGCAAGATCAAGAGTGAGGCTTAATTTTATGTAGTAACTGTCTCTCCTGATAAATTTGCATGGAGTTGACCTGCCTCATCTCCCACTGGATAGCTTAGGTGGCTCCCAATCCAGCAGGCTGGCTTTGTGGATTGCATTCTCAGGTGCCTCTCTCCCTGCAGTGCTGTGTACAGGAGCTTAGATGGCTAACTCAAGCTTTGTGGATCCCAATATTGTTCCTGTGATTTTCTAGGTGCCTAAAATGTAGGCATTGCAATACTGAGTGTCATGATACCAAAGTCTCTTTGGGGATCCCACCCCAAGAGAACCCCTGTGGGGAGAACAGTGAAGATAGACATTTCCACTTGCAAAGAAAAAGGCATCTGCAATACTGAAGGAACCACCTCCGTACACAAGATACAAATAATGCTGACCCAGTACAATGGTAACAGATACATTATTGTAGTAAAGATTTCAAACATCCATCAGCCATGAAACCACTTAAAGTTAGCAGAATAAGTTCTTGTATATCAGTACATGCCAGGGACTAAGGGCCTTGTAAATCATAACTCCATTGACTATAAAAGAATGAGGAGTTGTTTTTGGTAACTTCAACTTATTTTATACTGGTATGTTTCCTTCACAGCCCTCCCCCAAGAAAAGTACATGTTGCCCTGTAATGACAGACCACACTTTGGTCCACTCCCCTGCTAATCCCAGAGTTGTTCCAAAAGGCCCTAAACAGGAGTTAGGCAGCGTAGAAAGCAGAGGGCTCATTCTTACTCAGGCTGCTTTACCTTGACCAACTCTGGTCCTCCCAACCCCCATTCCACTGGTCCCCACAAGTGGAGCTGGAGGAGACTCACTACATGAATAGATGTTTTATGTTTATACCATGTCTCTGCAATTTCTTACCCGAAATACAGGTCTAAAAGACACTATTTGGTACAATTTTATTTCTTTTTAAAAAGGATTCACACCAGAGTGCCCTCCCAGGCCCCACAAGAGGGGCAGCTACTAGGACTAGAGTTGGTGCAGTAATTTGCTGCAAAGACAACATATCTACCCTTTTAATTAATTACTGCCCCAATGCCTAAGGAACAGACTGCTCTGAAGAGCTTAGAATTGAGTGTTTAGAAGAAATGAGAATTAAGATCAGATCCTGATGTGCTAAAATTTCAGCCAGATGTTTAGACAATAGTAAGTGTCTATAAGTAATTTTGGAACTAAGCATATTAAAGTGACAGCCAGACCTAGTAAGAAAATGTTATCAATTTTTTTGGTGAAATTTCACAAGCATTTTCAGCTAGATCCAGAAAGGTCACTACAACATCCAAGATGTTTTCTAATGTATCACTATTTTAACACTTTACATAGAAATTAGTGTTATGGAGCAATTAAGTGATAACTCACCTATACATCATTGCAGCAGCTCACGTTACTTAAAAACACTTGATTATTAATGCCTCACAAAAAAGGGAAGCCACCATTAATCTTCAGAAGTAGCATTCCAAAAACTCCAAAAAGTGAATTCAAATAAGTCTATTTTGGTTGCTGGAGAATATGTATTTGCAAGCAATCCAGGAACCAGTTTAGAACAGTTTTAGTACTGAATACTTGCTCAGAAAGCGCAGGCACTGCCTAGATACAAAACCATTCCAGCTAGTCAAAATACCTAGTTCTTACTACAGGAAGGAACTGTAGAGTGAATGAGAAATTGCATCAGAAAAATTGTAGCAGAGAAATGTTTCTGTGCAGAACAGGATACCAAACAGGAAAAGAAAAGACAGGAAGAGCACTAATCAAACTTGTGCTAGAGTAGCACTTTTTAGCCTTCCTAAAGATTTCTGAATGGTTCATTGTATTACTTTCTTCTGAACAGAAACTTTAATAAGACAGACAGAATAGCCTTAACATTTAGTGTCCAAGTCAGGAAATTCAAAGGTTAAGAAATGCATAATTTTATGCAGAACCCAGTTCTGGCATTGTATAGTAGAGTCATGCAATTGTCAATCTCTGCTTAACTCTACATTTTTGTATAGTTCGCTGGCATATCAGAGTGCTTTGTGGCAGCATTGCCTGGAATGCAGCAGTTCAAAATATATTTGCCTCAACACATTGTGTGTTTATACACTACAAATATAAACATGGGCTTTTAAGTGTTTGCTATCAATTCATCGGCATTAGGGCACTACCTTAAACTGACTTGGCTATGGATAGAGACCTCTTTAATGTCTTTAATGAAGTAAACACTAAGGGGAAATGTGTGATCATGGGAGACTTCAACTTCCCAGATATAGACTGGAGTTTTAGTGCTTGCAAGAATAATAGGGGTCAGATTTTTCTGGATGTGATAGCGGATGGATTTCTTCACCAAGTAGTATGAATACGACAAGAGGGGATGCCATTTTAGATTTGGTTTGGTGAGCAGTGAGGCCTTGTAGAAGAAATGGTGGTAGGGACAACCTTGGTTCGAGTGATCATGAGCTGATTCAGTTCAAACTAGATGGAGGATAAACAAAGGTAGATCTGGGAATTAGGGTTTTTGATTCAGGGCTAATTTAAAGAGTTAAGGAAATTAGTTAGGGAAGTGGATTGGAACGGAGGAATTTGGATTTAATGCAGAGGAGGCTGGAATTACTTTAGTCGCAGCTGCAGAACTGTCGGAAGCCTGCATCCCAAGAAAGGGGGAAAAAACCATGGGCAGGAGTTGTAGGCCAAGCTGGATGAACAAGCATCTCAGAGAGGAGATTAGGAAAAAGCAGAAAGCTTACAGGGAGTGGAAGAAAGGCGGGATTAGCAAGGAAGCTACCTTAGTGAGGTCAGAACATGTAGGATAAAGTGAGGAAGGCTAAAAGCCATTTAGAACTGGACCTTGCAAGAGGAATTAAAACCAATAGTAAAAGGTTTAACAGCCATAATAAGATGAAAAAACAAAGAAGAAGTGGGGCCGCTATACACTGAGGAGGAATGGAGGTTAAGGATATCCTGCATGGCCCAATATCTAATATAGTACTTTGCTCAGTCTTTAATAAGACTAGCGAGGAGTTTAGGGATGATAAACGGGAAGAGGATATGGAGTGGATATTACCACATTGAGGTAGAGGCCAACTTGAACAGCTTAATGGGACAAAATGAAGGGCCCGGACAATCTCCATCCAAGAATATTAAGGAACTGGCGCATGAAATTGCGAGCCCGTTAGCAAGAATTTTAATCAATCGGTAAACCTAGGGGTTGTACGTACGACTGGAGAATTGCTAACGTAGTTCCTATTTTTAAGAAGGAAGAAAAAGTGATCGGGTAACTATAGGCTGTTAGCTTGACATCTGTAGTATGTAAGGTCTTGAAAAAATTTTAAAGGAGAAAGTAGTTAAGGACATTGAAGGTCAATGGTAATTGGGACGAACTGCAACATGGATTTACTAAGGTAGATCGTGCCAAACCAACCTGATCTCCTTCTTTGAGAAGGTGAAGATTACTTAGACAAAGGAAATGCGGTAGATCTAATTTACCTCGTTTCAGTAAGGCGTTTGACACGGTTCACATGGGAACTGTTAGTTAAATTGGAAAAGATGGGGATGAATATGAAAGCTTGTAAGGTGATAAGGAACTGGTTAAAGGGAGACTCCAGCGGGTGTACTGAGGGGGAACTGTCAGGCTGGAAGGAGGTTACTAGTGGAGTCCCTCAAGGATCGGTTTTGGGACAATCTTATTTAACTTTATTATTACTGACCTTGACAAAGAGCGGGAATGTGCTAATAAAAAGTTTGCGATGACACAAAGCTGGGGTATTGCTAACACAGAAAGGCCGGGATACTATACAGGAAGATCTGGACACCTTGTAAACTGGAGTAATAGTAATAGGATAATTATAATAGTGAAAGTGCAAGGTCATGCACTTAGGGATTATAATAAGAATTTTAGATATAATGGGGGACCCATCAGTTGGAAGCAACAGAGGAGAAGGACCTTGGGGTATTGGTTGATAGCAGGATGTATGAACCGCATGCGATATGGCGTTAAAAAAAGCAAATGCGGTTTTAGGATGCATCTGGCGAGGTATTTCCAGCAAGGATAGAGGTGTTAGTACCGTATATAAGGCGCTGGTGAGACCCACCTGGAATATTGTGTGCAGTTCTGGTGTCCCATGTTTAAGAAGGATGAATTCAAACTGGAACAGGTTCAGAGACTGGCTACTTGGATGATCCGAGGAATGGAAAACCTGCTTAATGAAGGAGACTCCAAAGCTTGGCTTGTTTAGCCTAGCCAAAGAAGGCTCCAGGGATATGCTTGCTTTATATAAATGTATCAGGGGATTAACGTTAGGGAGGGAGAGGAATTATTTAAGCTTAGTACTAATGTAGCACAAGGACAAATGGGTACAAACTGGATATTAGGAAGTTTAGACTTGAATTAGATGGTTTCTAACCATTAGGGGAGTGAAGTTCTGGAACAGCCTTCCAAGGGAAGTAGTGGGGCAAAAGATTATCTGGCTTAAGACTAAGCTTGATAAGTTTGGAAGGGATGATATGATGGGATAGTTAATTTGGGCAACTGATCTTGGATTATCAGCAGATAAGTCTGCTCAATGTCTGTGAGGGATTTGGATGGATGGGATCTGAGTTACTGCAGAGAATTCTTTCCTGGGTGCTGGCTGGTGAATCTTCCATGCTCAGGTTAGCTGATCGCCATATTTGGGTCGGGAAGGAATTTCCTCCAGGGCAGATTGGCAGGGGCCCTGAGTTTTTATCGCCTTCCTCTGCAGCGTGGGGCATGGGTCACTTGCTGGTGGATTCTCTGCAGCTTGAGGTCTTCAAACCACAATTTTGAGGACTTCAATAACTCAGTCATGGGTTAGGGGTTGTTATAAAAATGGATGGGTAGGGTTCTGTGGCCTGCTTTGTGCAGGAGGTCAGACTAGATGATCATATTGGTCCCTTCTGACCTATGAGTCTATGCCTTGAATCTGGGCCTCCTAGCCAGTAAGGGTTAAGTATCTGTTTTGTTTAAACAGTTCTTCCAATGCCCATGATTTTATTACAAGTCTAGCAGTTTCTGGCACTGTTCTCAGAGCCCCAGCTCCTGCATCATGTCATTAAACCACAGTCTCAGCATTCATTTTAAGAAGTTTGTAGCCCTCATGGTTGTGAAGACTGAAGATGTGAACCTCAATGATCAAAAGGCAAAGGCAAAAAGACCTCAATTTATCTAAAAATTATGATTTAAGTCTGATTCATGATTTTTGAGACAAGGTGGTTCCAACAGATATTTTCTCACCAACGTCTGTTGGTGAGAGCCTTTGAGCTTACACAGAGCTCTTCTTCATGTCATGATTGTTGAACTTTTAGTACCTCAACACGAAATGGGAGGATTTGTAGAGAAGGGCAGCTTATAAGCAAGGATGGCAAATATGAGTAGCCCAATGCGCAGCAAAGCACAGGATGGACTAAGAGCTACAGGGTCAGCAACACTGTTTAAGTTATTGCTATTTTCCCGCCCCCCCCATTAATAAAATTGCAATAAAATATACATGAAAGAGCTGACAATCAGAAGACATTCAGTTACAGTCAAAAACATCTTTGGCTATCATACAATTTAGTATCCAGGCAGGAATAGGTAATTTAGCCTTATGGGGGGAGGTGTTAAATTGTTTAGAGTTTTCCATTTATGAAAATTTGCACTATTAATTTAAAGTTGGTATGGGGCAGTTTGTACTCTGTTGTGGAAAGTTTGATGCATGTCTTGTGCCTATACATTTAAGCATAGGCCATATGCTTAAATACCTCATGCTTAAATACCATAGCAAAGTATGGACAAAATTTAAAAAATATTGTCTTATACTGTGACAAGATACCTGAGGTAGGCCATTAATCTTCTTACATGCCCTATTTATGTAGGTCCCAAATCAAGTCACTTCAGTATAGGGTTGCCAACTTTCTAACATCAGAAAACCATATACCCTTGCTCTGCCAACTGCCTCGTCCTTTCCTCAAAGCCCTGCCCCCTCTCACTCCATCCCCTGCTCTCCCCCACTCTTTCCTCTCATGCTCATTTTCACTGCAAGGCCCAAATAGGCATATTTACTGCTTTGACAGATGTATTATGCTAAATTCAGGTTTTATTTGTTACAGGATGCTAGAGCTGGCAGCAAAATAATCAAAAAGTGTAGTTTAAAAGAAGTGAAATTTCACTAGGTTTTTTTTTTTTTTTATCTCTTTTCCTCCCCACTTCCCTTTTTTCTTAAGCAGCTTCATGTTTTTTGTTCACTAAAGTTATTGTTATTGTATTTGTGTGTGGGGAATTAGAACCACACATTATCACAGCTTCAATGGGTCCATTAAAGCCCCACTTCCAAGCCCAAATTCAAATCCATACCGCACAATTATAGAAATGCACCTGTCCAGATACCTATAAAAAAATCTGTAGAACAGAGCTGGGCAACTTTTGGCATGGCACCCACCAGGGTAATCTGCTGGTGGGCCATGAGGCATTTTGTTTACGTTGACCATCTGCAGGCACGGTTACCCACAGTTCTCAGTTCCTTTCTCTTTTAAAAACTTGTTATGAAGTGAATACACATTTCATATCAATTTGTGTGTGCAAGCCAGCAAAAGGAATAAAAGTCAAAGAGTTAGGCTGCAAATTTTATTCACAGGTATACACGTGGCAATACATACACCTCCCTATACAAAGGCACAGTCTCTTACACACATACAGTGCATGCTTGCACACACTTGAACATAAGAACGGCCGAACCGGGTCAGACCAAAGGTCCATCTAGCCCAGTATCCTGTCTGACAGTGGCCAATGCCAGGTGCCCCAGACGGAGTGAACCAATGATCAAGTTCTCTCTCTCCTGCTATCCATCTCCATCCTCTGACAAACAGAGGCTAGGGTCACCATTCCTTACCCATCCTGGCTAATAGCCATTTATGGACTTAACCACCATGAATTTATCCAGTTCTCTTTTAAATGCTGTTATAGTCCCAGCCTTCACAACCTCTTCAGGTAAGGAGTTCACAGCTGACTGTGTGCTGCGTGAAGAAGAACTCTTTTATTTGTTTTAAACCTGCTGCCTATTAGTTTCATTTGGTGACCCCTAGTTCTTGTATTATGGAATAAGTAATTTTTCCTTACCCACTTTCTCCACATCACCTCGTGATTTTATATACCTCTTCATATCCCCCCCTAGTCTCCTCTTTTCCAAGCTGAAGAGGCCTAGCTCTTTATCTTTCTCATATGGGTGGCTCTCCAAACCCCGTAGTGACTTTAGTTGCCTTTTCTGAACATTTTAGTGCTAGTATCTCTTTTTTGAAAAAGAGGAACCACATCTGTACACAGTATTCAAATGTGGGCGTACCATGGATTTATACAAGGGCAATAATATATTCTCAGTCTATTCTCTCTCCTTTTTAATGATTCCTAATATCCTGTTTGCTTTTTGACCACCGTGCACGCTGCGTGGACATCTTCAGAGAACTATCCACGAGACTCCATCATATTGTACGTCTAGTTGGGTTATTTTTTCCCAATGTGCATTACTGTACATTTTTCCACATTAAATTTCATTGCCAAAACAATCAGTTTTGTGAGATCTTTTGAAGTTCTTCACAGTCTGCTTTGGTCTTAACTATTGAGCAGTTTAGTATCATTTGCAAACTTTGCACCTCACTGTTACCCCTTTCTCACATCATTTATGAATAAGTTGAATAGGACTGTGCTTTAGGACTGCCCTTGGGAACACACTAGTTACCCCTCGCCATTGAGAATTTACCATTAATTCCTACCCTTTGTTCCTATCTTTTAACAGTTCTCAATCCATGAAAGGACCTTCCCTTTACCCCATGACAGCTTAATTTACATAAGAGCCTTGGTGAGGGACCTTGTCAAAGGCTTTCTGGAAATTTAAGTACACTATGTCCACTGGACCCTTGTCCACATTTGTTGACCCCTTAAAGAACTCTAATAGATTAGTAAGACTATTTCCCTTTACAGAAACCATGTTGACTATTGCTCAGTTTGTTTTTCTATGTGTCCGACAATATTATTCTTAACTATTGTTTCGAATAATTTGCCCAGTACTGATGTTAAGCTTACTGGTCTGTAATTGCCAGGATCACCTCTAGAACTCTTTAAATATTGGCGTACATTAGCTAACTTCCAGTCATTGGATACAGAAGCCAATTTAAAGACAGGTTACAAACCTTAGTTAATAGTTCGCAACTTCACATTGAGTTCTTTCAGACTCTTGGGTGAATGCCATCCAGTCCGGTGATTGTTAATGTTGAGTTTATCAATTAATTCCAAAACCTCCTCTAGTGAACTTCAATCTGTGACAGTTCCTCAGATTTGTCACCTACCAGAGCCAGCTCAAGGTTTGGAATCTCCCTAACATCCTCAGCCGTGAAGACTGAAGCAAAGAATCCTTTTAGTTTCTCCGCAATGACTTTATCATCTTTAAGTGCTCCTTTTGTATCTCGATCATCAAGGGGCCCCACTGGTTGATTAGCAGGCTTCCTGCTTCTGATGTACTAAAGAACATTTTATTACCACCTTCGGAGTTTTTGGCTTGCCGTTCTTCAAACTCCTCTTTGGCTTTTCTTATTACACTCGATTTGGCAGTGTTTATGCTCCTTTCTATTTGCCTCACTAGGATTTGACTTCCACTTTTTAAACTAAGTCTTTATCTCTCACTGCTTCTTTTACATAGTTAAGCCACAGTGGCTCTTTAGTTTTTACTGTGTTTCTTAACTTGCCAACACAGACACTGTTTCATACACTTTCCCAGGGGCTGCCTAAATCCTCCCTTCCTGGCTGGGTGAGGGTGGGCTGGAGGGGAAAAGTTGGGGGATGGGGAGGGAAAGAGGCCAAGGACAAGAGCAGGGTGGAAGGTATGGGGGCAGTGAAGGAGAGGAGGGGTATGGAGGGCAGATGGGGATGCGGGGTGAGGCAGAAGGCTACAAGTGCATGAGGATGTGGGGGGACAGGGGCGTATAGGAACATAATGGGAGTGCAGCAGTATATGGAGGTGAATGGGATGGGGGATAGCAGCTCTGGAAGGTGGAAAAGATGGGTGGGAGAGCACTGTAAGGGCTACAGGGCTGGGATGGCACAGAGAGGGATGCAGTGATGGGGTGGGGGTGCAGCCCCATTACCAGCATTTGGAGACGAGGATACACATACCTCCAACTCCTGGGTGCCTGCAGTGGGGCAACAGCCCATGGTTCTCAACAGGAAACATGCCACAGCTCAAGCCCAGCCACATAGGGACAGAGGGCCAGGCAGCAGTGGGAGAGGTGTATGCCATGTAACCCCTCCACAGCTGCCTGCTTAGTGCTTGCAGTGCCAGTTGCTCCCCTGGCCTGACCCAGCCAATGGGAGCTGCACCGATGGGCAGGGCAGCATGCAGACCTACCCACCGGCAGCCCCTAAGGCTAGGAGCTGGACATGCCAGCTGCTTCTGGACTCAGGAGCCGCACAGCACTAGCAGGGAGCCTGCCAGCCCTGCTGTGGTGCCGTAAACCAGACATTCAACAGCCCAGTCAGCAGTGCTGACCAGAGCTGTCAGGATTCCTTTTTAACCAAGTATCCGGTTTGACCAGGACATCTAGTCACCCTACTTAAGCATATGCATAGCCCAAGATCCACAAAGGCACTTAGGTGCCTAAGCCCCAGACATTGGCACCTAAATTCAAGTTTTGGATCCACAAAACTCCTGCTGAACCCTGTAGATCCATAAACTTGCACAGCACCTAGTTTTGCAGTAAAAATCCCTCAGGAACCCATGTTTCTGTATCTGAGCACGTGCCCAGCTGCTCACTCTAGGCATCCAGATGCCCAACTCCTGCCTAAACCACAGAGCAACTCACAAACCAACCCAGGAGAATACAGGTATTCACCTGCCTAACTCCTGTGCGGAGCCCAATCTGGTAGGTGTGCTCAGGAACTTGCCTAGACTGGTGTGTTTCCCCTGTGATCACCATCTTCACAATATTTCACCACAGTGAGAGGGAGGCTACATGTGGTCTCTGCCAAAAGCTATTAACACAGGTTGTCATGGTATTGTGGGATGTATGGACAGACGATATTTCAAGAGTTATGTAGAATAGTATGTTCCAGAGCTGATGGAGGTGAAACTAGTCACCTGGGGCAGAGGGGGTTCTCAGAGTTAACTCAGTCAAGAGTGAGAACAATTGACATCTTCCCATCCAGCCCAGCCAAGGGTTTACAGTCTAGATGAGGTGCTGGCATGGGTCTCTCTTGGGCTCCTTTGTGCTTTGTAAAGACCTTGAAAGAGGGAACCATCAGGATGAACTGAAGGCAATAATCAGGGTGTTTTGTTAAATAGGAGTCGAACTGCATGAATAGATACCATCTTGTACCCTTTTCTCCATTACAAAGACAATATTCTGCCAATGTGAGCATCTTATGAACAGGGTGACCAGATAGAAAGTGTGAAAAATTAGGACACTTTCAGTGTGGGGAAGGAATATAGTTGCTTATATCAGGATGTCTGGTCATCCTACACACGAAAGATAGAATCTAGCTCTCGACTGGAGAAGTGCTGTATGGATTGACACTGGGTAAGACATACCTTATTAGACTGAAAAGGAAGGGACCTGTGAATAAGTATAGGCTCTGGAGTGCATTTTATGTTTGTCTTATCTGTAATCATATGTTTCCAGTCCTTACACTTGCTTCTATTTCAATCTTTATCTTAAGCTTTTTCAGTAACTTCTATTTAGTTTTACTATAAACACAATTAAGTGCTGCATGCTAAGGACATCGTTGAACTGAAGTGATGCTAGTGAATGAGGGGCACTGTTTCCACAGAGGTAGCCAATCTGTGTTCATTGCGAGGGTCCAGAAGTTGAGGGACTGGGCACTCAAGTGGGACGTACAGACAGGTTGGAGGGATCTGTGCCTGGAGCCAAAGCAGAACTATGGTGGTTAACTATTGTCATAGAGTCTCTCTGCTAGGCCCCAAAAGACTCACTGAGGGAGCTAAGTGCTGGGACATGCAAGTTGCTAGCTTGCAGAGGGAAAGAGCAAGCCCTGCAGAACCCAGAGTGGAGCACTGGTGTTGCTGGCAGCTGATAGTGTTGAGCAAGTTTCCCCCTGAGGGCACAGCCAAGGCTCCTCTGCAGTAAGCAGGAGGTAGCACTTCATCCTGAATCCGTAGGGTAGCCCCAAAAGGGTCAAAGTGCTCTAACCACTGAGCTAAGGGATATTCTGATGTGGGAGCCCCACATTTCTCCTGTTGAAGCTCTTCAATAATGGATAAATAATGAAAGTGACTGAGCAGAGGGCCTGGACCAGGGTCTCCCACATCCCAGGCAGCTGCCCCAACCACTGGATTGCAGAGTCATTGCCACATCCTCTTGCCCAGCAACTATTTCTACACACTGTAACCCCTTCAACAAGAGAGAGACTGAGGGATCCTCACAGCAGAATATCCCACAGATCAGTGGTTAGAGCACAGTCCTGAGAGGTGGAGACCCCCATTCAAGTCCTCTTCCCCCTCTCTGGCAGAGAGGCTGGACTGAACCTGGGTCTCCCACATCCCAGATGGGTGCCCTAACCACTGGGCTAAAAGTTATAATGTGGACAGTGGCAGCTGCACCACCTTGTCCCTGCTCCAAATCCGCTGTTCTGTGTGCAGCCAGGCAAGAACTCAACTCATTCCCACAAGAAATGCCCTCCAGGTGGTTGGTTCCTGTTCATGGATCCCTAAGCAGAGATAGGCCTCTATCTCAAGAGATGCAAGGTGTAACACATCCCTCATTTCCCCATTGGCTAGCTTAGGCAGCTCTCTGCCTAGCAAGCTAGTTGTTGTGGATCATGTTCTAAGACTATATACACCACACTGTATAGGGCAGGGGTGGGCAAATTACAGCCCGCAGGCCACATCTGGCCCATGGCATTGCCCCTCCATGGTGCCACAGGCCCCCCACCTCTCTCAGAAGCAGCCTGGGGGGCACAGAGGGCTCCACATGCATTGCCCTTTCCTCCAGGCACTGCCCCCCACAGCTCCCATTGGCTGAGAATGGGGAACCTTGGCCAATGGGAGCTTCGGGGGAGGTACCTGGAGGCACAGCAAGAGCAACACAGAGCCCTCCACCCCCAGGGGCCGCAGCACTTCCTGGAGCAGTGCAGGCATGCAGGGAACCTGCCATGGCCCCGGTGCGTGCCACGGCCATTCCGGATCCACTTTAGGTAAGCGGCACCAGGCCAGAGCTCAAACCTCTCCTGCCCCACAACTCCCTTCTCTAAGCCCCCTGCCTGCACCTCATACACCTCCTGTACCCCAATGCCCTGCCCTGAGCCCCATCCTGCAGTCTGCACCCCCCTGTACCTCAACCCTCTTCCTTGAGCCCCCTTGCTTTGAGCCTCTTCTTACGCACTGCACCCCCCCACACACACACACCCTGCACTCCCTCCTGCACCCCAACCCCCTGCCCCAGCCCTGCATACAATTTCCCTGCTCAGATGTGGCCCTTGGCCCAAAAAGTTCGCCCACCCCAGTATAGGGAGCCTAGGTGCCTAACTCAGCTTTGTGGTTTGCAGTGCTGTTCTTGTCCTTTTCTAGGCACCTAAAAGTTGCAACATCCAAGTCTTTGTGGATCCCATCCAAGTTTAATGCTTTGCTAAAGTCAGAGCTATAGTGCCACAGATATGCACAAGAGCATATAATCTTGTCACATCTTCACAAGTGTAGCAGAAGCAACCTTTTCATTGGTTCCACAATGGACATTGTTCTAGCATAGAGCAATTTTAAGAAGTGCAAGTAGAACTGGCTGCTTCTGAAAAGCTGCCTTTCCAGTTTTGTTTGAACTCCATCAGGGATAGGAACATCTTTGGGAATGGAAGGGTAAGGAGCAAGACCATCTCCAATGTACTGAAGCATGGAAATTCAGAGTTAAGCTTGCTGCCTATCCTAATTTACTAGGCAGTAAATTAGAAATTCCAGATCAACTGCTATCATAGCTTTAGTAAATGGCATCAGTGTTACTGGATACAAATTTAGTCTTTATGTACAATAGACTTAATTCCCCTCAAAGGAAGATTTAGTTAATTTCTCTGTAATGTTTTAGTTCAGTAGTCTGACAAATGCAAGAAAGCCACCAAGATGGAATAAGATCACCACGCCTGCCACAGACTAGATATACTATATCCTTCCCAACAGAATCTCTTAGTATACCTATATGAAGACCCTTCAGTTCTTATTCCTAAATGTTTCTTTATGTACTTATATACAACTTATAATATAGTCCTGCCACGAATACAGGGGACTGGACTAGATGACCTCTCGAAGTCCCTTCCAGTTCTGATTCTACATGTTATATAAATTGGCAATTTTAAGTATGTTTTCCCTGAACTTGCCACTCTACTCCTCATGAAACACACTTTGTATAGTAAAATTATATACTGTACATATAATGGCAGCAGCCTCCCTTTAAGTGCAGAGATTTCAAATACAAACTCATTTCCACCTGGAAGTGCTTACATACTATATTGATGAGCATTAAGGAAATCCTAAATGGACAGACAAGAGGTTATACACTGTACTTAAATTCTGTAATTACTACTGGCTAGGTTTCTGGTGGACTACTCACCCATCAGCTTCTGGCAGCTCTGACCCTTGTTCATATCTCACAGTTGTCGTCATTTTGCTCTTCCCAGTTCGGTTGCTCTTAAAGAGAATGCATCTAGAAAAGTAAACAGGTTATTTCTTCAAAACATTTTACATTACTGTATTACTTCAAATGTCAGTTATGCACTAGCATCCATTGTAGGAGTTTCACATACAAGTTTAATCTAAACATTCAGAAAAATCTCCTTCATGCCTGAATTTATATAGATTTATATCCCTAAGTCAGAAAGTACTAAGCACCTGCCTAACTTTAAGCATGAGTACTTCTACTGATGTGCTTAGAGAGTTAACCACATGCACAAGCACCTTGCTGAACTGGGGTCTAGTACAATAGAACAAGGGTCAGCAACTTCTGGCATGCGGCTCGGGCCAGTCTGTTCACCTGCTGCGTCCACAGCTAAGACCGATCACGGCTCCAGGCCAATGGGAGCAGCGGCGTGGGCAGAGGGATGTGCTGGCCCCATTGACCTGGAGCGGCGAACTGCACCCAGTGGGAGCCGCAATAGGCCAAACCTATAGATATGGCAGGTAAACTGGCCCAGCCCGCCAGGGAACGGAAGTTTTTCTAACTCTGAAATGCTCATAACTGAACAAAACATTATGGTTCTTTGAAAAGTTCAAAAGTGAACATTGACTTTGAAACTTTACTATGCAGAAGAAAAATGAAACAAGCACAGGAACAGTTTCCTTGCCCTGTCACCTAAAAAAAGCTTCCTTTTAGTAGTTTACATTTAACACAGTACAGTAATGTATTTGCTTTTTTGGTTGTCTCTGTGCTGCCTGATTTGTACTGTACTTTGGGTTCCAAATTAGATGTGGTTGACCAGTCAGTTCATAACTCTGAAGTTTGTAACTTTAGTATACAACAAACCTCGTTAAGTAATTTTTAAAGCATTCCATCAGCCTTGTATCTATCCCAATGGCAGATGTTTTATCCATCTTCTCCTTTAAACCATATAGTGCATGGGAAAAGCCAGTACAGACTTAAGTGTTTCTCATCTAAAAGTGACCCGGAAATCCTAAAAATAAGTTCAAATACATTCCAGAAGCACCAAATTTATATTAGAATTTCTGGTTTACTCCTTAAATCCATCATGGACTACCCAAGTACAACTTAAACACAGTCTCTAGTTTTCTTATCATTAATGATGTTAATATCCATGAAGTGTGCAGCTTCTTCAGGGATGTTTAAAGCAATATTAAATTGAGCATTTGTATTTCAAGAGAATGGAGGTGTAGTTTCAAACTGGACCACTGAGGACTTCCGCCCATATCCACAAAGGGACTTAGCCATTCTGATGCTGAGCATCACGGCCCCTAGCTTTTAGGTGCCAGGACGGATGACACCAATCACAGAAACAACACTGATCCACAAAGCCTGAGTTAGGCACTTAGTTTCCTGTACAACGAATGGGGGGAGAGAGGTGGCTGAGACTGATCCACAAGGCTAGGTGGGGAGCCACCTAAACTAGCCAATGCAAGACGCCAGTGAGAGGGGCATGTGTTAAGCCACACCCCTCTCAGAGAGACAGGCACCAGGGGAAGATAACACATGCAGAGCCTGAAACAGCAACAGCAGGACACCTCCCTTATAACCTTGAGCCTAGTGCATAGGGGGACTCACCCACCATATGGGAGATCCCCCTGGTTAAGTCCCCTCTCCTCCTGAGGAGGAAGGGATTAGACCAGGCACCTGCCACCTCTCAGGTGACTGCCTCAACTTCTGGGACACAGTCACTCACTTTCACTGGCCTAATGAAATATTAATTATTCAATTACTTAATTACAGTGGAACAGCTTCAGCAGGAGAGCTAGCAAGGGCCCCACATCAGAATCTCCCATAGCCTGGGTGAGTACCCTATGCACTAGGCCAAAAGTTAAAAAGGAAGGTCCTTCTCCTCCTGTTTCCTCCCACCACCAGCTGTTTTGTGTGAACTTCCTTGAGGGGGCTGATCTGGTAAGTGACCTCTGAGCACACTTACTAGATCAGGCCCTATACATGACTTAGAGGGCTGTACACCTACCTTCCCCAGTTCACAAATTGCTCAGGGATTCAGGCTGGACATCCAGATGCCTATCATTAGGCAGCAGCAGGCATGCTCAGGCAGGAGACAGGTGCCTAAAGCAAGACTGCAGTACACCTAGCCAGAGGTAAAAATATAAGCACCTACACAAGCAGCTGAGTGGGAGTTTTGTGGATCACAGTTGGGCCTAAAAATGGGCTAGGCTCCTAAGCACCTTCCTGGATTGCACCCTTTGTCACTGACTTCAGACCACACAGCACAACTTTGGCAAATGAGAACAGATGGGGACAGGCAACCTAGTCTTGGAAGAAAAAGGAGTGAGATCCAGGAGTTAATGAAGGCATAGGAACATTAGTAGCTACTTCAACACACCTGGGGCACTTTCTCCCTGCCTTCATTGGGCAAGGTATTGGGCAGACAGAGAAGCTCAATGCAAAAGGGGTGCAGAGCAAATCCAGGTTGGTGAGATTTCTGTATAGAAAGGAAAGTCCATTTTAGGAAGTTTAAGCAGCACCAGGCAACGCTGCTAGGATGGTTTTAGTCTGCTTGAACTACAGTTCTGTTTAGCTTCTTAAGCAAGTATGTGTGTCCTCTGAACCCTCCCTTCCACTGACTGCAATACAATGCAGTCTCTTTCCTAGACTGTAATGGAAGATCATGACATTTGTGTAGGCTAACAATGCTGTACCTTGTACATGACATTAGCAAGGGAGATGCAGCGTCAACATGAGATTCTAGCTGTCTCTTCTCTCATGTAAACAGCATTCTGATTTGGTTGTCAGCCAGTGAGTTCACCACATCAGCCATTTATTGAAGTGAGCTTTGTGTTACTTCACAGAACTGGCCTAACCAGGAGCCTAACGCTTGGGTAATGCATCAGCAGTAGCACGGGCAGGACCGGCGCTAGGGGTTTTAGCGCCCTAGGTGCACAGCAATAGTCGTGCCTGCGGGAGGTCCACCCGAGCAGCTGACCGTCTGGAGCCACGACTACGGCAGCTCCACTGGAGCCACCTGCCTCCCCCTCCAGCAAAACGCCACCCACCAATAATCCTGGCGCCCTAGGCAATTGCCTAGGCTGCCTAAATGCAAGCGCCAGCCCTGAGCGCAGGGAAGTTAGGCACTCTGGAGGAGGGTTAGGGGTTACTTCTCCATTCCTCCCATAGGAACAAGAGGGGAGATGTCAACAGAGAGATTTTAAATGATCAGTATATTCCCCGGATTCTCACTATACCAGAGGCCTACTCCATCCCCAGCGGGAGTTAAAGGAGCCTCGGGGCTGCCCTGCACAGCTCCCGGCCAGCCTGCAGCCCCAGAGCAGCTGTTTGTGTTTGTTACGCCACAGCTGTTTGCCTTGGACACCAGACAAGCCAAGAGAGCGGAGACGGGAGGAAGTGATGCGCGTTTCGCCACACACACAGATCCCGCGGCAGGCACATCTGCAGAGCTCTAATTCCCGCAGTGGCAGATTGAGTCAGGAACAACCCACGAGGAAATCGCTTTGATTTTCTGTATCAGGCGGCGTCTCCCCTCCCCCTAAGCCCGCTGGGGACCAGGTGTAGGGGGCTCGAAGCCCCTCTCCCGGACATCTCCCCCTTACCTAAGCTCTGCACGCGGGGCTCTGCGCTGCTGGCTCCCGGGGTGACTCAGGCGAGGAACCCGACCCCGCAGCCAGAGAGCTGAGAAGTCTCGTGACCGGCTCAAAGTTTAGCTCAGGCGCAAGCTCCTCTCCGCTCTCTGCAGACTCAGCAGGGAGGGTTTGTTCTTAAACGTCCTACGCTTTATGTTAAATATAAAAAAAAGTCCCTCGCTACAGTAATTCCAGTTCCAGCTCCCTTCGGTGCAGCTCAGCTCAGCAGCAGCAGCAACAGCTGCTTGCTGCTCCCGGCTTTATTGCATTACGGCGGGGAGCAGGCGGCGCTGAATGAGCCTTGTGCTGCTGGGGGGGAGAGCCGCCCACTCCAGCTCCACACCTGATTCCCATCAGTGCTGCTCACGCCCTGCCTGCTGCGGCTCAGCAAACTGCTGGCCGGCTTCAAGCCCAGGCAGGAGCTGAGCGGCCACTCGGGCAGTACAGAAGTCTCCTGCCAAGGGACCACCATGGCCACGTGGTAACAGGCAGGTCCCTCACCACTAATAGCAGAATAATGAGTGGTTCGTGCATGGTATTTGTCATGCCTGGGTCTCAGAGTGCTTAATACAGTGCCAATGCGTGCGGAGTGTCCCTTCCCATCTTAATGTTGTCACCGTTTGTTTATAACAACAGTTCCAGGCTCTGGCAGGCCCCTGCTCCTACAAACATTCATGAAACCTTATTTACACAAGTAGCCCTCTGAAGTCTTTTCAAGGATTATAGCCACCTGGCTCTTTTTGAAGGATTATAGCCACCTGGATAAAACTGTGTACAGTATATGCATAAAGGTTAGCAGGCGAGGGCCTATGTTAAGGGCTAGCAATGGTAAGGGCCAGGAAATGCCAAGCCTGGAATAGGATGACCAGACAGCAAAAGTGAAAAATCGGGAAAGGGGGCGAGGGGTAATAGGAGCCTATATAAGAAAAAGACCCAAAAATCAGGACTGTCCCTATAAAATCAGGACATCTGGTCACCCTAGCCTGGAAATCAGTATTGCTTAAGGACCTGTTCCAGCTCCTGCTTACTTTAATAAGAGTGAACATGTCAGGAAAACTAAGCACATGGGTACCTGCAGGATCTTGTCCTAAGTCTGTAATGATTACAATAAATGCACACCTATCACATTCAGGTTGGGGCCTTCTTCTAAACTATTGGCTTATTATAGGATTAGTTAATTAATCTAGCACAGCACTTTGAAAATGTACAGTGCTCTATAAGGCCTCAGTCCTGTAATGTGCTGTACGCAGGTGGACCCTTCCACCTGCATGAAGTCCTACTGAAGTCAGTGGGGCTTGTGGGCAGACAAGGGTCCACCCACATGCAGAACATTGCAAAATAGGGATCCACGTGCCACAGATCTAGCTTCTTTTATGGTTCCTGTCACCTTGCCATCTAAGATGATTTGGGATCACTTTGGATGCATTATTACAAGTTATCATTATCTAAGCCCTTCGTTGCTAATACATGATAGTAAAAATGCTGTAATCTTCTCTCTGATTTGTTTCTGTAAATCTATGCACTGTATAAATCTGCTCTTTGGCCATCCCAGTGCACTTTATGTCCAGTTTGTGGTGTTTGTCAATATAGGCCTCGATCCTGCAAAGCCTTGTGTAGTTACTTAGGGGTGGACTACACTGAAAACTTACATTGACACAGCTATATGAGGGGTGTGAAAAATCTACACCCCGAGAGATGTAGCTATGCCAACCTATCCCCGGTGAGCTAAGAGGTGAAAACATTATCTAAAAGTGCTAGGTGACCCTACCGCCTCTTGGTGAGGAGGATTAACTACAGTGATGGAGGAACCCCACCTGTTGCTGTAGCAAGTATCTACACTGAGGTGCTACAGTGTGCTGCTATGATGTCTTAAGCGTAGCTATACCCTTAACTTTCTGTACTGTGAGTGTGAGTCATCCCATTGAAGCCAATGGGATAATTCTTAGTGTGTACATGGAACTGACTGCTCACAATATATAACACATAGTGTGTAAAGTTAGGCACACACGTACATCTTTGCAGGTCTTGGGCCTTTGATTGTAAACTGTGAGAGGCAATGTGTTTTGGGTTATTTTGTGCCTTAACAATATTCTAATTTGAGTAGTTCAATATTTACCTCCTACTCAAGAAAAACAACCACTCTTTTGATGATCGTAAGGCCTTATCTACATGGGAAAGCTTTACCAGTTATACTGGTAAAAACTCCTGTGGACACTCTTGCCCCAGTATAGAAGTGCCTTTTTTCAGTTTATCTTAAATCCCTTCCCAAGTAACATAAAATAAACCCCCCAAAAAAGGGCAATCTTATATCGGAATAGGAGTGTCCACAGGGGTCTTATACAAGTATAACTATATTGGTTTAAATTCACATCTTAGATTATACTGGAAAACATATTTGTGTAGACAAAGTCTTAGCATTTTTAATCAGATAGGCTTGGGTGATTAGCTTTGTTAATTTGTCACTGCTTATTTTAGTTGGTACCTTTCATTAAAAGAACACCCTTGATTATATTTTTGTAGATTTTTTTCTTTTTTTCCACAGACTATAAGGGTGTCTGGCTCAGATCCCCAAAGGTATTTAGGGATCTGGGCCTCTGACACTTGAAACGTTTTCTCTACTGATTCAGCCCTTTTCCACCCGGCAACTTCTGCCTAGTTTTTAGAGAGAGACTTTCAAAGAGGGAGTTTGGCACCCAATTGTCATTTGAAAATGTCTGTATTACAAAGAGAGCTGAAATTAGCAACACTGTGTGGGTTTTCCACAACTGTAACTTTTGCAGTGATTTGTCATTTAAAAATAGCCTGCCTTTTGTGTCTCAACATCACTCATCACATCAGCACAACTCCCAAAGCAGTGTTCACTGCAGCTGCATGGCCCAGCAGAGGGAGCTCACAGTGTGCTTTAGTAAGTCCTGTCCAAGAGGTGGTCACCCTGTTTGAGTTTGTTTGTTTAGTTGTAAATTTCTCAGTGATGAAATGGCAGGAATCATTGTTTTCTAAAAACGAAACAAAGCCCCTTTGATGAATACTCAGAATTTGGAGCACTTTTATGCATGGAACTGAAACAAATGGAAGGTAAGGTATATTTTACACCTGTAACTCGTAATGATATCTTTTAAAATGTGTGTTTTCCCCCTTCCTCGACAGTTTTCCTTTTGCTTAGTCCTAGTAAAAGATCTTCATATGAAAACTGCTCTCTGCATTATAGTTACTATATTGATACCTGATAACATAAATTTCTTAAACTTGTCACAAATTCCAGTACTAAACAAACAACAAAACCTTGATTCTGTTGGGTTTCATTTGGTTTGATACACTGGATTAGGATTGTTGCAGCCACAAGTTAAAGCAGAGAAGTACGTATGAAGCTGAAGATGGGAGGGAAACAGACCAAGTCCAGGCTAAGTGTAACAAACATATGGAATACACCACTATTAAGATCAATAAGTAGTAAATTGTAACTTACGTAAAGTCAATAAAACAAATGAATTAAATAAATGTGTTGAAGAAACAGCAGGACATTTCTGGAAACTAATAAGATGATGATGAGAAGATGAGGAGGAGCTTTTACGTTTACCCTTTTGGTGATGAACATTTTTACATGTGCTAGTTTTTTGTTTTTTTTCTAAGGGCTTGATCCTACAGTACTCGGGGACGCACAATATGGATTCATTTCAGCTGGGGCTTATGTGTGTGGAATGTATTTAGGATCAGAAGGAAACTATTTAGAGGAGAGTGTGTGAATGCAGTAGCTTGATTTCCCCTGCTCTGTATTTCTTGTGTAACAAAATAGGAGTGTGATGTTTTGCGATGCATGGCTCATTTGAGATGCTGACTTTTCCCAAGAATCATTGTGCTCAGAAATACAAGTAGCAAGAGCGAGGGGACAACTTGAAAGGGCTTTGGGTCTGATTCTCTGTTGCCCTTTACACCAGTTCTGCGGGCATAAAGGAGCCATAAACCAGCCAGATATGCTTCCTACATAATAGAAGTGGACTTGAACCAAATTTTGAGATCAGAACATCTCTGACTTTTCATTGTTCAAAATATGTATCCAGGACTGACTTTTGTGGGTTGGGCCTAATTCTAATTATTAGTACTTCTATTATTACAAATTGTACAGCACTGTCTGTCCTTTACCAGTGTTGCCAGCTTTCTTCATGAGACTCAAGAGCCTTGGTGTATTTTCTTAAAGCTTCAGCTCCTGAAGGCAAGTGATTATATTAGAATCTTAGCTTTCATTTTTTTAGTACGTATCTAATTTTCACATTTGTGGAGGAAGGCTTAAAACCATGACCCGAATGTATCCTAAAGGGTCAGAAGGTTGAAGGCAGATAAATAGAACCATAAATGTTTAGTTTTGAGAGTTCTAAATGAGATTTTTATGCTGATCTTATTATTTGTGGAGGTCCAGTTTCTCCTGAGGTTGGCAGTACTGCTTTACAGCCATTTAAAAAGACATGAGTCTAGTTCTGCTCTCAAAGCCATTTTCAGCAGTGTGAATTGACAGTGGTCCATTACTAGACAGAAATGATCATGCAGAAAAGGCAGAAGCGTTCAAGAAATATTTCTGTTCTATACTTGGGAAAAAGTGGGATGATGTATTCATATTATGTGATGATGATAAAATACTTTCCACAGGCATAGTTTCACTTCTGTATTTGGGAAGGCAGTTCCAGTCAGCTCAATGGAACCATGAGGGAGGAGGGGCAAATTCTGCACCTGCCTGAGGCTTGCAGTTTGGGGAGACAGTGCCTCCGGTTCCCCAGATATACACTCATGATTCCAACAGTAACTCAGGAGAATGTTAAAAAAAACAGCTACAAATGTTCTACATTTTAAAATCAGCAGGTCAGGATAATTTGTATGTGAGAGTTTTAAAAGAACTGGCCAAGGACCTCACTGTATTATTCTTGTTAATTTTCAATGTTTTGAAACAGTGGGAAAGTTCCACGGGACTGGAAGAAAGCTAGTGTTGTGCCAGTATATAAAAAGGGTAAATGGGATGACCCAGGTAATTATAGGCATGTCAGCCTGATGTTGACCTCAGGCAAAATGGTTGAACAGCTGATACAAGAACTTGACTATTAATAAATTAATATAATTAATGTCAATCAACATGGGCTTCTAGAAAATATTTATTAATGAGGAGATACACCTATCTCATAGAACCAGAAGAGACCTTGAAAGGTTATCAAGTCTAGTCCCCTGCCTTTACTAGCAGAACCAAGTACTGATTTTGCCCTAGATCCCTAAATGGTTCCCTCAAAGACTGAGCTCACAACGCTGGGGTTAGCAAGCTAATGCACAAACCACTGAGCCATCCTCACTCTTCTACCCAAAAGAATTTGCCAAACTAATTTAGTATCTTTTTTTCATGAGCTTATAAATTTGGTTGATAAAGGCGATATGTTGATGTAATATATTTAGACATCGGTAAGGCATTTGTCTTGCTACCACACAACATTTTTATTAAGAAACAAGCAAGATTCAAAACCAGCCTGGCATGCATTAAATGGATTAGAAGCTGGCTAACTGATAAGTGCAGTGTGTAGCTCCAATGGTGCAAGTGGCACAGTTGCGCCATGGCCCACAAGATTGTGGGGGTACGCTTTACCTGCTGTGATGCCACTCATTCAATGCCACTCACTCATATTTGGCCCTGCCACATCTCTGCCAGATGGAGGAGGGCTGAGTCAAACCTGAGCAGTGCTGCGACCCATGTAATGAGTTGCAATATCATTCTCCACTTGAATTTGGCCCATTCCTTGTGCACACAGGATGGGGAATGGGAGCGAGTGGAGCCTCTGGGCAGCGAGGATCAGGCAGAGCCATCTAGCCAGGATGGGAGTGGAGCAGTTAGCTGGGGGGTGCCAGTGAGTGGCCAGGAAGGTCCAGAGGACAGTGGGTGAGGGGCTGACAGCAAGTTGTTGGTAGGCTATGGGTTGAGTAGGGAGTGTTTGGGGGACTGTGGGGTATGTGGTTGGAGTGAATGGGGCATGTTGAAGCTGGTGGGGTGAGTTGTGGGGTTTATAAGGAATATTGCGGGGAGGGTAGGTTGGAGCTGGGATTTTGGACATAAGCAAAATTTTTGATTCTGGAATCAGAAAGGGGGCCCTTAACCTATTCTTGCACCAGAGCCCTCTGGGGCCTTGTTACATCACTGGATAGGTCTCAAAATGAAACTGTAAGTGGCAAATCATAGAATCATAGAATATCAGGGTTGGAAGGGACCTCAAATCATCATTAAGCACTTGTGTTTCCAATGGGGTCCCAGAGGGATCAGTTCTTAGCCCTACACTGTTTAACATTTTTATCAGTGGCCTAGAATAAAACATAAAATCATCACTGATAAAGTTTGCAGATGATACAAAGTTTGGGGGAGTGGTGAATAGGGAGCAGAAATTTGATGATCGAGAGTTCTTCAGTGTAGACACAAAGGTATAACACAGTCCAATGGTTGTAAGTTGAAGGTAAGTAAATTCAGACTCTACATAAGGTGTACACTTTTAACAGTGAAGGTAGTTAACCATTGGAGCAACTTACCAAGGGTCATGGTGGATTCTATATCACTGGGAAGTTTTAAATCAAAGTTGGATGTTTTTTTAAAATATATGTTCTAGTTCCAAGGCCTATGGCCTGGAGGTTAGACTATATGAGCACAATGGTCCCTTATAATCTATGAATCTATTATTTCAGTGCAGCTACTCCTGATTTTCCCTGATATAAGTGAGATCAGAACCAGGTCCATGTCCTTGCCCTGAGGTACTTACACTCTAATTAAATTTGTGACAACAACCCATTAGAGTCACATATGCTACATACACAGTAGCTAAACTGTCAGAGTGATCTCTGCTTACTCTCCTTTCTCCTGCCACTACTTTTCCATTGTGCTTAAGTTATTCTGGCTATTCTTTTTTAGCAAACTAAGGGGCCTCTAATGTATACATTTTGTTTTTAATAGCTTAAAATCACAGCTTCCAATTTTTACTGATTTTTATTGATTTGATCTTTTTAAAAAAATCCTTGATCATTGGAATCAAGGGCTGAATTAAAAATGGGTTCACCAGGACTTGCTGCTGGAGCTAATTTCTCTGAAGCCTGAAATGGGGTTCTCCAATATATGCCTCAAAGAGCTTTGTGATGCCTTGGCTATATACTCCTCTGCAAATTAAGTGAATCGGTCCTAATTGCAGTGTAACACCCTGGCACCCCCTTATTCACCACTGTCATGTAATTAGGATATGCTTTGTACAAAGTGTGCCTTGTGAGGTATTATTGTAAACATCTTGATCTGCTAGACATTAATATCTTGTTGGATTGTATGTGTTACTGTCATATGTGAAGTTACGAGGTTTGGCTATGTATGTGCTACTGAAACATGTTGAGAGGTTGAGAACACCCTCAAGCTGCCTTTCA
Source organism: Chelonoidis abingdonii (assembly GCF_003597395.2). Classification (NCBI taxonomy): domain Eukaryota; kingdom Metazoa; phylum Chordata; order Testudines; family Testudinidae; genus Chelonoidis; species Chelonoidis abingdonii. Next base: position 317,502,429 of record NC_133769.1, on the reverse strand, counting down.
GGTACAACAATAGAAAGGCCAAACAATGATTATGGCTTATTGAGGACATACACACACGCACAAGGATTACTCCAGGAACAGTGTACAACAGAAACCTCTCAGAGATAGCACTACACAATGGGAATTGTTTGACCCAGGTCACAGCAAAAAAACTTTCCAGCAAGTTAGAAGAAGATATAAAAGGGAGATATGACTTCATGAGGGGATCTCACTCTCCCTACAAGAACACACCTGAAAGTATCAGAGGAAAAGGATTGAACTCGGTGTAGGGATGAAGTGCTGGCCGCAGACTAAAGGGATTTCTAGCCTATATATGGAAACTTGATAGACTGTTTGTATGATCAGTCAGGGTGAGAGACTATGATTCATCCTATCTAATATTGTAGGCTTAGTTTGCAATTGTTTTATTTCTTGTGGTAATCTACTTTGATCTGTTTGCTATCCCTTATAATCGCTTAAAAGCTGTCCTTCTGTAGTTAATAAATCTATTTCATATTTTATCTAAAACACTGTGTGTTGAATGAAGTGCAAAGGGGATAAATCTCAGCTCATGAGCAAGAGTTGGTGCCATGTCTACTTTCCTTTGTAGAAGTGGCAGACTGGGTAGTAAATTCATACTGGCCGGGTTTTGACCAGGGCAGGGTGGTACAGCTCTGGGGTCATAGGCTGGGGAGCTGGGAGTATTTTGTCTGTAGCTTCTGTATTATGGGTTCATGAGTGGCTGGCCAGAGCATTCATGAACACAGCTGGGTGTGGTCCCTGCCTGTGGATGTTGGTTTGAGTGTAAGCTTAGAGGACTTCGCAGCTTGTCACAATGTCACAGTGCAAGAGGGAACCAGAGCGAGACAGAGTGCTCAGCTGCACCTCAGTTCCAGATGGCACCCCGGGGAGGAACCTGTCACATGAAGTTCATGAAAATCCAGTTTACTAGCAACAAATCAAGCATGCAAGATACTGTGGATATATTTACAAGTACCAATAATTATACATACCTTCAAAAAACTGTGCAGTGCTTTATGTAGCACTTTTCAGCCATAGATCTCAAAGCACTTTACTAAAGAGGGCAGTATCATTATCCCCATTTTACAGAGGAGGAAACTGAGGCCTAGAGAGGTGAAGTGACTTATCCATGCTCACCCAGGAGGTCAGTGGCAGAGCTGGGAACACCTGGTTCTTCTGGGTCCCCCTGAAAGTGGTGTAAAAATGGGGCAATGTGTAAAACAGTTAATATTTGCAGACAGCATGACTGTAGTGCTGAACATTTTACAAAGAGTGAATCTGACTTAGTTCTAAAAAGCTGAATGGGAATTAATATTGCAGTTCATGTATCTGCCATGCATATTCCTGGAAAAGAAAATGCTTTTGCAAATGTGCTGTCAAGGGATTTCAACAACTGTGAGGAGGCATCATTAGAGAACATGCAATGTTCATATTTACTGAGGATGACTCAATTATTTTTAAGTAGAAGCCAAATGGAGCTGTACACAGAGACACTCTTCTGCAACATCTGCTTCAGATGATCTCCACACCACACCAGGTCCTTGCCTAACATCTCTGCTATCCCTAAGGTTTGGTCTAAACTAGGAAAATAAGTCATGTCTGAAAATATCTAAACAAATATGTTTTAACTAATATGATTATAAACATGACTTGAGCCCAGATCCTCAATGATATTTAGGTGCTTAGCTCCCATTGATTTCAATGAGAGAGAGATTCATAAACCTCTTTGAGATTCTGAGCCTTGGCACCTAGTGTAGGCAGGCCAGGTCATGTTTAAAAGCCTATTAGCTGATCGTGATAAACCATAGACTCCTGCATAGGGAAGAGTTAACATGTTTTCAAACATGACTTATCTACCCAGTCTCGACTAGTCTCATGCTTCTGCATGAGTTTTGCTTCTGTAAGGAGGGGGTTAAAAGTCAACAAGGAGGTCACAATTTGTCCCAGGGCTAATAAATGGCAGCTTTTAAAAACCTAATTTAGAGACCAAACCAAGAATCTGGTGGAGGCACAATAAGACCCTCTGTGGGAGCATCTGATTGTGGGTCCCCAGCCAATTGTCAGGCTAGCAAAGGTGGGAGCCCTGTGCAGATGGGGAGTAGAGAAGGGGAGTAGCAGAAGGGGAGAAAGTACAAAGATCAGAGACTTTTGGGTTCTGTGAAGGGTTTGGAGAGTCCTTCAGGAAGGGGTGGGATATTAAACCCTAATCCTGCAAGCACTTATGCACATACTGAACTTTATACACAGGAATAGTTTCATTGGCTCCAAAGGGCCTATTCACATATGTAGAGTTAAGCATTTGCTTATGTACCTGCAAGATGGTGGCCTTTATTTGTGTGTATGTTTTTAAATGGAGCTGGGTCATGTGTAACTCTTAAGATTGTGCTCTCGGTTACACCCAGGCAGCCCCATTGACATCAACAACCGATAGGCAAGAACAGCAATTGTAAGTATTGGCTGACTAGATCTAACTAAAAGAGAGATTGTTAACAGATGAAAAGTCAGGAATACTAATAATTCAACATCTGGGAACCATTAGCTTAGCTTCTTTGACCCAGATTCACAAAGGTATTTAGGCACTTAACTCCCACTGATTTCAGTGGAAGTTAGGAGTCTAAATACCTTTGAGGATCTGGGTTTTTTGAAGTCAGTGAGGGCTGGGGAAGGAAATGAAGCACTCTGCAGGGTAGAACCCAGAAAGAAAAAATGGAGGAGGAGAAGTTTTGTTCATTTAATTTCATAGTTTAAAAAACTGGCTATTAGAACAGGGCTACTTCCAAACCTGAAGGAAAAGCATTAATTTGATAATAAATAATATCTGTGGCTGAGAAATGGGTGAAGAGTGCTGATCTCTTACAGGAGAAAGGGGAACGCTATTTTTATTAATAAAATGGTATTATTACACTTTTGTAATAGAATTGTTTTCAGTAATAATATGGGGGCTATGCAGAGACTGAATGACATGTCATTTGGCATCATTAGCTATTCTCTTGAGTGACCAAACAATTGCCTTGTAAAATGGAGAATTCCTCCTATTCTCCTGAAAATAAATATTAATTATTTGGCCCTAATGCAGAGGGAGTGGCCTGTCTCTATTATTTTTTGCTCCATTTACCACAAACCTCCTTGTTTTTGTTAACTAGAAAACCCGATCTTCCCATTTTGAGGTTAATTACACAACCACAACCCTTCTGAGGCTTCAGTGTACTAGAGTCTTGCTTAATATCCTCATTTTCTACTCTCCAGTTCAGATTTCCTGTCCTTTGGCATTCAGATTTCTGTTTTCTATATTTTTAGACATAAACCAGATTAAACAACAATGCAAATAAACACTGAGTCCAAAAGACTGCATTCATACTTGCTTATGGAATTTACTGTAATTAGCACGGCTGTATTAAATTTATAGGGGAACACCCATGGGGAAAGTTAGCTTCAGTAATTCATTTAAAGGCTTACATAAATCATTCTTCGTTGCACTTTACAGTTAAATAATGTGAACAATGATGCCTGGCAATGGAACCTTTCCCTTTTAAAGAACATCATTGATATAAACATGATTTTAGTCTCCTCATACTCAGAACAAGTAGGATTAGCATTAGGTAACAATCAAGCAAAATGATTAGGTTTTGAGCAACTGTTTAATGCAAGAGATTCCAAATATATTTTTAAGCTTGGCAGAATTTTATTTATACATTTTAAAAATTTCGATGAATAATACTAATGTTTACTTTTAAGCATTTATTTTATTTAAATTTCCATAATTGTGCAAAATTATAGGTGTTAAACATTTTTCCCCAATTTTTATCAATTTAAAATTTCCACAGCTGTGGGAAACTGTGGGGTTTAAGATATTGGGGGAGGGGATAGATTTTTTGTTGTTTTTGCACATTTGCTATTTTGTTTATACAAAATATTGTTATGCAAAACACGGTGGACAGTTTTGCCATTTGACCCATATTCATTTCCATGTAGTTGACTTCAATCTGCTTACATTTATTTCAGATGAGACTTTAGTTACCACACTGTCTTGTCTGCTCAGTGTGGTAACTGAACAGCCTTGGCACATTTTGTCAGAGCTGAGGCTTCACCCTGGGTCCCTACCCAAATGTATCCCTCCCCGCACGGTTCGGCAGGAAGGTGCACCAGTCGCTTGCCTGACTGCTGTCCCCACCTCAGAGCTGAACTGCATTTCAGTGGTGGGTGAAGTGTATACGGAATATAAGGCAAAATCTTGCAGTCTTTACTCCAGCAAAAACCAGTGAAGTTAATGAAAGTTTTGCCCGACTACAAGATTTCAGCCAACTAGTTGTAAGGAACTCTATAAAGAGATTACCAGTAAAATAACATGCACTGTAAATGGTGCATGTGCCTGTCTGTGGGAGCCAGAGGGGCTTGCTAGAGTGTCATTCATCCCATCAGGGAGGCACTGAGCTAGGAACCCATGGCACTGTATCTGGACCATGAGTCCCAGCCCTTTCTAAGATGCATCTTCTTTTCATTTTGTACTCCATGTCATTTCATGTACCTTCTTTAATAAGTCCTGTCACACTTATAGAGGACTTCATTGTGGTTGTGTTTTTGGTGGAGTTAAATAAGCACATAGTACAGTAAATTCATTATTCTCCCCAGGCTACATGAAATGATTACAATGAGATCCTGGTTGCTGTTGCTACTTCTGCTTGTGAGATTGTGTTCTCCTGCACCTAGACTTCCGGTAGGTATCACTTGACTATAGTTTGTATCATCTCTGTTAGCTGATTACTATTTGTTGTTTCCAAGAGCATCCACAGTGTGCTTGGTAGGGCAAAAACACAAAAAAAGACATGGCCCCTCTCCTAAACAACTCACTTCCTAAAAAGATAAATCAGACAGAGGGATGTAGGAGTGGAGGAGGAGGTATTACAGCATGCAGGTAAAACAGTCAGGTGAGAATTGTCTGATCCAGATAATAAGAGTGTTTACATAATATAGGGGGTTGGGTTTCATTGTGGTTGGTTGGTATATATGGGGACATTGTACTGTAAGATTTATAGACTATGCCTACAACCGTGCCACAAATCAGTCAGTTAGTTTCTTGTAGGCATCACTAGTGGAAGGTGGTCTTCAGGATGTACACCTCTACCCCGATATAATGCGATCTGATATAACACAAATTTGGATATAACGCAGTAAATCAGTGCTCTGGGGGGGCGAGGCTGCACACTCCGGCAGATCAAAGCAAGTTCGATATAACGCGGTTTCACCTATAAAGCAGTAAGATTTTTTGGCTCCCGAGGACAGCGTTATATAGGGGTAGAAGTGTATTTGAAAGCAGAGGAGGGAATAATTTTGTGGATGAGATCTGCAAATAGCTCTTTTGGGGCCCAGTCATGAGAGGTGCAACTCCCATTTAGTGATTTATTTGTGGTGTTTTTCTCAGAGTGCCAAGCATTCGAATTCCATAAAGGTAGCTGGAGAGGAAGGATGGCCATAAGGTTACAGAATAGTATTGTCAGATCTGCATTCTCTTCGTGCCTGTGCCCACGGCCAGCTCCAGCACTTTTGCCGCCCAAAGCAGTGAAGAAAAAAAAAAGCTGCAATCGGCGGCACTTCGGTGGGAGCTCTAACGTCGCCGCTTTACTATTGGGCGGCAATTCGGCAGCGGGTCCTTCCCTTCAAGAGGGACTGAGGGACCCACCGCTGAACTGCTGCTGAAGACCTGGACGTGCCGCCCTTTCCCATTGGCCGCCCCAAGCACCTGCTTGGTCCGCTGGTGCCTGGAGCCGGCCCTGCCTGTGCCGTGCCTGTACTCTCCACGTGACCTCAGGCAAATCACTTCACCTCTTTGTAGCTCAATTTAACTGAGTTCAAAATTGGGATAACAATACCCCCGTACCTCGCAGACAGGCTAGTGAAGGGGACTAGTGAAGCTAACTCTTTGGAAACTGCTTTGAGATGGAAGGTGCTTTGAATGGGAAGCATTATCTGATACCAGAACATTTCTGCTAACAAAGTGCTCAATCCTGTGAGTTGCCGCGACTCCTATTGACTTTGATTTTTCCACAATAAAGAAAAATACATGTTATTTATATGGAATATACTTTCTCACCTAGTTTGTTATGATATAAATGTTGGGCCATTGATATTTTAAATGTGTTTTCTTAGAGGCACCTTTCTTGAGCTAACTTTCTATAACATTTAGGGTCAGATTCAGAATCCCTTACTCAGGCAGAATGGTATTTCATTACATGGCAGCTCAATGGCCCTGCATCTGGAGAAAAGTACTATTCAACCTGTCTAAAGCTATCAGAACTGATCCTGGAAGGTGCTATGAAGGTGCTCCAGAAAAACATCAGGCCTACTCCTGCATGCCCTTGCTCGCTTCAGTAGTCTTTACACACATAGGGAAAACAAATGCATTTAAAATAATAACTGTCAAAATTGCCATTTTTATGATAATATGAGAGAAAAATCTAAATAAGTAACACATTGTGTCTCTGTCATGCTGCCTTTCCACGTGGACACTCTTGGCTCTAGCTCATCCTTAAATCCCCATTTTGGAACTGAGGCCTGTTGGAACAGGCACAAGTAACCACAGCTTGTTTTCATAAACTAAGTTGACTTGATAGTACTGAGGATAGTGTGAAAATAGCCTTATGAAGAATAAACAACAGCTCTGTGGTCAGGGAAGAAACAGAGAAAACCAACCGGAGCAAACTGATTACTTCTTTTTTTCCCCCACTGGGGGTAAAAAGGCAGGCAGAGGAAAGCACAGCAACAGGTAGCCCAGGCAGTCTCTGGGTAAGTGTAAGGGGCAAGTTACGTTCCTACAGACCACAATAAGGAGTGACTTATTAACCCAATAGCTTTCCTTCCAAAGGTAGTATAGGGGCCTTAAGTACTCACAACCTGCTTTCAGTAAACCACAGAAAGGCTGTCCTAGACTAGCACTAAACTCATGACCCCACCTGCATTACATACTTAAGACTGGCACAAACAAACTCCTAGCTGGCAAATTAAAAATTGCTCATGCCCTTTGTCTTCCTAAACTGTTCACTGTTTGGGCCAGGTCCTTTGCCTGCTTCTATTTTTGGATGGCACCTCGCCCCTGGTGGGTGCAACTGCAAGGTGAATAATAAGGAAAACAAGAAAGCACCTGAGCGTAGCCGGCCTCTACATTTGACCTTTGTGTACAGTAAATTTCCTTACAAAATGGTAAATGTAACCTCACAGACGGTCCTGGAACAACTTGCTGTCTCTTACTCAAGGCAATGCCAACAGGGGGAGCATATTACTCTGTCGTCCAGCCCATAGTCCATATTCACATGCCTGGAATTCTCTGAAAGGACAGTTGGCCAGCAACTGTCAGTTCTTCCTGACACTGACCGGCCACTGGCTTCTCCAGTGGCAGGAGCGAGAATTTACATAGGAAACAAGAATTGCCAGACTGGATCAGACCCAAGGTCCATCAGGACCCTGTCTCAGATAGTGACCAGCAGCAGATGCTTCAGAGGAAAGTGTAAGAACCCTGCAGCAGGCAGATGTGGGGTGATCTGCCCACCCCCTCACACATATTAGGTCTCATCCTGATCTCAAATTGTTAGAGATTGGCTTACGCCTTGAAGCATGAGGTTTAATATCCCTTCCATAATGTTGTTAGCACTAACACTGAATAGCCTTAACATCCATATCAATGTCTAGTCCCTTTTTGAATCTTGTTAAATTCTTGGGCTCAATGACTTCCTGGGGCAGTGAATTCTGTAGTCTAATTACAGGAGGAAAAAAATTTCCTTTTATCAGTTTTGAATTGGTCATCTTTTAATTTCATTGAAGATTTCCTTGTTCTTGTGTTATGGGACAAACAGAGCAGAAGCTCCTGATCTACCTTCTCTAGACCATTAACTTTTTCCATAAACTTTTGTGATATCTAGATGGCACATCAGGAACTTAGTGGGTATTAATATCACTGGAGGCTTAAACCCTCTGTTTGTGCACCCAGTGAGTAGGATAAACTTCCGCACTCAGGACTGGTGCTAGTGTTTTTAGCGCCCTAGGCGCACGGCCATTTCGCCGCCCCACGCGCTGGTCCCGCGGCTCTGGTGGACCTGCCACAGTCGTGCCTGCGGAGTGGGTCCGCTGGTCTGCGGCTCCGGTGGAGCTGCCGCAGCCGTGCCTGCAGGAGGTCCACCGGAGCCGCGGGAGCAGCGGACCGTCCGCAGGAATGCCTGCAGCAGCTCCTCTGTGTTATAGCAATAAAAACTAGCAAGATCTTAAAGGGGACAAGACATTTGTCACATTTATTGTAAATACCATAATAAAATAAAAGATAACAGCAAACAATGTTGTTTGGTTACTTTTCTATATTATATATATTATATATATATATATATATATATCCATTCACACAATCATTCATACAAGTTCTGTGTAGATATTATAGTTACCAGCCTAAAGTTGCTTGTGACAGAATACTGGCCAGGTACTCTGTACACAAGAGTGGAGCCGAGTCCGGGTCAGGTGCACCTGATGCTCCTGGAGGCTGGCAGCAGAACCATAGACTCAAAGTCCTCAGTCTTCAGAGTCCAGCTTTATAGGGATTTTTCCCTATGTTAGTTCATGGGAGTTGCTTCATTCTGCTGTTGTTAAATTAATCAGCAGGTGGCTGGCTCCATGTTGGCAGCAGAATGTTACCCAAAGTCTCTTATCTCACCCTTCTTTTTTACAGGCTTTTAGTTTGGATTCAAAGTCTATAGGTCTTGCTGTGTCACGCTGCCTTTGGGTTGGATTGATCACACCCGTCAATTGCAGGCGTGACTTTCAGCCTTGAACCTGGCTTTGATCTTCCTTCTGTTGTTCTTTTGTCCTTTTCTTTTTAGGGTGGATGCTTTTTACTTTGTTTCACTGTTGTCTAGGTCTTCAGCCGTTGGTAGTTGAACTTCACCTCATCAGGACAGGCTGGGGCTGGAGGTTGATTTTATCATCCATACATGCCTCATTCACACATCTAAACTAACTAATAAGATTACAGCAGGGTTTGCAAAAATGAAGGTTGGAGGAAGCTTTTACAAAATGGAGTGAGCGTTTTAAAATGGGGTTTGAATTACAATATGGCAAACAGTGAACAGAAGTTACAATGCAGGCAAGTGTAGTGAATGGTGAACAGAAGTTACATTAATAAAGTGAACAATTAAAAAACAATTTCATGTAATTGTTTTAAGCAGAACCAACATAACAGTTAGGATTACTAATAGGACAATGAGGGATGAAAATTATGTTAGAACTGCTGAGCCAGGTGGGCTGCTTCTACAACACTTTGCCCTTGATTTATGACCATTACAGTAGTTGTTGTCATGGTAGGCACAGGTGATCTGTTGCAAACAAATCAAACAATTATAACCAGATGAATATAACTAAAAAAAACCAGTACAACTGACTAAACATCAGATATAACCTAACACAAATCCAAACAATTTATAGTTATAATAACTGGGAATACAATAAAAAACCATATACATTACAATAATTGGTACATTGACAAATAAGATGAGTCCAAGTTTGATGCTGCAATAGCCATCAAACAATAAAAGTTACTGAGGTCAGGACCTTCTCAAGCACACACAACAAATGAGACTTTCTGAGGAGTACCACAGTTGTTATGCAAGGTTAAGCTGATTTGGACTTAAAACTAACATTAGTTGCTAAAAATGTTGCAGAATCCCTATTTTTAACAGTTGTTTTAAGAGGTTTCTGGGTACCTGAAAGATGGGGCCCTACAATTATGGCCAAGGTTTACAGGTTATAGGGGCCAGGAATACCTTTAGGGCTGGGGAAGTAGAACCAGAGTGCATAGAGGAAAGTGTGGAAATTAACAATACAAGCAAATGTAACTAACAATACAAATATATTAATAAAACCTAACAAAAAAATAAACCCGATGCACTGGGGATCAAAGTCTTTGGACACAAGTGGTGAATTGATAAGTTGGATGGACATGGGGGAAGTAGACAGAGGAAAAGACATTGCCCTGTCTAGTGTAGTATTCCTCTTTTTCTGGATCCAATGCTAGCACAGGACACCACTAGAGACAGACACAGAAATGTAACACAGAACATGCAACACAGACTTTGGTCGCACACTATAACCATGGGGTATTTATAGACTTTTCAGCTGGTACCAGCTCTTCCTGAGTTCTGGTTCAGAGCCAAAAGACAGAAGCTTAGAAACAAATTAGCACAGTGCTTCCCACATGGCAGACCCTGCTCAGTCTCTGCCACAGTGTGTTCAAGTACTTGGGACTGCACAGAATGCCTAATTAAGTGGTGCATTTCTTTGTGACTTTAGATTTTAGATTTTTTTCATTTAAAATTTCCAGCCACTACTGCCATGCCTGGAGGTCCTGAGGCCAGAACAGACCTGTGTTTACTGTTGCAATGGCATTCTTGGCCCTGGGAGGGGAATCTCCCCAAATATCCCCCTTCCCCTCAGTCCAGAGGGTCCCAAAAGTTCTGCCCCTTCTGGGCCGTCTCAAATGTTCTTTTTTTTTGATATTACTGCTGCTGTAAAGATGTGAGAGTGCTGTTTTTAACTCTCTCGTACCCAGCCTTAAGGGCACTTAACTAGGTTTGAGTACTACATACATTTTTATTTGTCTGCTTTTGCAGCAGAGGTTTGTAAATCTGGGTGCAGTTTTTCATTTTTAAAATTAGCCATTGAAGGAATACCTCATTACAGGTTTTCCAACAGAAGCCAAACTGACAGCATGCTTTCCTTTTTGATTGGAGTTGAGGGTTTATTTGGTGGTTATTTTTTTATATATAAGTACCTAGGCCATTTGAAGTTTGTTTAGTTTTTAAGGGATATTTCTCTATTTAGATAGTGGTTTCTTAAAAACATTTCCCTAACAGTTTGTGAACAACCCCCAAAACCAATCATATGATAAATAAATTAATATTAAGCACTATAACCCACTAATATTTTAAAGAGCAGCATATAACGGTTATAGTTTGTACATATTTTACTTCTTTCCATGTTTCCCAGGGGTCTCCAAGCCTCTTTTTCCCAGATGTGGCCATTACTTTCCAATTTTTCTACCCCTTTTTCAATTGGAATAGTTTCTCCTGTTTAGAGATATTTTTCTTTTTACAGGCTGTTAGGGTGAGGGTAGCTGTCATTACCAAGCATCCCACAGCAGCCAGATCCTGCCCCAGCGTCTCTTTTTGTTGCATTTGGGGTTTACATATGAGGATATCAGTGGGCCAATCTATCCTCTAGGTCTGAAATGGTTGCAGATATCTGCAAGGTCTTGTTCGGTGCAAGGAACTGTCCCATATTTCTGAAGGATTTGTTTAAAAGGCATTATCTTTTTAATAAGGTGAGGTTAGAAGCTTACTTTTGACTTCATTTCTTCCTCTCGGGACTGTTTTTCCCTTAGCCTTTTCCTTAAGACATTTGTTTAATTTGTTTCAGCGAGCAGCACCCTCCACAGGCATGGACTGCGGCAGGATCCACCGGAGCGCCTGCCGCCGCCCCCCCCCCCCCCCCCAACTGGCAAAATGGCACCCCCCCAATAATCCTGGTATGCCCTTAGGCAAATGTGCCTAGTTCCGCCTTAAATGAAAAGCGCCGGCCCTCGTCCGCCACTTCTACGCTCACCCCTGACTTGTGAGCAACCATTTTTGGTAGTGGTAGGAAAGTAGTTTCTTCTCTGACTTTACTCCTGCGTTTCCTTCCTCTTACGTTCTCCTCTCTCTCCTGTCCCTGAAATTCTTTTTCTAACTTTTTCCTTACTTTCTTTTTTTTTTTTTCTTATGTCTTCTTTTTTTTTCTCTCTTCTACTTTTCTTCGCCTAATGTCTCCTCTTTCTCCTTATTTTTTTTTCTTTTTTTCCCTTATCCTCATCTTCTTCTGTTGTTTTTTCTCTTCCTTTTTTTTATTTTTTTTTTTTTCCTTCTTCTTTACCTTCTTCTGACAACTTTATTCTTCTGATACTCACTCTGTCTCGTCCTCTATACTCCAACTTCTTCTCCTCTCTTTTTTTTTTTTTCCGATGCTTCGCTCTATCCTTTCTATTTTGTTTCAGTGTTTCTTTTCTCCTCTTTTTTTTATCCAACACCTCTTTTTTTTTTTTTTTTTTTGTTTCTTTTTTTCTGCACTTTTTTTTTTCTCTTACCCTGCTTTTCTTCTTTTTTTTTTTTTTTTTCTCTTATTTTTTGTCTCTTCTTATTTCTCCTGCTTCTCTTCATTTCTTCTTTTTTTTTTTCTCCTATTTTTTCTCCTCAGAGTTTTTTTTTTTTTTCCCTTTTCTTTTTTCTATTACCTCTCTCCGTTCCTTCTCTAGTTCTTCTCTCTCTTCTCCTTGGCTTCTTACTCTCTTCTCTCTCTATCACTTGTCTTCTCCCTTCCTCCTTTCTTGCCTCCTCTTATACACTGTCTTGCTTTTTTCCCTTTTTTTTTTCTTTTCCTTCTCCTCTTCATTCCCCTTTTTTCTCTTTTTTTTTTTTCCTTTTTTTTTTTTTTCTTTCCTGTAATCCTAATCCTCTTCCTTTGTCTCTTTACTTCTCTTTCGTTTGCCTTTTTCTTTTTCCTTTTTTTTTCTTCCTTTTTGCTTTCTCCTCTTTCCCTCCCTCCTACTCTGCCTTTCTTTTTCCTTCTTCCTCTTATCTATCCCTTCTAGCCGTCCTCAACCTCATTCTCTTCTATTTCCTCTTCGCTAGTTTGACTTTTTTTTTCTTACTTTTCTTTCTTCTTACCTTTTTTCTCCTCTTGTTCTAACTTATTAGTTTATTCTGCCTCTTCTTCTTTTTTTCCTTGACTCTTCTCTTTCTTCTCACTCTCTTTTCTCTCGATTTCTCTATTCCGAACACTTCTCTTCCGCAGTTTCTCTCTCGAAGTTGTTGCTGTTACTTCTTCCTCTCCTCCCGGTCTAAGATGACTTACGCCCTCGCTCTGCTTTCCCTCCTTCGCACTGTCGTTCTCTTGCCTTTCTCTCTCCTATGTTGTGCTATTCACTTCTTTCTACTTCCTTCTGTTTCTTTCTCTCTTCCTGTTCTTCTGGTTTCTTTTTTCTGTCCCCTCCTCCTTCTTCTTTTCTTTTTTTTTTTGTGACCTCTCGTCTATCTTTTCTTTTCTGTTGCTCGCTCTCGTCCTCTCGTTGTTGACTTTCGATCTTTCTTCTCTCTTTTCTATCTCTTTCTCTCTGCTCTATATTTCACTCGCTTCCGTCGTTCTAGTTCCTAGTCTGTCCGTTATCTGTGTCTTGCACTGACTCTCGCTCTGTTTCTTCTTCTGCTTACTATCGTTACTGGCTTTTTCGTGCTCTCCTCTTCTCCCCCCCCCCCCCCGGCAAAATGCCACCCCCCAATAATCCTGGTGCCCTAGGCAATTGCCTAGGCCGCCTAAATGAAAGCGCCGGCCCTGTCCGCACTCTACCTCACCCCTGACTTGGAGCAACCATTTTTGGTAGTGGTAGGAAGGTAGTTCTGTCATTAACATCAATAGGTTTCTGTGGTGGTTTCTTGAGTCTGGGTCAAGTTGTTAGCCCACCTAAATCAATGTATGGTTTCAGAAGAAATCTAAAGGCTTGGCATAACTTTGAAGCCAAACTAGACTCAGCTTCACTTGGAATTTTTAGAGTCATTCAACCCCACTACTCCACGCAAACTTCAGGCTGTGCAAATCCATGTAATAAGACTCTGTTGCTTAGTTTGCTATAACTTTTTCTTAAGGAATACAGCAATATGAGCTTCTGGTTTGATTCTCACCGAAAATGTTTTTCCTAGTGAATTCTGCTTTTGGTGATGCCAGTGTAAATCTCAAGTAACTCTAGTGATTTAGATGGAGTTACTGCAGATTTATACCAGAGTAACTGTGAGTGGATTCTGTCCCTTTATCTTTCACTTTTACAATAAGAGGTCTCAGAATTCTGCATCCTTACAGGATCTCTGGGGCTGCAATGTGAGATCCATATTTTGCCACTCAGTACCTTACTTTGCAAATAAGTCCACTGATTTCATTAAAAGATAGCAGAGTTGAGCACCAGTTGTCCAAAGTCACTTTCTGATGGGCCAGTTAGTTAATGCTGCACTGCTGGAATCTCTTTGCCAAAATCAGCACAAAAAACCCTTCCTCATTGGGCTCAATTCATCTGCCATGTAGGCTGTGCTGTAATAATTTAGAGACAAAAATAATAGCCCTCTTTACCCAGTTAGATGTTTTAAATTTGGATCCCCTTGCCTCCTCAAGATAGATGTATGTGTTTGGATCATTAAGAGCTACAGACTTTCTCTCTATTGTTATCACTTTAATTACATCATGCCTCTTTTTTCCCCCTTAGGATAAGGACCTCTGCCTGTTAGACAACACTAAATTACAACAGAGGCTAAAACTGCTCCAAGACTTGCTTCAGTTGTGTGAATTACAGCTGAAGGACATCTTGGGGAACAACTATCATAGAACAAAGAGCAAGATCTTCTCAGCCAGGAGGAGCATACAGCCTGAAATCCTTTTACCCACAACCAGTGGAAACTTGATAGTCTACGATCAAGGTAGATGTTGCAGAAGAATATAATAGACACTATCACTTCAGCATATCGAAATATTTATTTTTTGCTGCAATGTTCCATTTATAAACAGATAGGCATATTTATATCTTATCCACTTCCCTTAACAAAATCCACAGGAAATTTATCTCTTTAAAAATGCTTAATCTAAAATATGTACTATCTATTATATGCATTGGAGGGTTAAGGGTAGATCCATGGCCCCAGGCCACTGACCTGGTGCATCATCTCGGGCAAGTCACTTTATTTCCCTGTACTTCTCTTCCTCACCTACACTCTGCCTGTCTCATTCACTTAGCTCTTTGGGGGCAAGGACTGTATTTCACTATGTTTTTGTACAGCACCTGGCACAATGGTCCATGGGCACGATTTCTGTTGGGCAACAGATCAATATTGCAGAAGCACACAATGACAGAATGATATTGTTTTGCAATTGTCACAACATCAAACCTTTTCGCCCTAGGCTAAAATTTTCAAAACTAGGGGACCTAAATTAGAGTCTGAAATCCTGATTTCAACTCTTAAATCAGTGGCCTGATATCAGGGACTTCAATGGGAGCTGAGGATTTCACAGCACAGAATAGAGGAAGAATCTAAGTTAAAGGTGACTTAGGTTGAGATGATGGTGATAAACTCTTCTGAGTCTTCTGCACTACAGCTTCTGCTGCTATTACCATTGGTGAGGCTGCAAAAGATGGGTCCTGAATTTGCTAATCTAGATGCATCCTGGCGGGCCAAACTGTGTTACAATTTTTGCTAGAACCATATTTAAACATTGTTTTACAAATTCAACTCCCAGCCCAGCCAGAGTGGGACCATACAGAAGAGCTAGAAATCATTGTCCTAAGACAAACTTCTATGGATGATTTCTCTTGACTAATGTCAGCTATTTGCTCTTCCATGACTACTGTTTTATGAAGCAATACTATTCTGCTCAGATTGCTCTGCAGTGTTTAACAGCAGAAAAATTGAAAATGGATACTACCGGATCAGGCCCAGAGCAGACCGAGAACCTTTTCTGGCGTACTGTGACATGTCTGATGGAGGGGGATGGACTGTAATACAGCGACGCAGTAATGGCAAAGAGAATTTCGACAGGTATGTGGTGTGGTTAATATTTCAGTGGGGATTTAAATTATTCCATTAAGAATTGCTGTGATTTTTAAATTCTGTCCAACCTCTGATGGCACCTTACTGTCAAAGGCTGCTATTTTAGGCTCCAATCCTACAAATATGCACTCATGCATTTAGTCATTAGCAGATATGAGGGAACAATGAGTTTTTCTGTTCAGGGGCTGAATCAAAAAATCTGGGAAAAAAATCTGGTTCGATTTGAACAAAAAAAAATTTTCATAATTTTTCATCCAATTGAAGAACACAAAAAAATGATTTTGAATTGACTGAAACATTTCAATTCAATTCAGAATGATTGTTTTCCAATTTTTCAATTTGTTTTGAGTTGATTGAAACGTTGGGGCTGTCTCCACATTAATTTTTTTCCTAGGTTTTGTTTTGATTCAGCTGTTTCAGGTGCACTTCATCCTTCTTATTGTGTTATATTTGTTTTTGAAATTGGCCAAATTTGAAATCAAAATGCTGTTTTGACTCTAAAAGTTGAAACAGAACATTTCAATTCATTCAGAAAAAGTCGTTTCAACCAAATCTATTTGTCGAATTCAACCCAAATTCAATTAATAGTTTCAGGGACCAAAAATTGCACTTTTGAATGGAAAAACAATTTGTTGAAAAAAATTCACTCAGTTCTAGTCCTTATTGATTAGAAGTATTTGCACAAATAAGGACAACCTATGGGAGTAACCATCTGCTATCAACCGATTAAACGATATATCCTCTCTCATATCATGAAAACTATTAAGGCTCAATGTACTATTTACTCCCTCTTCCAGAATGTTAACGAAGATGCTAAATAAGACTGGTCTAGATTGTCTTGGCTGAAAGCCACAGGAAGATGGCTCTTACATGGAGATTTACAAAAAGCCTCCTCCTGCCACTTTCAACCTGACAATCTGGTCCATTGATTGGTGTTTTGATCAGTCTTATTTAACATCTTCATTCATGATGTGGAAGAGGAAATAAACAGTAGAGCTAGGGATAACTGAGTTTTTGGTTCAGGCACTGAACCAAAATATCTGAAAACATTTTCATTCCGAGTTGACTCAAATTTTTTTGTTTTTTCTTGACAAAACGAAATGAAAAACTAATTTTTGAGGTGGAGAAGAGAGGGGTATGAATGAATGATTATTTTGTCCTCAAACAAAATATTTTGTTTAGGTTTGGGGTTTTTTTACCCATCTCCTTTTTAAAGACAAATCTAGTTAAATTTCAAATTAAATGTCATTTCAAAATGAAAAGTCAGAATGTTTCATATTGATAATGCAGAAATGAAACATTTTGACTTTTTCAGAATTTTTCCCTCCATTTTTATTCTGCTGAAACTATTCGCCAAATTCGACCCAAAATTGCATTTGGCAGAGAATAAATCATTGGATGAAAAAAAATTGCCCAGCTCTACTAAACAGTATGTTAATGAAATCTGAAAAGCATACTAAATTGGAAGGATCATTGAATATTAATGGGGATATAGAAATAACACAGAGGAATCTAGAGAGAAAAAAACCAGGGGCAGAACGTAACAGAAGAAGATTCATCTTGGAAAAATGCAGCCTACGTAATCTGATGAAAAATAATTCAAAAGACATATATTTGAAGGGAGGGACAGAACAGGCAAGTAGTGATGCTGCAAGACAAATAGGGGTGACAGTGGATCCAAATTACACATGGGTTTGAAATGGGATATGGATACAATACAGGCCAATGTATTCCACCTATACCCCCACCAAAGCAGAGACTTTTGCACTTTGGGGAAGGGGGGTAAAATGAGGCCCAGACAAGGCCACCTTTCCCCCAGCCAATTCCCCCTCCAGACCAAGAATTGTGCAGGGAGACACCCCACATATCCACACGCTTGGGGTACTAGGATCCAGGCAGCGCTTCCCCTCCTCCTTGTTAAGTGGCCAGAGACTCCCGCTGGTGGGACCAGAAGTAGCCAAAGCTAGGACCAATACTGTGGAATGTACTCCAACTTTCTCTGCCCTGTGCTGATTGGTTGTTGGCTCCAACATTCCCCCTTTCCCCTCTGTCTCTTCACCTGCCTCTCTTACCCTCATCTCCCCTGCCCTGTCCCCTTGACTCCCCCATCCCTTTTCTTTCCACTTAGCTGATCCACTCCTAACTCAGCCCATTTACCCCCCCACCCAAAAAGTGGAATTAACATGCCAAAAAGTGGAATTAACATGAATTTGCCACCATCACACTGATCACCCCATTTGTGTGTTCTATCTCTTCCACTACCCTGTGTCTGTCTTGTCTATTTGGATTATAAACTCTCCAGGGCAGGGCTTGTCTACTACTTTCTTTTTGTATGATGCCTAGCACAATGGAGACCTGATTTTGGGACAATGGGGACACCTGAGGCACTGCCATAATAAATGAGATTAATAATAATAACTTGAGACATTATCACTACCTTTTGTTTGCAGCTTTTTAGCCAGTTTTCAGTTCATTATTATATTGGATAGTAGTCCTGAGTTTGCAGGGTGCTTAAGAGTGCAAGGCAGAATTCTTGTAACTTGTAAGGAGACAATTTGAATTAATTACTTAAGATTTTGTGAGGTTCATTGTCAGCTGCTTTACTAAAAGACAAATCTAGGACATCTACTGCATTCCATCTGTCCAGTAACTTTTGACCGGCTTCTGCAAGCACTGTACCTGGCAGTGTTAGCAGGATTGAACCCACTGCAAGCGAGTGAGAGAGAGTAATATGTAAAGCAGTCAACATTGTTTAGTATTTATTTATAATGAGCTGCTATAAATCTGTCTTGTTTCTTATGCTTTGAATAGGATATGTAAGAAAAATGTTTCTATAGAGAAAGCCAAAGATTCACTTGTCAGGAGATTTCACAATAATAGGGTGACTGAGATTGTTAGATACAAACTCCCTAATCTCAGCATTCTACATAGAGGGCTGAAATTGGTAGTTGTATCTCGCTTCAGGAAATGGGCTGATTACAAACAAGGATTTGGACAGTTCCAGGGCAAGAATGACGAATACTGGCTGGGCAATGAGCACATTTATGATCTGCTGGTTAGAGGTAAGGGTATTATTCTATCTGCACAACTTCTTAACTAGTTGTATTGTGAAGTACTAATCTAATGAGATTCTGCATTATAATCCAGAGGAAAACTCACTAAAAATTGACCTGATGGACTGGCATGGAGAAAGACGATATGCAATCTATGAAAACTTTCAGATCAAGAATGAGCAGGTAAGAAATTGAGACAATAGTGATTTGTTTGTTATTGCAGGGAGAGGGTTCTATTTGACTTTTAGTACAGTCCTGCTGAGATCTTAATAATAAAGTTCTGCAAAACTCATCCATTTTGTTCACAGGGGTCCATATCAACTAGAGACAGGACCAAGCCACAAAGAGCCTAAATGTGAACTTTTGAAAAGTTCAGTTTCAGTTAGATTCAGTATTTTGGTTTGGCCCATTACAGAGAGAAGGGGCAGCAGAGAAGCTTGATAGCAGATCAGAAAATGAATTTTTCCAGAGCTTGGAGGTATTCAGACGTGGGGCATTGATTCATCTCAATTGTGCATCTTTGTTTAAGGTTAATTTCATATAAGTTTGTACCCTGTGAGTTTTGTTTGGGCTTCAGATTTGAATGATTGCAGAAACTCAAAGCAAAATTCAACCAAAACCGCCAAGTTTTGTCTGGTTTGGGGTCAGAATATGAAAACAACATTTTACATGGTTCACACCTGAAAACCTGAAATAGGCCAAAGTTCACTCCAAATTTGGTTCAATTTTGCTGGCATTTGATGTAGGTTTGCTTGTTACTTGGCCCAAGTTCACCAAAAGTTTTGCCACCCTCACTAGACCTTCTGGAGAACCTGTCCACATTTCAAGTTTTGTTATGAAAGTTTAGGACAAGTCCATTTCAATCAGTGGTAAAAGCAAATTTTATGAAAGAAAAAACCTACAGTTATTACACATCTATTATCAGTCTCATTCCAGGACTACTGTGTTCATCACTGTAGTATCTGAGCACTTTCCAGTGGTGCAGTATGCGACATGGCCACACATATATCATGGGTTGTTTGTTCTCCCATACTCCCCCCAGAGGGAGAAGCATGTTCAGTGGAGTGATTTGGTTTGGTAGGATGTGGGTGTTGGGTATTTTCGGGTTCTGTTTATTTTTTTATATAAATATACCTGGTTTTGTGCATTCATGTTAGAGAAGGCAAGATCAAAGAGATGTGCCTGGCAGTTGGAGTGAAAGGTAGTGAGATTTGTGATGCTCCATAGTTCCTGGGGGAGTTCATTCCACAGTCTTGGACTGGCCCACGGAGAAGGCTGTCTCTCTCACACACAAGCTTCACTCTTATTATTGAGAGCTCTGTTGTGCCAAAGGAGCATAGTTGCAGACCACAGTTTTTGTCCTGGAGCATTATCTGATCTTTTAAGTATACTGGGCCCACACCTTGGAGCACTTTGAACATAAGGATCAAGACCCTGAACTTAATTTGAACTCCTGTTAGAAGCCAGGGTAGAGAATGGAGGACAGGTTTGCTATGATCTCGGTAGTCGGTGTGCCAAGGAAATGCACTGCAGTGTTCTGAATTAATTTAAGTTTCCAAGTGCTGAAGGCTTCATGAATAGGTATATTGCATTTCTGTAATTCAGCCAAGAGGTGGTGAAGGTCTGAACAACTGAGGCCAGGTCTTTATCTGCCAGGATGGGATGGAGTGTCTACCCAAGTGGAGATGGTAGAAAGCATTATTAATGGATTTTGCTAGACTCCTATAGACTGAATTGACCAATTGTGGATGTGTATCCACCAGCATCAATCTGTCAGCTTCAGCCAACTGTTTTTCATCCAAGAGCTGATCTCATCCAAGCACTGGAGCATCTTGGTGGTGTGGTCGTATGTGGTGAAGGATAGATAGAGCTGTGAGTCATAGGCGTATTGCTGGCACTTGAGTCCATGTTGTATGACTGCATATAGATGTTGAATAGGACTTGAGAGAGAACTGATCCTTGTGGGATTGTACAAGTGAGAGGTCTAGTGATGGAGGTGCAGTAAAATGTTGAGCATACTATCAGCATAACACAAATCAATGAAGTGCAGTTTCCCATTACTACTTTTTGGTGTGTTCTCTCAGGAAAAACTCAAAGCATTTTAGCACATTACCCTGAACCCTGGCCACCTCTTGCAGGCAAGTCTGCAGAATCTCATGTGTTGAATGCTGTGCAGAGGTCCAGAAGGATGGGAATAGATATGTGTTCTATCCATTGACAGCAGGAGATTATCCATCTGTGCCACTAAGGTGGTTTTGATTCCAGGTCCTGGCCTGAAACCAGATTGTGCTGGATCTAGAATGTTAGCTTCCATTAGATGAGCTTGTAGCTGGTCTTTTGCTAGCTTAAGAGAATAAGAATGGCCATACTGGATCAGACCAGTGGTCCATCTATCCTATCTTCTGACAGCTGCCAGTGACAGATGCTTCAGAGGGAATGATCAGTACATGGCAATTATTGAGTGCATCAATCCTCTGCCTTCCAGTCCCAGTTTCTGTCAGTCAGTGGTTTAGGAATGCTCGGAGCACCTCTGACCATGTTGGCTAATAGTCATTGATGGACCTATCCTCCATGACATTATCTTATTCTTTTTTGAACCCTTCTCTGTGAGCTTGCTCAGGAATCGGAGCTTTGACACCAGGTGCGGGCTAGGACTGAAGTATCCAGGGTGAGTTTCTTCAGTGTTGGTTAGACTATCGTGTGTTTGAAGGAGGAAGAGAAGATTCTTTCTCTAAATGAGACACTGACTATTTCATTCAGGAGTGGCACCAGTTGTTCATGATTTTCTTTCACAAGCCAGAAGGGGCCTGTGTCAGATCCACAAGTCTTGGGTCAAGACTACTTTAGGGTGTCCATAACTCCTTCAGGAGAGAATGTACTGAACTCTGGGAATGCAGGAGGGCTGTTGGTTGGTGGGTATAGGCAGAGCAGATCCATACTGTTTACGATGGCTTCCTGAATATGCATGATCTTTTCAGAGAAGCAGGATGATAGATTTTTGCTATACTTGGTGCTCTGTTTTGATGCAGGCTATAGGCACTCAGGACTGACTGACTAAGAGGTTTATCACCCTGGATGACTCCTTGGGGCAGGATTTGGCAGACTCAATGGACACTGATAGGAAGATTCTCTTGGCCTGTTCTTCTTTGCATATGTGTAACGTGCCTCAGGTGGCACGTGATCAGGATTCATCACCACATTTGGTCCACTGTTTGGATCATTAGCTTCCCTGGACCGGGTACTGATGGGGAGCACAACATGTCTTAGGCTTTGAGGAATTTGTTGTTTCATCCTGTCTGAATCAGCCTTTGTTTTCCATCACTGGCACTCGAGTTTCTGCCCCTCTTCAACCACTGCAAGGTATCAGAAAACCAAGGAGATCTGTGTGGGCAATGGGGAGGAAGGGGCTGCATAGGAGCCAGCGTAACAGTGGCCAAGGCCAGTGTAGAATGGTAATGATTCACCAGGTCCTTGACACCTCATGCTGTGGGTGGGGTGCTGTTGTCCTTCAGCAAGCTTTGCAATTTGTTGGAGTCCATGAGTTTTTATGGTCAAATCAGACTCATTGGTCTTTCTTGTTGGCTAGATGCTGGAAGGTTCTCTGGCCACTGCCTTAATGAGGTGATGGGTTGTCCAAAAGAGTGGCTGGGTTATGATGTCCTCTGTCTTGACAGCTAGGCTGCAAATCAGGTCCAGAGCGTGACCAGCTGTGAGGCTGGACCAGAGATGATCTGTGAAAGTCCTAGGGAGGCAAGAGAGGAGATGAATTTTTGGACTTTTGCATCTGCAACCTTTTTCAATGTATGCGTTGATATCTTCCAAGATGACAAGTCTGGAGTATTTCACCACCATTGCCCCTCAAGCCACTCTTCTAATTTCTAGGTATTCCTGCCAGGATCAGACAATTTGTATCATGTAGGTGTTGAAAGAGAATAATACTTGTAGCCTTAGTAGCAGGAGAGCAACTTGGCAGTATATTTGGTAGATTAGATGGGGTTTTGGCCCAGGGCTAATATAAAAAAGAATAAGACCAAAATCATTTTTTACTTCAGTGGAGTTATACCTGGGATTAATTTGGCCCACAGCATATTGCAGAAAACAATTATGAACTTTAAAAAAGAAATAAAAGTCTGCTGCTAACAGAGAAATGTTTACATTTAACTCTTGCAGGACAATTACAGGTTATGGGTTGGCACTTATTCTGGTAATGCTGGTGATGCTCTGTCTGGAGGGAGTAACTTTGAAGAACAGTGGTCAGCATCACTCAGTGGGATGCCGTTCTCCACATCAGACAAGGATCATGACAGATTCCTAGCAGGCAACTGTGCACAAGAGAACAAGTGTGGCTGGTGGTTTAACAGGTATAGGAGGAAGTTGACTGTATCCAATACTCAAAGAGTGATGCACATGGGACTAAGGCTGTGGGTGGGTATGCAGCAACAGTCTGTTTTTTCATTACCATTCAAGGCAGAGAGGTTTAAACAGCTTTCACGATGACTTCCAGAATAAAAGCGTAAGAGGGCACCAAGGGCCTGAAGGAAACAATTCCTAGCCACAAACAGGCTCAACCAGCAGTTAGAGTGTATGTTAAGGGCATTTCTCTAGTTGGGGGTGATTAATTTTTGAGCTTTCTATCACAGTTGGCCATAATTATATTTCTTTTATGTTATATTTCATTGGTGGGTATTACTGGTATGTTAGCAATTACTGAGTCTGGTCTCACAGGCCCTCTCTGCAGGGAATGCACGCTGAAGTCAATAGTTCTGCATGTGGACAGTTTGCAAGACTAAGCATTTTGTTTCATATTAAGCCCTTATAAGCCAGGTCCTCATCAGGTGTAAACTGGCATAGACCCATTGAATTCAAATGCAGATTGACAAAAATACGTTGTATTTTGCTGTAATGATGCAATGCCTTCTCACTTTAAACGGAGTCTCCTTTTTCCCCCCCTTTCATCCCTACAAGATGCCACGCAGCGAATCTCAATGGACAATATTATAAAACAGGAAACTACACCGGACGCCATGACAATGGAGTGGTTTGGTCAACCTGGCATGGGTTGTGGTACTCCCTGAAATACACAGCCATGAAAATCAGGCTTCCATCTTTTGTCGACGTAGGGAGTGGAAATGGTAAAAGCAGCTAGAACAGATAGAATCCGCATCACTGGAGACAGAGAGAGTACAGGATAGAAAAATGTTTAGAAATCAAGGGCCAAACCCTCAGCTGGTGTAAATCAGCACAGCTGCACTGTAGTAATTGGCGTTTGATCAGTTTATATTAGTTGAAGATCCATCCCCAGGGTACTAGAATATGCCTATCACATGGTCTAATGGAGGACGTAAGGGTCTCTCATTCTTGTTAAAACCATTGGAAACACCACAAGTTTGTTTTCCAATGATCTTTAGTGGAGATGAGAGTACTCAGCAGTTCACAGGAAACTCTTTGCACCTTGCAGAATCAGGCCTTTACTCCTCTTAGCCATTTGTACCTTATAATGGCCAAATTCATCTCATCTTGATTTCAGTGGTCAGTGAATGTGATAAGCAATATAAGAACATGAAAACAGAACAAACAAAGGAATAAGGATTTGGCCCTTAAAGCTGTCAGCTAGATCTAGGCCCCAGATTTAGATTTTGTTTTGAAGTGGACTTTGCATAGGGTGACCCAGGGCCGGTGCAAAGATGTTTTGCACCCTAGGCAAAACTTCCACCTTGTGCCCTCCCAGCCCCCTCGCACCCCCAACCTGAGGCGCCCCCCTTTCCCCCGCGGCAGCTCTGCCCCTCCACCCTGAGGCGCCCCTCCCCCCCGTGGCAACTCCGCCCTGAGGCACCCCCTGCAGCTCACCCCTGCTCCGTGCACGAGCACCCCGAGCATGCCTTCGCTGCTTCACTTCTCCCACCTCCCAGGCTTGGGGCACCAATCAGCTTAGATGCTGCAAACCTGGGAAGCAGGAGAAGTGAAGCAGCCACGGCGTGATCAAAGAGGAGGCGGGGCACGGGTGAGCTGAGCCGGGGAGTTCCCCTGCATGCCAGTCCCCCCTTACTTGCTGCAGGTGGCCCTCCCCGCACCCCACTGCCCCAGCTTCCTCCGTCTAAATGCCAGCAGCGACTGGGGTGGCCAAAGATCCAGTTGCCACAGTCGCTGCCGTAGAAAATGGCGTCTCCCAAATCCTAACGCCCTAGGCAACCACCTAGGTCGCCTAAATGGTTGCACTGGCCCTGAAGGGACTAGACAGCAAGTGTGAAAAATTGGCACAGGGGGTGGGGGTTAATAGGAGTCTATACAAGAAAAAGACCCAAAAATCGGGACTGTCCCTATAAAATTGGGACATCTGGTCACTCTAACTTTGCAAAGCCTAATATGAATGCTAACATTCTGGGGAATTTTTTATTTCAGTCACAATTTGTTTATTTATATGTTCTTGTCATTGTTCTGTACCAGACGACTTTGTGCTAATGAAGGAGAACTAGAAAATTCTCTTCTAGTTCACTGTTCACTTCCACTTCATTATATTAGCCAAGTTAAATGAGAAAAGTGTACAGCACAAATGAATGAGAATAGAATAACAACAAGAAATATAATGCCAACAATTAAGTCTCTTCCAATAATTTAAGTTGTTAGTAACAAAAGATTTGGGCTTGACATAGATCCTTTAACATCCATGCTGTAAAATGAGCCTACATTTTGTGTATTATAAATATGCTCTTTTAAATTAGTCGTTCTTTTCAATTTATTTTACTTTTCCTTTATATTGTAATTTGTATTATATATTCCTACACATGTGA
Source organism: Chelonoidis abingdonii (assembly GCF_003597395.2). Classification (NCBI taxonomy): domain Eukaryota; kingdom Metazoa; phylum Chordata; order Testudines; family Testudinidae; genus Chelonoidis; species Chelonoidis abingdonii. Next base: position 317,476,941 of record NC_133769.1, on the reverse strand, counting down.
ATTAAAAATCATGGAAATTTACATTGTTTCTGTTTTTAAACAATACTGGGAGATGAACAAAGATTTGGATGGAAAGTCAGAAATGGTTGTGAGAGATGATGCTCCAAGACATTTCACTCACACTTTTATCACTGGTTCTAGTAACATTTTCAGGGCCTGTAAGGCAAGCTTAATTTTCTTGACTCACACAACATTGGGAAAGTTGGATGTTCAGTGTGAAATTTTACATGCTCTGCTTCCTGATGGCTCATCTGCCCAGAGACACAAGGTTCAAATCGTGCTCTCCATTACACCTCTTTTGAGTGTAGACAGCACATTGGTTGAAATGCTGACTGATGTCTTTTGCTCCCATTGTGCCAGTGCACCAGTGGTAGCACATACCCATGAGAACCACACCTATGTCTTTGGAATAATAGTTACACTTGTCACCAAAAGGAGTGGAGTGGAGTCCAACACCAGAACTTCCTCTCATCCTACTCACTCTATCTGTACTTCACACCAGTAAGCCTTACCGCAAGGCCATAATTATCTACCTAAACCATTTTGTTAAATGAAAAGTTACCAGAAGAAATCAGTGCTAACCTGGTGGCTCCTACTAACCCTGATTTACCATATAGTACAACCCTATAACAGTGCAGCCCTTGGCACAAAATCCAGTAGCAATAAGGAAATTTCTGTCAATATATAGGCATGGAGGGTAGTTAAGAAGGAACAATTGCTTCCAATCTGCTCAGGCTGATACTGGCACTTCTTATAAACACTATTGCTTTGGCAGCATCCTGCTGGGGACATACTCCAGGACAAAGCTACCGGCAGGTGCTTGCACACACCGAGAAGCTGAAAATCAATTTCAGTGCCAAAAAGCCAGCGCTGTTCTGGCCCAGAAAGTCACAGAACATGCAACGGCCACTCTCTGACACTAGAACATTTAAATAAGGGTTTAAAACAATTTAATCAAATAGTATAAAGAAGACATTTGCTTTAGAAGAAGACCTTGCACAGGAGATGTACCTGATCACACAGAGAGACGGAGCTAGATGGAACCCTGCAGTACTTTGTGGAGGGCCCTGAAAAATCTTTTACAAGTCCCAGAATGTGTTTCAGAATATGTCTACACATCAATAAAAAATACCAAACCCAGAGCAGCATGTTTCAGAGCCCAGGTCAACTGAGTTGGGCAGGGCTAAAAATCACAGTATAGACTTTCCCGCTCAGGCTGCAGCCCAAGCTCTGAGACCCTCCTGCTCTCACTGGGTTTCAGAGCCTAGACTCCAGCCCAACCCACCCTGAACAGCTACTTGGCTGGTTTTTAGCCCTGCAGTGTGAGTCTGAGGTTATGTCTACACTACAGGATTATTCCGATTTTACAGAAACCGGTTTTGTAAAACAGGTTGTATAAAGTCGAGTGCACGCTGCCACACTAAGCACATTAATTCGGCGGTGTGCGTCCATCTATTGAGGCTAGTGTCGATTTCTGGAGCGTTGCACTGTGGGTAGCTATCCCATAGCTATCCCATAGTTCCCGCAGTCTCCCCCGCCCCTTGGAATTCTGGGTTGAGATCCCAGTGCCTGATGGGGCAAAAAACATTGTCGCGGATGGTTCTGGGTACAGCCTCACCCCTCCCTCCATGAAAGCAGTGGAAGACAACTGTTTCGCACCTTTTTTCCTGGGTGAACTGTGCAGACACCATAGCATGGCAAGCATGGACTCTGCTCAGCTCAAGACAGCAATCATGGACATTGTAAACACCTCGCCCATTTTCGTGCAGTCTATGCTGAACCAGGACCTTGCAAAGCCAGGCGAGGAGGAGGCGGCTACGGCAGCGGCGACGAGAGTGATGAGGACATGGACACAGAATTCTCTCAAACCGCGGCCCCTGCGCTTTGGAGATCCTGCTGGTAATGGGGCAGGTTCTAGCCATTGAACGCCGATTTTGGGCCCGGGAAACAAGCACAGACTGGTGGGACCGCATAGTTTTGCAGGTTTGGGACGATTCGCAGTGGCTGCGAAACTTTCGCATGCGTAAGGGCACTTTCATGGAACTTTGTGACTTGCTTTCCCCAGTGCACGTGGGAGTGCTACCCCCCGCGTTCATTACATAGGTCTGTGGTATGCGCAAGGATATGAGTAATGATTGGAGCTTGGATGGAAGGAGGCTAGTTGTGTGGTTGATGGTATTGTCCTAGCGCTCTCAGCGAAGCTGAGCGTTCTCCCTGCGTGTTATCAGGATTTGACAAATCTTGTGATGATTGAGCAGCGGCTCTACTGTGTGACTTCCCTGAGGCCTGGTGCTGTTCTCCTTGTGATATAGCTTCACTATCGAGATCGCCTCGCAGAGAAGCAGTGTATCTGCTCGCTACTGATTCGTGATACAAACTAAATTGTCCAAAGCACGCAGGCGAATTCTCTCTTGGGTCAGTCGCAACAATGGCCTTACTTGAATTCTTACTATACTGTCACCACCTCGCGACGCTAGCTACAAATCTCTCACAACTAGATCTGGAGTAACCATAGATGTGCTGTCGTGTTCCCACGGGATTCAGCTGGCTAGTTCAATGACTTTCCTGTATATATTGCTAACTACGTTGTCAAAGTGCTCTGCATGAGTCCAACCTCTCTTATCTTTCTAGCTAAAATGTATGACGTACCATGTTCATGTCTACGAATTCCACTATTCTGTGTGCAAACGTCACTTCACTCACTTTTCTTAGCCTCATGGATATATTCATTGTTATTCCAGATCTTCGTGCTCGCGGAGGTTTTTTGTGATTTTTCCTGCCGCTTTCCTCTTCGTCTGCGCTATCCATGGGCTGGTGCGCACGACGCCTTTGCCAAACCTGGATCTTTGAGATGTTACCAGGAGGTGTGGTTTATTACTCAGTAGATCTGAGGCTTGCAAAAAATCTTTGTAGTGTACGGCTGTATACTAGTCTGACTTATTCCCTCCATTGTGCTTTTAGTCCGGTATTAGTGTGGAAGACTGTCGTTAGTCTTGCGCAGCGTACTTTAACGAACGCAAAACGCACCTGGGTCTTTCCTATACCTTTGGACAATCATAATAAATCGGTTTTAGCTGGATACGTATTATATTTCCAATGTGATAGAACAACTGTTTACCTTTGTGTTTGCTATACTTCTCCCAACTGGTCCTATACACTCTATGCACAATGTGTAATAGTTTCCACTCACTATTACTCTTCATGCTTAATGATGTCTTCACTAACAGTTTTTTTCGCTTAATTGTCCCTCTTACCTGATAATGAGTGTCAGCCTGCTTCCTTTGGTGTTAGAGTCTCAAGACAAGATGGCACGTAGGAACAGACGGGCTCAGAGACATGATGTCATTCAGCATTGCATGTGGTCCGGATGCGTTTTAAAGATCGCCGAATGTGTGTCTTTTCAGCTTCTATTGGGCAGGCCCTTAAAGTGCCATGGGTGCGAATTGCGCTCTTCCCATTCTTAGTGTGGAGCCGGTCAGAAGGGGGGAAAACCACCGTTCAGTGCCTGCTTCTTTCATGGTACTTTTACACTAGATTAGAAGCCAATTGCGGCAGCTCCATCCCAGAGACCTGAATTGAACGCTCTGCACAGTGACACATAGCTAACGCACACCCACTCACGCTAGATACACAATTCTTAGCATGGTGTTCTCCTCATGGCCTGATGGAAATACTGATCTTATTATCCCTTCTCTCACTCACTATCCTCAACCCAGGCACACTGGCTAGTCGCCCTTAACAACCATAAGCTCTCTCGAATAATAGCTGCGCATGTGGTCGAGATTAAATTTACCTCCCACGTCTCTGCCTGCTGTGTGCTATTCCGTGGCAGAGATTGATAAGTGAGAAATATGATTTTTTATAATGTAAATGCTGTCAAATACAAAAACGCTTTGGAGATAGTGGTGATATGAAGGTTTTCCAGGATGTGAGAGGTGTTGTTGATGATGCCTTAAGCCACTCAGACTTGTTTCTACTTAATTAAAAATTACTCGTGGTCGATCTATGTCCACCACGCTACTACAGGAATAGCTATAGCCGATGAACATTGAGGTACTCTATCGCGAGGCATTTAACTAGCTGGTTAGGGAGTGGAGACTCGCAAGCGTGGCTGCGCAATGTTTGCATGTGTGTTAAGGATGCCAGGATAGAAAATATCGGCGTTAACCATACGCAAGGCATAGGCTATATGTTTGTGTAGATGTACTTTGAATACGGTCATGTTTTCACATGCTTCTCAGCGTACAATGCTCCATCTAGCCGATGAACTAGTGTTTCCATAGCTGTCCTTATACACTAGGTAGTGACTTGAGACACTTGTAAGCTACCCTGGCCCAGAAACCTGTCCTAGCGAAGGTCTTTCTGAGAGTACCTCCGGAGGACTTCAATAGGTGAGAGTTATAGTCAGGGAATCCTGGTACGGTATTGTCCGCTCTCCATCCTTCTCTAGACATTGGCACCATGACTATTGACTTTACCGCAATTGTTGATAATGAACTAAAACTAGGTATCACACTCCCGCGAATGCATCCCAAGTCTCATCAGGGCAAATTAATCATTAAAAACGCTTGCTTTTCGGAACTATGTTTTTATTACATAAGGTCCCAACACACTTACACACATGTAAGTCAAAACGGTCCCTTTCCATGGCTATCATTGCTGTTCGGATAGCCCCGCAGCTTCGGAGGGTCGTTGAGGTGTAGTCAACTATGCCAACAGAGAAATGCTTTCGGATTGGCATAGCTGGTAATTCACATGTCGCATAGTTGTTTGAGAGAAAGCTCCTAGGTCCTGTTGGGGGCCGTATGAGTAATGACGGATCCTGAGCTGTGGTGTGCTGCCTCTGCAAAAGCTGACGTCGTCCTCTTCCTGCCTCCTATCTTCCCCATCTGCAGAACCTCAGCCATGGCTGAGATTTATTCACCCCCTTCATGAATCCATGGAAGAGGTGGGGTTTGGTGACGGACTCCCCCTAGAATTGCCATGTTTCAGCGTCAGAAGAAACGGCATCGTTTGCGGCCTCGCCGCTGGTACCTTCTTGTTTTGCTTCGTTTGGTTTTCGTGAGTGCCTTGGCTCTCGTCTGAGCTCCTTAACTTTTCACACAGGCACAGCTTTAACCCTGATATTGCCACTGGTGGTGCACTCTCATCGGCTATCATTAGTCCCTTCGGGAAATTTTTTCAATTTGTTTTGTCATCATTTTCTTGGAAACGGGAGGTTCTGTTAGCACAGATCTTCCTCTCCCCATACAGCAATCAGATCCAGTACCTCCTGTGCAGTCCATGCTGGAGCTCTTTTTCAATTCTCAGGAGACTGCATTGTTACCTGTGCTGATGAGCTCTGCATGGTCACTTGTGCTGGTGAGCTCTCCACGCTGGCCAAACAGGAAATGAAATTCAAAAGTTCGTGGAGCTTTTCCTGTCTACCTGGCCAGTGCATCCGAGTTCAGATGACTTTCCAGAGCGGTCACAATGGTGCACTGTGGGATACCGCCCGGAGGCCAATACCATCAATTTGCGGCCACACCAACCCTAATCCAACATGGCAATACCGATTTCAGCGCTACTCCCTTCGTTGGGGAGGAGTACAGAAACCGGTTTAAAGAGCCCTTTATATCGATATAAAGGGCCTTGTTGTGTGGACGGGTGCAGGGTTAAATCTGTTTAACGCTACTAAATTCGGTTTAAACGCGTAGTGTAGACCAGGCCTGAGTCAGATGACCTAGCCTCTGCAACTCGCTGCTGTGGGGCTTTTTTTGCAGTGTTGCCATACCCTCCGGCACATTTTGCTTAATACATGTTGAAAAGTCTCACTGGCCAGGTACCTATTTGCTTTGAGCTAGACAGCTGGGCTCAGACACTTCCCAAGGTAAGTTATGCAGATTGTTGCGGCAGGGTGTTGGACTGCTGTTCACAGTGGTGCTCTGTTGTATCGCCTGCAGCATTTTCTCTGGTGCCATAGGAGCACCTGCATCGGGAGGCTCAATGAGCCAGGTGCAGGCCTTCAAATAGCTCTTGCAGCACTGCAAGCTCTAAAATCCACAGATCGCACCACTGCAGGATGTTACCAGATTTTCCCATTACTCTGGGGTACGGTCATTTATTAGGGTTACTCTTCTGGGGCCGGGGGGGGGGTCTGTAATTCTATCAATGTACTGCTTGTGTCACTTTTGTTTTCATATGGAGCTCTACTTCTCCCTTCTGCAAGTCCCCTCCCAATGGCAGTATCCTGCAGGACCTAGGTTCCCCAAGGCTGGGTTCCTCTAGCATCAGAACCAGATATGCACGCACACACACACACAGACTCTCTCTCTCTCCCCCTACCTGAGTGGACTAGGTCAATCAGCACTTTCAAGCTGACCCCTTATATGTCCCTGGACTCAGTGGGCTGGGTCAAGCCGCACTTTCAAGCTGCCCCCCATTATGTGCCACAGGAATCGCACCGGAGTAGAGTCAGTCTGAGCAGATTGGGTCGAACAGCACTTCCAGGCTGCCACTCTTATGTGCCCCTCAACTCAGCGGACTGTGTTAAGCAGCTTTTTCAAGCTGCCACCCTCATATGTCACAGATTCAGCATGTCCCTATCCCCACTGTCACGTTACAATTGTACTGGTAGTAACCCACTTGATGAGCAAACCCCACAGTATTTTTGGGCCCTACAGGGATCTTTAGCTTAGGTAAGAGAAGTGTTGCTGCACAGTAAATGGGGAAGCTAAAAACACAACAGAGTAAAGCTCGGGGGGGGAGGGGGCGAAGCAACCATCTTAACCATAAAAGTTATTTATTGAATAATAGTGATAACCACACAAGGAGAGCCTAAATAAACAGAACAGTTACATTATTAGAGGTTACAAAAGTCATATATAGAAAACTATACCTGCCTAAGGTAGAAAAGAAAACAAAGCGAGAGAGAGAGAGAGAGAGCGCGCTGGGATCTCACCAATCCATGACGCTTGAACTGGCCGGGGTTCCCAGGTGATGGTGGTAGCTCAGGGTCCTGAGTGCTGGAGACAGGCAGAGCCCCCAGCATGATCAGTCAAGAGAAGATGAAATCCCAGTGGAACTGATGCAGAGTTGGATCCATGCATCAGAACACTTACTGGAGTGTGAGTAGGGTTTTTTTTGTAGAGAAACAACAATGGTTCAAGGGAGAACACTAGATTAGTTTATGGGTAAACTGATGACTCAAGGGTTTTCTTTAGGCTAGACAATAGGCGCTGATCACTCTTGGCTATGGGCAGGGCCGCCCAGACGGGGGGGGGGGGAAAGTGGGGCAATTTGCCCCAGGCCCCAGGCTACGCAAGTGCCCCCAAGAGAATGACCGAGGCTCCCACCTCCGCCCCTCTCGGAGCCTCAGCGCAACAAGCAGCGCTCCCGCACGGCGCTGCAGTGTCCATCCAGCGGGCCTCCTGAGCTCCGCCCCGCTCAGAGCCGCGTGGTCAGGGGGCGGGACTGCGAGCTCCGGGCTGGGCGGAAGGAGTTCAGGAGGCCGGCAGGAGGCGCGCTGCAGTTGTTCGGGGGCGCGCTGAGCTCTGAGTGAGCCGGGGGCAGGGAGTCTTTGGGCCAGTCAGGGAGGGGGCAGAGGTTGGGGGGGCAGTCAGGGGACAGGGAACGGGGGGGTTGGATTGTGGGCATTCGGGGGTTTGTCAGGACTCAGTGGGGGTGGATAGAGGTTGGGGTAGTCAGGGGACAGGGAGCGGGGGTCCCGGGGTGGTGGTTGGGTGGGGTTTCTAGGGGACAGTGAGGGGACAAGGAGCAGGATGGGTTGGGGATTCTGAGGAGGGCAGTCGGGGAAGGGCAGGAAGTGGGTGGGGGTCGGATAGGGGGCATGGCCAGGTTGTTTGGGAGGCACAGCCTTCCCTCCCCTAAAGCTCATTCAGCAGTTTGAGGCTTGCAGAAGAGCCAAGCTGTTAGGTTTTCCATCAGGGCTACCATCCCTTTTACTTCTCAAATGCCAAATTATAGTCAATATTTAATTTCAGTGCCATAAGGAGATTCATGTCAGGGGAGGGTAGCTTCATTTAAAATTAGCCACTGGAGGAAGGATCACATGAGAAGAGCAATATCTGTACAGTTCCCCGAATGTGTTTCAGAATTGTCTACACATCAATAAAAATTACCAACCCCAGCGCAGCATTGCCTGTTCAGAGGCCCAGGTCAACTGAGTTGGGCAGGGCTAAAAATCACCAGTATAGACTTTCTCCGTTCAGCTTGCAGCCCAGTCTGAGACCCTCCTTGCTCTCACTGGGTTTCAGAGCCTAGACTCACCCAACCCGACCCTGAACAAAGTACTTGGCTGTTTTTAGCCCTGCGAGTGTGAGTTGGGTTATGTCTACACTACAGATTATTCCGATTTTACAGAAAACCGGTTTTGTAAAAAACAGGTTGTATAAAGTCGAGCGCACGCTGCCACACTAAAGCCATTAATTCGCGGTGTGCGTCCATCTATTGAGGGTAGTGTCGATTCTCTGTGAGCGTTGCACTTTGTGGGTAGCTATTCCCATAGCTATCCCATAGTTCCGCAGTCTCCCCCGCCCCTTGGGGATTTCTTGGTTTTGAGATCCCAGGGCCTGATGGGGCAAAAACATTGTCGGCGGATGGTCTGGGTACGCATCACCCTCCTTCCATGGAAAGCCAGCAGACAACCGTTTTGCCACCTTTTTTCCTGGGTGAACTGTGCAAATGCCCATAGCAAGCAAGCATGGACCCTGCTCAGCTCAGACGGAAATCATGGACTTTGTAAAACCGTTTCCCACGATTATCATGCAGTCTATTGCTGAAACAGGACCTGTAAAACCAGGCAAGGGGAGGCAGCTCGACAGTGCGGCGACGAGAGTGATCGAGGACATGGACAGAGAATCTCTCAAACCGCAAGGCCCCTGCGCTTTGGAGATTATGATGGTAATGGGGCAGGCTGTAGCTAGTGAACGCCGACTTTTGGACCAGGGAAACAAGCACAGACTGGTTGGGACTGCATAGTGTTGCAGGTTTGGACGATTCCCGCGTGGCGCGCGAACTTTTTGCATGCGTAAGCACTTTTCAGGAACTTTACTTGCTTTCCCCTGCCCTGAAACGCCAGAATACCAAGATTGAGAGCAGCCCTCACAGTGAGAAGCGAGTTGGCAATAACCTCTGGAAGGGCTTGCAAACACCAACAGCTACGGTCAGTCGGAATCAAATTTGGAAGTGGGAAAATCTTCTGTGGGGGCGGCTGTGAGCAAATAGCCAAAGCAATCATTAACGCTGCTGCATAAAAAGTTTAGTGACTCTGGAAATGTGCAGGTCATACGTGGAGGCTTGCTTCAATGGGATTCCCTAATGTGGTTGGCGATAGATGGAACACTATGTTCCTATCTTGCAGCCGGGAGCACCAGGGCACCAGTACATAACGCAAGTGGTACTTTTCAATGGTCTGCAAAGCCCTGGTGGATCACAAGGGACAATTTCACGTGGGTGGCCAGGAAGGGTTCATGACGCTCGCGTTCTTCAGGAACACTACTCTATTTAAAATGCTGAGCAAGGGATTACTTCCCAGGACCAGAAAATAACAGTTGGGGATTTGAGATGCCTTTAGTTCTCCTGGGGACAGGCTACCCTGATTCCATGGCCATGAAGCCATACACAGGCAGCTGGACAGTATCAGGTTTGTTCAGCTTACAGGCTGACGGCAAGCGCAGCCAGAATGTGGTAGTTAGAAGTGTGCATTGCGTTAAAAGGCCGCTGGTGAAAGTCGACTCGCTCAGACTCGCCAGACCAAATATCCCCTTGTTATTTGCTGCTAGCTGTGTGCCTCCACAATTCAGTGGAGAGTAAGGGAGGACCTTTTATGCGGGGTGGCGGGCTGAGGCCAAATCACCTGCCACTGATTACCACGGCACAGACACAGGGCGATTAGAAGAGCACACCAGGAAACGGATTCTCTGTGCTCACAGAAGCTTTGAAAATGAGTTTCATCACAGGCAGGGTACGGGTTGACTGTTGTGTTTGTTTCCCCTGATTGAACCCCCTCGCCTTTGATTGACTCATTCCTGTAAGAAAACCCACCTTCCCGCTTCGATTACAGCTTGCTAAGGAAATAAAGTCACTATCGTTTAAAATCATGTATTCTTTATTAATTCATTATAAAAGAGAAAGGAACTGACAAGGTAGCCCAGTGTGGTTTGGAGGAGGTAGGAGGGTAAGGAAAAGGCCAACTAAAAAAATTTCAAAAGTAATGACGCTTTGGTTGGGCTGTCCACTGGCGTGGAGTGCCGGAGCCTCCCCCACGCTAACGTTCTACATTCTGGGTGCGAAGGATTTATGGAACATGGTGAGGAGTGAGGTAGTTACCAGAGGTGCGGCGGCACTCTGCTATCCTTGCTGCTGTCCTGAAGCTTCCAACCAGACGCCGGAGCTGTCAGTTTGATCACCACAGCAGCCCCAGAGTTCGTCATGCCTCCTCTGATCTTCCTGCCGCCACTCTCATCTCGAGTGTCCCCTCCTGTCTCAAGTTCACTGCATCTTCCTTTATTTGGATTACTACGTCCTCCACTCATTCATATGAAGCTCTTCATTGCGAGTCACTTCCATGAATTTCTGAGGAACCATTTCGTCTCGCGTTTTTTTTTCCGCCGCTTATCTGAGATAGCCTTCGGGGTTTATGAAGAGGGGCTTGAAAAATTTGCAGCTGCCATGAAGGGAGGGAAAAAAGGGAGAGAATGTATTTAAAAATACATTTTACAGACAATGGTTATACTCTTTCAAAGTGAAACAAACACTATTCACCTTACATAGCACATTTGATTCACTACAAGGTCGCGATTTTGCATCTTAACATTGAGTGCCTGCAGCTCTGGTGTTAGAGATCTCACAGATGCAGGTCCGGCAGCAGAATTCAGCTTGCATGTGTCCATGGAAGCCCCATTGTCTTTCAGCTTCTGCAGCCTTCATATATACAGTGCCTTCCTTTCCCATACCAGGCAAAACCCGTTCAGTGCTTGCTTTCTTTCCTGTTACAATTGCAGCAGCCGAAACACACACCCCCATCACCAATTCTCTGGGATGATCGCTTTACCTCTCCCCATCACTGCGCTAGCCAACGCGAAAAAGCTCGTCCAATCACCCTCCCCACCCTCGCCCTGCTTGGCTACCTGCCAGGAATGGATTTCTTTTAAGCAACAGCAGGCAAACAGACCCAGCAGGAATGACCATCTCTTCCCCTTAATAAAATCCTGAATTTCAACTAGGTTACCATGAAACAATATCAGTCTCCTGAGTAAACAGCGAGTAAGAAACGGATGTTGCTTGAAGCCAGCAAACATCGGGACCCATACGCAGCTAGGCTTTGTCATGCCAATGAACCAAATTACTTGCTACATGCATGCATGGTCAAGTGTTCTACCATGGAGATGGAATAAAGCGGACCCTGCAGAACTTCTGCAAGGCTTTTGGAGGACCTCCAGAGAGCTTCAATGGAGATGTCCCTGAGATTTCGCTCCATCCTCAGACATGTCAACAGATTTTCCAAAACTTGTACTGGCCGCGAATTGCATCCAAGTCCTCAGGCAATTATCATTAAAAAAACGCTTGATTTGTTGAACTATGTTTATATTTACAAAGGTACACCACAGAGGTCCCTTCCCTGGCTTCATTGTGTGGGATAGTGGCTTGGGAGCTGGGAGGGTAATTCCGTCAGGGTGAAAAAAAGCTCCTGGCTGTGTGGGGAGAAATGGTATGCTGTATGTGCTCTTGCAAGCTGCTCCTCCTCTTGCCTCCTCCTTCATCTTCCCCATCTGCAGAATCCTCAGCCATGGCTGAGTTTATCACCCCCACTTCAGAATCCATGGACAGGTGGGGTAATGTGACGACCCCCTAGAATTGCATTTGCGCTCAGCGTAGAAACGGCATGTTTGCGGCCTTGCCCCGGACCTTCTGTTTGCTTCTTTGGTTTTGTAGGCTTGTCTGAGCTCCTTAACTTTCACACGGCCTGGTACGAGTTCCTGGTGTGGCCTCTCTGCATCTATAGCCTTGAAAATTTTTCAAATGTTTTTATTCATCTTTTGGAACGGAGTTCTGTTAGCACGAATCCTCTCCCATAAGCAATCAGATCAGTACCTCCTGTGCAGTCCATGCTGGCTCTTTTTTCAATTCTCAGGAGATGCATTGGTTACCTGTGCTATGAGCTTCTGCATGTCACTTGTGCTGGTGAGTCTCCACGCTGGCCAAACAGGAAATGAAATTTCAAAAGTCGTGGAGCTTTTCTGTCTTACCTGGCACCAGTGCATCCCGAGTTCAAGATGACTTCACAGTAGCCAGGTTGCTCCGCGGGCGAACAAATGTTGTGTCTCACTGGTGTGGGGAGATACTCTACGGAGGCCCTAATCCACCATCAATTTGCGCCTTGCTGGGCCACACCAACCCATAACCACATGCAAATACATCAGCGCTACTCCTCTCGTCGGGTAGCTAAAAATAAAGTTAATGAGGACGTAAGGTGCTCTCATTCTTTGTTAAAACCTTGAAACACACAGTTTGTTTTCCAATGATCTTAGTGGCGATGAGATTATCAGCAGTTCCAGGACACTCTTTCACCTGCAGAATCAGGCCTTTACTCCTTCTTAGCCATTATGTACCTTATAATGGCCAAATTCATCTCATCTTGATTTCAGTGGTCAGTGAATGTTGATAAGCATATAGACATTGAACAGAACAAACACAGGAATAAGGATTTGGCCTTAAAGCTGTTCATGTAGATCTAAGCCCGAATTTAATTTTGTTTGAAGTGGACTTTGCATAGGTGACCCTAGGGCCGCTGCAAAGAGATCTCTTTGCCACCGAGAGCAACTTCACCTTGTGCCCCCCATGCCCCTCGACACCCCCACCATTTGAGGCTCCCGCCTTTCCCCGCGGCCGCTCTGCCCTCGCACCCTGAGGCGCCCCTCCCCCCCTGGCAACTGCGCGCCTGAGGCACCCCTGCAGCTTCACCCCTGCTCCGTGCACGAGACCCCGAGCATGCTTCCTGCTCACTTCTCCCACCTCCCAGGCTTCGGGCACACCATCAGCCTTAGATGCTGCAACCTGGGAAGCAGGAGAGTGAAGCAGCACGGCGTGCTCAAAGAGGAGGCGGGGCACGTGAGGCTGAGCCGGGAGTTCCCCTGCATGCCAGGTTCCCCCCTTACTTGTCTGCCGGTGGCCCTCCCCGTCACCCCACTGCACCCAGCTTCCTCCGTTAAACTGCGAGCAGCGACTGGTGTGGCAAAGATCCAGTTGCCCACAGTCGCTTGCCGTGAAAATGGGTCTCCCAAATCCTAACGCCCTAGGCAACCACCTAGGTCGCCTATGTTGCACTGGCCTCAAGCGACTAGACGCAAGTGTGAAAATTGGCACGAGGTAGGTGCCGCGGGTTAATGGAGTCTATACAGAAAGACCAACAAAATCGGATTGTCCTATTAAAAAATTGGGACATTTCGTCACTACTAACTTCAAAGCCTATCATGCTCGCCCTAACTTTCTGGGAAATTTTATATTCAGTCACAATGTCTGATTATTTAACTATGATTCTTGTCACTTGTTCATTTACCAGACGACTTTGTGCTAATGAAGGCATGAACTATGAAATTCTCTTTATTCACTGTTCACTTCATTCTTATATTAGCAAGTTAAATGAGAAAGTGTAGCAGCACAAATGAATGAGAATAGAATACAACAAAGAAATTATAATGCCAACAATAGTCTCTTCCAATAATTTACGTTGTTGTAACAACAGATTTGGCGCATTGACATAGATCTTTAATCCATGGCCTGTAAATGAGCCTACATTTTGTGTATTATATAATACTCTTTGATAAAATTAGTCGTTTCTTTTCAAATTTATTTACTTTTTCCTTGTATATTTAATTGTATATATTTCCTACACATGTGATGTAAAATCATCGGGAAATTTACATTGGTTCTGTTTTTAAACATACTGGGGAGATGAACAATTGGATGGAAAGTCCGAATGGTTGTGAGGATGATGCTCCACGACATTTCACTCCACACTTTATTCACTGGTTTCTGATACTTTCATGGCCTAAGGCAAGCGTAATTTCTTGACTCACACAACATTGGGAAAGTTTGGATGTCAGTGGAAATTTTACAATGCTCTGCCTCCTGATGGCTCACTGCCAGAGACAAGGTTCAAATCGTGCTCTCCATTACACCTCTTTGAGTGTAGGACAGCACATTGGTTGAAATGCTGACTGTGTCTTTTGCTCCATGTGCCAGTGCACAGTTGGTCAGCACCATACCCATGAGAAACCCACCTATTCTTTGAATAATAGTTACCGTTGTCACCAAAAGGGTGGAGTTGGAGTTCACACACAATTTCCTCTCATCCTACTCACTCTATCTGTATTCACACCAGTAGCCTTACCGCAAGGCCATAATTATCTACTAACCTTTGTTAAATGTGAAAAGTTACCGAAGCAATCAGTGCTTAACCTGGTGCTCCTACTAACCCTGAGTTTACCAATATAGTACAACCTATAACAGTGTACAGCCCTTGGCACAAAATCCAGTAAGCAATAAGGAAATTCTGTCAATATATAGCATTGGAGGGTATTAAGAAGAGAACAATTGCTTCCAATCTGCTCAGGCTTGATACTGGCACTTCTTATAAACACTATTGCATTTGGCGCATCCTGCTGTGGACATACTCCAGGACAAACGCTTACCGGCGGGTCTTGCACACACCGAGAAGCTGAAAATCAATTTCAGTGCAAAAAGCCAGCGCTGTTCTGGCCAGAAAGTCACAGACATGCAACGGCCACTCTCTGACACGTAGAACATTTTAATAAGGGTTTAAACATTAATCAAATAGTTATAAGAAAGACATTATGCTTTGAGAGACGCTTGCACAGAGAGTACCTGTCACAAGAGAGACGGGCTAGATGGAACCCTGCTACTTTTGTGGAGGGCCCTGAAACTCTTTACAAGTCCCCAGAAATGTGTTTCAGAATTGTCTACACATCAATAAAAATTACCACACCAGCAGCAGCATGTGTTCAGAGCCCAGAGTCAACTGAGTTGGCAGGGCTAAAATCACCAGTATAGACTTTCTCCGTTCAGGCTTGCAGCCCAGTCTGGAGACCCTCCTTGCTCTCCTGGGTTTCAGAGCCTAGACTCCACCGCAACCCGACCCTGAACAGCTACTTGGCTGTTTTTAGCCCTGCGAGTGTGAGTCTGGGTTATGTCTAGCCACTACAGAGCTTATTCCGATTTACAGAAACCGGTTTTGTAAACAGGTTGATAACAGTCGGCGCACGCTGCCACACTAAGCACGATTATTCGCGGTGTGCGTTCCAATCTATTGAGGGCTAGTGTCGATTCTCATGGAGCGTTGCACTTTGGGTAGCTATCATAGCTATCCCATAGTTTCCGCAGTCTCCCCCGCCCCTTGGGGATCTGGTGTTGAGATCCCAGGCACTGATGGGGCAAAACATTGTCGCGGATGGTCTGTGGTACGCATCACCCTCCTTCCATGAAAGCCAGCAGACAACGTTTTGCCACCTTTTTTCCTGGGTCAACTGTGCAAATGCCCATAGCAGCAAGCATGGACCCTGCTCAGCTCAGACAGAAATCATGGTCTTTGTATAACACCTTCCCAGCGCATTATCATGCAGGGGGGTCTATGCTGAAACAGACCTAACCAGGCAAGGGGAGGCAGCTCGCAGTGCGCGACGAGAGTGATGAGACATGGACGAGAATCTCTCAAACCGCAAGGCCCCTGCGCTTTGGAGATTATGATGGTAATGGGGCAGGCTGTAGCTAGTTGAACGCCGATTTTGGACCAGGGAAACCATAGCACAGACTGTTGGACTTGCATAGTGTTGCAGGTTTGGAGCGATTCCCGCGTGGCGGCGAAACTTTTGCATGCGTAGGGCACTTTCATGGAACTTTTTACTGCTTTCCCCTGCCCTGAAACGCCAGAATACCAAGATGAGAGCAAGCCCTACAGATTGAGAAGCGAGTATGGCAATAACCTCGTGGAAGGCTTGCAAACACCAACAGCTACGGTCAGTCGAATCAATTTGGAAGTGGGAAAATCTTCTGTGTGGGCGGCTGTTGATAAATAGCCAAGAATCATTACGCTGCTGCCTAAAAGTTTAGTGACTCTGGAAATGTGCAGGTTCATAGTGAGTGCTTGCTGAATGGGATTCCCTAACTTCGTGGTTAGGCGATAGAGGAACACATTATCCTATCTTGGCAGCCGGGACGCACCAGGGCACCCAGTACATAACCGCAGTGCGTACTTTTCAATGGTCTGCAAGCCCTGGTGGCATCACAAGGGACAATTTCACGTGGATGCCCAGGAGGGTTCATGACGCTCGCGTTCTTCAGGAACCACTACTCTATTTAAATGGCTGACGCAGGATTACTTCCAGGACCAGAAAATAAAGTTGGGGATTTGAGATGCCTTTAGTTCATCCTGGGGGACCAGGCTCCCCCTTGATTCCATTGGCTCATGAAGCCTACACAGCAGCTGGACAGTAGTCAGGTTTGTTCAGCTACAGGCTGCGGCAAGCGCCAGAATTGGTGTAGAAGTGTTTGCATTGCCGTTTAAAAGGCCGCTGGTGCACAGTACTGACTCGCTTCAGACTCGCCAGACCAAATATCCCCTTGTTATTTGCTGCTAGCTGTGTGCCTCCACAATTCAGTGAGAGTAAGGGAGGACCTTATGCGGGGTGGCGGAGCTGGCAAATCACCTGCCACTGATTACCCGGCAGCCAGACCAGGGCGCATTAGAAGAGACACCAGGAAACGCGATTCTCTGTGCTCACAGAAGCTTTGAAAATGAGTTTCATCACAGGCAGGGTACGGTCTGCCTGTTGTGGTTTGTTTCCCCTTGTGAACCCTCCCGCCTTTGCATTGACTCATTCCTGTAAGACACCCACCTTCCGCTTCGATTCCGCTTGCTATAGGAAAATAAGTCACCTATCGTTTTAAATCATGTATTCTTTATTAATTCATTATAAAAGAGATAGGAACTGACAAGTAGGCCCAGTGTGGTTTGGAGGAAGGTATGGGGGTAAGGAAAAGGCCACTAAAAAATTTCAAAGTAATGACGCTTTGGTTGGGCTGTCCCTGGCTGTAGGATGGAGTGCCGGAGCCTCCCCCACGCTACGTTCTACATTCTGGGTGCGCAAGGATTATGGAACATGGTGAGGTGAGGTGTACACAGAGGTGCGGCGGCACTTCTGCTATCTTGCTGCTGTTCCTGAAGCTCCACCAGACGCCGGAGCTGTCAGTTTGATCACACAGCAGGCCCCAGAGTTGCTCATGCCTCCTCTGTCTTGCCTTGCGCACCTCTCTCTCGAGTGGTCCTCCTGTCTCAACGTTCACTGCTCTTCCTGTTATTTGATTACTCGTCCGTCCACTATTTCGTATAAGCTCTTTATAGATGTGGCCGTAGTTCATGCCTCATCACCAATCTTATCCTCGCAGAAACATGGATTCTCTCTCTCGCGTGTTTATTACTTTGTCTTTCCTGTCCTCCGTCACTTATGCGCTCCTTCCCCACTTTCGTGATGCCTCGAGCACGATTAGATTTACGGACTATATGTGTAAATTTTACCCAGGTGGCCTGTTCTGTAGTTGGGGGGTATGGGATAATATAAAGGGTTGAGATGATATTATATAAAGTTATAATATTTTCATACACTGACTTTATCGCTCATAATGTCCTCTTTCAATATTGTATGCTTTTCTTCACAGTCCACGCTGTAATTGATCGAACTTAGTAGTGCTTATGCAGCGGTACTCCAGACCTGGTCCGTCATAGTTTTGTTTTCGATTAACTCCTTTAGATTGTAGCTCATGCTTGACTATCTGGCTTTATAGCTCGTTCTAAGCGAAGTTAATGCAATGATTGTAGACAGTTTCCTGTTATTAGTGTCATGCATGAAATTCAGGCTTGCTTGTGCTCCATGTAGCTTGTCTATTCAGCTCTCTGCAGGCTCGCATTGCATTATACAAGATGCCCTTCCTTTCACAATAGTACCAGGCTCCGTTCATGGCTGGCTGTGCCTTCCATTGTTGAACAGTGCATGACACGCGACGTGAAAGCTCACACCCCGTTCGGAATGTCTCGTGGTGGATTGAAATCGGGTCTTGTCGTTGTAACCCTCGTTCCTCTCCCCATTGTGATTGATAGTTGCGAAACAGACGAAAAACCTCTCAGTGCCTATCCCTATACCCACCCTCGCCCTGCTTGAAGCTAACCTGCAAAGGAAAAGATTTCTTTGTAGCAGCGGGCAAGGGACAGGCCCGAGGGCAGGGAGTGAGCGGATCTCAGTCACCACTTAACTTAGATCTTCTCATCTCAGGAGTATTATCACTATCCTACTAGGCTGTTGTTGAGCTACGGTGTTAACTATTGTATAGTGGATCCATATCTCTCGATCGTGATCGTTCTGTGAGTGTTCGGTTGACCCTGTATTGTCATGGTTGATGTCAGATGCTCGGCGGTGTAGATTTCGCAGCGGATGTGTATGCCTTTTCGTATTGGCCTATCAGGATATCACTTCGGACCATTACGTAGTGGTCGCTTGCTTATGAGATGCATCATTTCATCTTCTCAGCATAGCTTAACTGAAGTTGTATGACAGTCTTCGATCTGTGGTGTGATTATCACTGGACCACATTTCCTCTACTTCTCTTGTGGGATAGGATTCAATTCCTTATCTCGCTGCCTCAGAATACCTTCATTGCAAGGCTTTTGAAGAAGTACCTCGGGAGAACTTCTTTAGAAGATGTCCCTGGAGGATTTCCGCTCCATCCTCAGAGGCATGTTGTTCTACAGACTTTATCTATTGAATTCTCATGTCTCTTCGTTTACCAAATAATGCCTGCATGCTCCGCAAGTCCTCGGGGGCTAATACATAGCATTAATATCTCTGATGAAGATAGACTGCCATTGTCTGCTGACACTATGTTTTATATATTACAAGTTTACACTCTACCCTGTAGCGATCGCGTGTGCTATGGCTTCATTGTGTGGGCAAGATAGTAGGCTTGAGATCTGGAGGTATTACGATCTTAGGATTTGTGAGTCAAGAGGATACCTTGAAGTCTGCTTTAGTGTAGATGTGTACTGAAATGATATTCTTAACGGTTCTTGTTACATGCTTAACTCAAATATCCTTTATCCTGTTGTCTCTTGTCTCTTATGCCATAGGCAATCGTTGTCATTCCTCCTTCTTCGCTTCTCTCGATCTTTCTCTGCTATCTGGTGGCTCTCCTTCAGCCTGGCTTGAAAGTAGTGACTTTCCTTCCCCATTCGCTATCCTTCTGATGCTTAGGTGGTTGTTATTTAGAAACAAGAAACTATAAGGCTCTAATTTTGCGCTCGAACCAGAGACCTCCTCCGTACGAATTTGCTCCGCAGCTCAGCCGAGAAACGGCATTGTTTCGCGGCCCTGCCCCCGACCTTCTGTTTGCTTCTTGGCTCTTTTTTGCGTTATCGCTGGGTTTCAATATATATCTGAGTCTCATTCTTAACTTCAACGAACTGGATCAAGTTTCACAATTCTGGATCCAAACACCTCCATAGATAGATTGCCGAAAGTCCTGTTGGTGTGTGCCTTCTTCTGCAATTTAGCCTTGCGCATTTCTCTCAAAGTGTTTTCGTTTCTCCAATTTCTCTTTATGGGAACGTTGAGTTTCTGTTAGCACGATTCCTCTCCCCTGAACTCACAGCAATTTTAGTGCCGGTACACTCTGTGCAGTCCTGCTGGAGCTCTCTTGTTCTCTTCTTTCCATGAATCTTAGATTGACTGCATTGATTACCTGTGCTGTTTATGAGCTCTAGTGCAGATGGTCACATGTAGCTAGGATGTCGCGTCTCTCTCCTTCTGCGACCCAAACTTGGAAAATGAATATTACCTAAAATTGGTGTCTGGTGGAGCCTTTGCCTCTCATGCAATCCTTTATCTTCTCAGGCGCTTGTGTGCATTCCGTTTGTTGGCACGCTGGCTTTCCAGAAACAAGTGTTTTCCAGAGGCAGGTTTGCCAATATGCGTGTGCACTGATGGTACGGAGAGGGGTTGATGGACCGCCCAGAGAGGCCCCAAATGACCCATTCATTTGCGGGCTGGATCCGGCACCTGACGGGCCATCTTCAAACATTTGCGCACTTAGCTTGGATGGCCCCATCATGGTCTCTAGTCACCAGTTCTCGCGCCGCTCAACCTCCTTCTCCCTTGCAGTCGGCCCTGTGTAACTTTCCGCTACTTGGCGTTAAAACCCCTTGCCTGGTATCTCCTGGCGCCCTTTATCACTCCATAATAAAGGCCTTCTTTGCGTAGGACTGCTGCACCGCGCGTTACTATGCTGCTTTAATTGCTACTGGATCTCCCCCCGCGGGTTCTAAGTCACGCGGTTCTTCTTTAGTGTTAGACCCGGCTGCGTCAGATGCGAACTAGCCCTCTGCCACTCGCCTTCTTTTGTGGGTCCCTTTGTATTTTCTCTCCACACGATCTGGCACCCTGTCTCTTTTCTCGACCTCCCGGCACCTCTATTCTCGCCACGTTACTATGCATGCTGAAAAGTTCTCCACTGGTTCTCCCTAGGCCACCTCTCCTCTTACACCTCTCTATGCTCAGATACCCTTATTTTGCTCTTGCGCTTCAGATCCGCTGCGCTGCCGCATCGCGACCATACTATCCATGTATAGATCATGGCTGCGTCTGTGTGTCATGCACATGGTATCCCCCACATGTGCGGGCACAGGGTGTTCTTTTGGCCTGCTGATTGCAGTGGTATGCTCCTGTCCTTTGGTGTCGCAACATGGAGTTTTGTTTTTCCTCATCGGTTTTGCGCATAGGTCACCCCCTCGATATCGGGCAGGTCTCCACATAGTAGCTCGTGCTCAAAGCATATTTGTACACTCGTCGAGCTCTGTGCTGGGTCTCGTGTGGCACAGCACTCCTTCAAGTCCACCATGATTGCGACAGCACTGACAGGATGTAACAGATTTGCCAGTTACTCGGCTGGGTGTCGGCCTATTTATCTTAGTGGCTGTGCTACTCTTCTGGGGCGGGGGGGGGGGTCTGTAATTCTATCAAGTTGCCCTGGATCTTGTGAGGGCAGTCTACTGCTCTTTGTTTCTTTGCACTTGGTTTATGGTTGGGTCTATTCTGCCGGCTTCGATGCACATGTCCCTACAATAGCATGAGGCGGTATCACCTGAACCTAGGTGTTCAGCCAGGTCTGATGATTTCGCCATCTATCTGGACGGTCCATGACGACGCTTAGAAGCTACGAGGACACATTCAACGCCCTGACTCTGCCTGTCGCCTACCTCTCCCTCCCTCCCTATTCTGCAACGTCTCTGGATGTGACTCTATGCATCAGCACATTTTTCGAGATACGGGCCCTCCGCAGGTGATAATAGGCATAGTGGCCCTCTGGGCAATCAGATGAAGTGCATGGGCTGTTCTAGGTGCCGGGACCATCTCTCTCTGCTCGCCCCCTCCCCCCCAAACTCTCATTATGATGCCAACCAAGATAAGTCGTCGGCCTTGTTGGAGGCAGGCCTGGAGTAGGTCAGTTGAGTGGCAGAATTGTACGGTGCTTTGGGTCATTACCGCAACGGTATCCCATGACTGTCCTCATTCCTACCTTATCACTGTGCCTCTCTTCACTCCTCTGGGGTGTGACTCTCGTAAGACTATTCATAGTCATCTTAGTTATATCAACAGTTGTCACCTTATTAATATTGTCTACAGATTTTGTCTTTGTGCTCTCCATCTCCCTAACTTGTCACTTGCTCACAATAGCCATGTGCCAGTCTGAGTATGGTACGCCCATCTTGCTATACACTTAGATCGCAGTAATGCCCACAGAGTATCTTATGGGCCCGTACAGGTTTTCTCTTTGTGATATTCTTCGGCTTATTTGATTAGATGGTCGTATGATAGCACAGTCAATGTGTGAAGTGTCTAAACACAAAACAGACGTTGACAACTCAACACCTGTTGTTCATAAGCCCATTGCTGTCATTACAGATTAGACTTCTCTGAAACAGATTGGTTCTAAAAAGAAGACAGCAACTCTATCTTCTGATTGTTATATCGCATATGGGGGGCGGACCGCATCTTAACTTCCAATATATCCAAACGATTACCTTTTGACTTGACTAATTGGTGCTACTCCATCGCCAAAGGTCGCAGTCACAAAGATACAGACTCTGCTTATACCAATTTATTTATGGAGTGTTAAGATTCATTATTTATTAGCAGAACGTAATTCCTGACCTCAGACTAGTTGTAGTAATTAAGGAGAATAATCAAGTGTGCTAAGAGATGCTGTTGCGAGCGAGAGACGATGATAAGACTCAGCACGCCTTGCTATGTTTGCTCTTGGGATTCTATCTTATGCATTCTCCATGGCCTACGCCAACTTAGAATAACCATTCGCGCCGGTAAGTGTATCTTTTGTTCGGTAAGGTGTAGGTGGCCTCTATTGGTCCAGTGTCTCACTGATGTGGCTAGTAGTTAGCTCAGAGGCGCACCCTAGCATGGAATAGATTCAGTCAAGAGAAGATGAAATTCTCCAGAAGATACTCTGTGCAGAGTGCGATGCATGCCTACAATCACTATATATAGAGTTGTGCGTAGGTTTTTTTTGTGTTGGCTATGCCTCATGAATTGCAACGCTCTACTGGCTGCACAAGTGCATACACTCTCGATGTGCGTTTTATTAGGTGCCTTCATTCATGTATGACTTCATAGTTGTTTGTGTGTGTGGCTTAGACATAGGCGTTAGAATCACGTTGTTGCTTAATGGCGGTTCTCGTGCCGCAGACCGGCAAGTGGAGGTGAGAGGGGGCATTTAACTGTATGGCATAGTTTAGACTGCCATGGCCAAGGACTACGCATAAGTGTGAGTTCGTCCGCAAGAGACTAGAATCGGATAATCGAGGTCTCCCCCACATCGGGACTTCCTCGAGGACATCGAGTCGTCACACATCTAGCTGGGTGCTCGTCACTTGCATCTTTGGCTCGTTGTCAATTAATTGTGTGCTCTATACCTAGCGGGGCGCTGCTGAAGCTACAGGCCCGTAGTGTACAAGCTAATCGTATCAAGCCGTGGCTATTCAAATGTCTTACAGTAAGTAGTGACATTCAACGAGTAAGCGTGGACATGCTAAGTCTCCGGGGGATGACTTTGCTATGTGGACGGAGCAGGAGTGATTCCTGAGGGCTCAGGCGGTTTGACGCGCAGACTTTTGTCAAGTTGCTTCGGTAGGCGCCGTGACTCTAGTGGGGCAGTGGGTGCAGTGGAGTATCAATCTGGTATGAGGCCTATTAGGTTGAGGGGGCAGCAGGTGTTAGTTTTCTTTTAGATGTGATAATTCTCATCCGTTATGACGTTGGGGGGCAAGTCTCATGTCTTGGGTAGTCGAGTCGGAACGGGTTGGGGGTTCGGAGGCTTTGTGTAGGTTATATTCGAGCGTGGCCATTAGTCTTATGAGATCGTATTGCTCGTGGGTATGATGTATATAGAATTTTGTGTTGAACATGGTAGTCATGTGTATCATGGCACGCTGAGGTGTACATCTTTTAAAATTGGTTCCAGTTGAGCATTACTTTTGCAGAGAGGAACGTTGTTGTGTCTCTCGAGGGAATGTTGATTTTCCAGGATCTCAGCAGCTGGGGTATCAAGAGCGGTCTCGATGTTGGAAGAGTGTGGAGATTTGTGCGGGGCCCAACCCCGTTCGCCGGCAAGGGCATCCCGTGAACGCTTTGTCAAGTAGTCACGCTAATGCTTGAGGTATTTGCTCAGTGTGGTGGTGTTGCTTATCGGCCGTGTGTTTGCGGAGGGCACGGGCCTTACTGCCTTCCCCTAAATCCGTCATTCTTTTGAAGTCCTGCACTTTCGGTGCTTTGCCGAAGAGTCTCAATGGTATTAAAGTGCTATATATCCTCTCGGGCCTCTGAGCATCCTTTTTGTTCTTAGCTGCGAATATGTCGATATTATAGGTGTCAGATATTTCATATCATCCTATAATTATTCGCTCTTATGATGAGATTCAGTCGTCAAGGGAGTATGGGCTCTTCGATTTAATTCAGTCCCCTCGGCTTCAATCCTACAGTGGAAGATCCTCATTAGCAGATAAAAGGCTGATGAATAATTCCCTCGCTGAACAGCAGCTCATTTACTCAAACTGGTGCCGATCTATCTCTCTCGCCGTGGCTTCTCGCCCTGGCGATGTCCTCCTTGAGCATCGCTAGCAATGGTCCATCTACATCGTATACACTATATTCTATGTTCCTGGTGACCCAACTTTACACGTAGCCTACAATCCTGAGTAGCGTTTACCCTCATTATCGTATAATCCAACTTAGTATACCACTTTTTCTCATAATATTTTACAACTAAATCTGTGTGATGTGTGTGCATTAGCGCGGTGTTTGAGGTGGAAGGGGGGGCTGGACAGCTCGCGCACCCGAGTAATCAGCCTCATTGACCCCCGATGAGGGGTCCAACTCCATTTTGATGAACCTGGGTTAGTCTTAATTTTGCACCGTGTGTCCATTCGGCCATCGCATGTGCTATTTTGAGATTTCAGTTTTCACTAACTGTCTCATCCCAGATTCTGGTCAGGCTAAGCTCAGTCGTGGCAGTATGTGCAGTAAGCTATGCTAGGATCAAACCCACGTAACATCTCCAGTTTTTGGGGACCCCATGGAGCCAGTCTCTAGGAAACAGATAAATGCATGGGAGGTTAAGAGTCCATTATGGCTATTAGCCAGGGATGGGTTGAAGGAATGGTGTCTCCTGCCCTGTTTAGTGCAGCAAGAGTATGGATTGGATGGCAAGACGAGAGATCACTTGATCCCTCATTACCTCGTTAGGTTTCATCTCTGGGCACTTGGCATTGGCCCTTGTCAGTAGACCGATTCTGGCTTTGAGATGAGGCCTTATGGTTTTGACCACATATAGCAGTTCTTATGTTCTAACCTTAAACGAGCCAAATTATGATATGAGTCAAGGAACCAGCAGTGTTCAGAACCTGGAACAATCTCTGACTGGATGGCTCGGCATTTGGTTCTCACACGTTGAGGTGTTCAAAGTTTTTGGATTTTTTTTAAGCAGAATTTTTTTATTGTTCTTAAACAAATCAACCAGCAGAGCAAAATTTAGCCCCCGTTCTGAAACCTCAAACATGCTCAGGTTTTGGTAGCGAATTTAGCTTACTTCATTAAAAAACACACAAATTTTGATGGAAAGCGGACATTGTCCATGTTTTTTTTTGCTTTTTTAAAACGGCCTAGTTTTCGGATACCAAAAAGTTTCAATGGAAATATTTGTCAACCCTTTCAATGAGCTTTGTGCCTTTTCGCGCTAGCTTTGATGCTGAGAGACCAGTGATACCTTGTAAAGAGTTTCTCAAAACTGGGTTTGTTGAGATGTGGAAGGTTTACGTTTATTTTTCCCAGGTCTGCCCGTGGAGGGGAGCAAGTGGGGCAATTTGCCCTGGGCCCCACAGGGGCCCCCACGAGAATATAGTATTGCAATTTTTTTATGGAAGGGGCCCCCGAAATTTCTTTGCCCCAGGCCCCCTGAATCCTCTGGGTGGCCCTGGCTATGGGCGGGGTTCCTTCCAAGGAGCTCACAATGCAATTAGGCTGCTTTAGAATTTTGGATATCAACCAAGGATTCATTACTAGAATTGGTCTGTTAACTGCTAAGCTGGGTGTGTGCAGGCGTAGATTCATTAACATCTGAAGCAGAGATCCCCCAGGCTGCAGTGCTTCCCTGCTTTTCTAGTCCCAGAGTTCAGTGCGGTTCTTGCCTTGGAATCTCTGTTCTCCAGTCTGTATGTTAATGGAGATGCCTCCCTGTCCCATCTTTGATTTAGATGAGGCTAGGGGAATTGCCTTAATCTTGTCACCCTTGTCAGGAGGGTCTCGGTGTGTCTCCCACCGCCCTTCACTGCTCTCTGATCCATTTTGGTTCAAGCAGATGCTGGGGAGGGTGTCCTTCATGAGTCAGACAGGCTGGATACTGCACCTGGTTCCCCAAGAACACAGAGGTGACTGGTATCAAGGGACAATGATTTACATTGATACACAACTGGTAAATAGCTGAAGCAGAAAACACGTTAAAAGCCTGATCTTGAGCCCAGTGAAGTCAGTGGAAAGCCTTTCATTATTAATGTTAATGAGTTTTGGATTGGGCCTGAATATTGGGTGTGTTTTAAAACACTTTACACTCTGTAATCAATCTAGGCTGGCCATTTACAGTGGCAAGTTAATATAAAAACTGGTCCTAACACTATGTTACACAGATTAACTCACCAAAGCCCACTCCTGAACTGGCAGAACATTTACAATACAGCGTGGTGGAACAGGCCCAGAGCAACTGGTGACTCACCACCTCCCATAAGTCAGACCTGCCCTCACTGCAGCTGGCTGAGGTAACAGCCAAAAGATGCTATTTGAGTAAGCAGGGAAAGTTTAATCACCTACAACTAAATCCTGAACAACACCCTCACTATACTATAGCAATGAGCCACACAAGGCCGTGTGTTAGCAGGCTATATGTGCATGCCATGGGTGTGTCTGCCTCATGCCTTCGACAACCCACTGCTCTACTAATGCACACCTGATGTGCCTTACTGTGCTATCCTTTTAAATTGTTTTCTTTAAAAAAAATACCAATGCCTTAAAACATTATGTCTCCTCGCATGCTGAAAAATAGCTCCTAGTAAAAGTCTCAGCTAAACTAGGCTAGAGAAGGATATAAATATAATTTTCCCCTCCTAATTGGAACATACTGCTTGTGAGTTCATTTTCTCTCACTCTCTCTTTCTCTAGCCCTTTTTCAGGCAGACTCTTTGAAGTCTTTGGATCATTGTCCCTCCTCCTGCCCCCCCATCCCCGGATCCTGGCTGACACTTCCTCAGAAATTTGTTGCCATGCCATGCCATGTTGCCATAACTCACATTTTAGTGTACAAATGATGGTCCTGATTCTGCAATGCACATAAGAACACAAGAATAGCCGTACTGGGTCAGACCAAAGGTCCATTCAGCCCAGTATCCTGTCTACCGACAGTGGCCAATGACAGGTGCCCTAGAGGGAGTGAATCTAACAGGTAATGATCAAGTGATCGCTCTCCTGCTGTCCATCACCACCCTCTGACAAACAGAGGCTAGGGACACTATTCCTTACCCATCCTGGCTAATAGCCATTAATGGACTTAACCTCCATGAAATTATACAGTTCTCTCTTAACCTCTGGTGTGATAGTCCTTAGCCATCACAACCTCTTCAGCAAGTGAGTTCGCACAAATTGACGTGCAACTGTCATGAAGAAATCCTTTTATTTGTTTTTACACTTGCTCTGCCCATTTAATTTCATTTGTGATCCCTAGTTCTTTTTTAATGGAACAAGTAAAAACTTCTCTTATTACTCTCCTCCACATCATCATGTTTTATATACCTCTCTATCATCCCCCCTTAGTTTCCTCTTTTCCAGCTTGTGAAAGTCCTTTGCCTGCGGTTTAGTCTTCTCATCATGGGATTTCCACATTCCAAGCCCATATATCATTTACCGTTGCTCCTCCTCTCCTGCCAACTTTTTTTTAGGTGCCAGTAATTTCTTTTTGTGAGATGGAGGTGCCGGTCATCTGTATCACATTGCTGCAGATGTTCGCCACATACCATAGGATTTATTATAATGAGGTTTTATAGGACTATTCTCCTACCATCTTTATTCTTTATCACCCTTTCCAATGTTAATGGCTTCCTACACCTTGGTTTGTTTTTTTCATTGCCACTATGCACACTGTGTGGACGCTTTCAGAGAACTATTCCAGAGCTTCATGATGCTTCTTAATGATGTGTTCCCTGATTAGATGTATTGCCTAAAATCAGCGCCCCATCCTGGATTGTATGTATATGTGTATCGGTTTTTGCACCCAATGCTGGCAATTACTTCAGTACTTTTCCACATTCCATTTCATTTGCCACTTGTTGCTGCTACCATAACTCACTTATATTCGTGAGGATCTTTTGTTGAATGTTCTGTCACAGTCTGCCCTCTTAGGTCTTAACTATCTTGAAGTAGTTATATCCATCAGCAAACTTTTCACCTCACTTTATTTTACCCCTTTCGCTCCAGATCATTATAATGATAGTTGATAGGATTTGGTCCTACGGACTGACCACTTGTACGGAAGAACACCACTTCGTTTCCCTCTCCATTGGCTGAATTTACGCATTATATACTCTTTGTTCCCATGGTCTTTTAAACAGTTCTCAATCCATGTAAGATCTTCCCTACTCTATCGCCCAGATAAATTATTTACGTTAAGAGCCTTGGGAGTGACCTTAGTCAAGGCGTTCTTGGGAAATCTATACCAGTGTGGACATCTCTTGATCCCACTGCGGTGCGTAGTCTGAATAGGTACATACTTGGTCTCCGTACTGATATCGCTTGGACCCTTGACAAAGAATCTCTAATGACTGAGCAGATTTAGTAGACTTATTTCCTTTAGCAGAGCAAACAGACTCCTTGCGATTTTGTCCCAACAATTGTTGTTCTCTGTGGCTCTTGAGACACAACTACTCTCTTACTTGTTAGCTGTCTATTTTTGCTGACTAACTTGTCCGCGAGACCGGTACTGTAGCGAGATCTCGGTAGTTGACGTAGCTTTCGCGTGTCACATGCCTGGATGACGCATCATCTACCAGCCCCGTTTTGTGCAGCTCTTGGTTATCGCACTGTACACGCATAAGTTTGTGCTCGCGTCATCACTAGAGGTTCATCAGAGTGCCGATATTTACAGGACAGGGTGTACACACACCTGACGCACTCCGAGTCAGGTACGCATTTTGGTTCGCTCTAGCTAATTGTCACCTATGAACGGTCATTTCTCACGTCTACTCGCCACTCTTGTGGTCTGTGGACTCTCGCGTTCTCCGGGTGCCGCAGCGCCTATGTGGTTTACGGTGTTTACGGTTTCTACTTCATTCGAATACGAGGAGACACGGTCGTATATCTGTGATATTTTCATAGTTAGTTTGTTGACCCCTTCAAAGAACTCTAATAGATTAGTAAGACATTATTTCCCTTTACAGAAACCATGTTGACTTTTGCCCAACAATTTATGTTCTTCTATGTGTCTGACAATTTTATTCTTTACGATTATTTCAACTAATTTGCCAGGTACTGAGATTAAACTTAGTGGTCTGTAATTGCCGAGAACACCTCTAAAACCCTTTTTAAATATTGGTGTTACATTAGCTATCTTTCAGTCACTGGGTACAGAAGGCGATTTAAAGGACAGGTTACAAACCACAGTAGTTCCGCAATTTCACATTTGAGTTCTTTCAGAACCCTTGGGTGACTGCCATCTGGTCCCAGTGACTTATTACTGTTAAGTTTATCAATTAATTCAAAAAAAGTGACACCTCAATCTGTGACATTTCCTCAGATTTGTCACCTATAAAAGCTGGCTCAGGTTTGGGAATCTCCCTAACATCCCCAGCTGTGAAGACTGAAGCAAATAATTCAATTATTTTCTCCGCAATGACTTTATCAACTTTAAATGCTTCTTTTGTATCTCGATTGTCCAGGGGCCCCACTGGTTGTTAAGCAGGCTTCCTGCTTCTGATGTACTTAAAAAACATTTTGTTATTACCTTTGGAGTTTTTGGCTAGCAGTTCTTCAAACTCCTTTTTCTTATTACATTTTTACACTTCATTTGGCAGTGTTTATGCTCCTTTCTATTTACCTCACTAGGCTCTGAATTCCACTTTTTCAAAGATGCCTTTTTATCTCCCACTGCTTCTTTTACATGCTTGTTAAGCCACAGTGGCTCTTTTTTAGTTCTTTTACTGTGTTTCTTAATTTGGGGTATACATTTAAGTTAGTCTTCTATTATAGTGTCTTTGAAAAGTGTCCATGCAGCTTGTAGGTATTTCACTCTAGTCACTGTACCTTTTAATTTTTGTTTAACTAACCCCCCTCATTTTTGCATAGTTCCCCTTTCTGAAGTTAAATGCCACAGTGCTGGGCTGTTGAGATGTTCTTCCCACCACAGGAATGTTAAAAGTTATATTATAGTCACTATTTCCAAGCAGTCCTGTTAGTATTACCTCTTGAACCAGACCCTGCACACCACTCAGGACTAAACTGAGAATTGCCTTTCCACTTGTGGGTTCCTGTACCAGCTGCTCCAAGAAGCAGTCATTAAAAGTATAGAGAAATTTTGTCTCTGCATTTTGTCCTGGGGTGACGTTCCCAGTCAATATGGGGATAATTGAAATCCCCCACTATTGTTGAGTTCTTTATTTTCATAGCCTCTCTAATCTCCCTTAGAATGTCATTGTCACTATCTCTGTCCTGTTCAGGTGGTCGATAATAGATCCCTAATGTTATATTCTTATTACCGCATGAAATTACTATCCATAGAGATTCTATGGAACATGTGAATTCACTTAAGATTTTTACTTCATTTGATTCCACAAATCCTTTCACATATCGTGCCACTCCCCACCCCGCATGACCTGTTCTGTCCTTCCGATATATTTTGTACCCTGGAATGATTGTGTCTCATTGATTGTCCTCACTCCACCAGGTTTCTGTGATGCCTGTTATATCAATATCCTCCTTTAACATGAGGCACTCTAGCTCACCCATCTTGTTATTTAGATTTCTAGCATTTGTGTACAAGCACTTTAAAAACTTGTCACTGTTTATTTGTCTGCCCTTTTCTGATGTGTCGGATTCTTTTTTATATGAATGTTTCTTGTCTGATCTGGCCCCTACTTTATCCTCTTGCATCCTCTCCTCCTGACTAAAACCTAGAGAATCTCTATCAATAGACTCTTCTCTAAGAGAAGTCTCTGTCTGATCCACGTGCTCCTCTGCAGCAGTTGGCTTTCCCTCATCTCTTAGTTTAAAAACTGCTCTGCAACTTTTTTAATGTTAAGTGCCAGCAATTTGGTTCCACTTTGGTTTAGGTGGAGCCTATTCCTCCTGTATAGGTTCCGCCTATCCCAAAAGTTTCCCCAGTTCCTAATGAACTTAAACCTCTCCTCTCTACGCCATCGTCGCATCCACGCATTGAAACTCTGAAGCTCTGCCTGCCTACCTGGCCCTGCGCGTGGAACTGGGAGCATTTCTGAGAATGCCACCATTGAGGTCCTGGATTTCAGTCTCTTCCCTAGCAGCCAAAATTTGGCCTCCAGGACGTCTCTCCTACCCTTCCCAATGTCATTGGCACCTACATGTACCACAACCACTGGCTCCTCCCCAGCACTACATATAAGTCTGCCCAGATGCCTCGAGAGATCCGCAACCTTCGCACCAGGCAGGCAAGTCACCATATGATTCTCCCGGTCATCACAAACCCAGCTATCTACGTTTCTAATGATCGAATCTCCCATAACTAACACCCCAGTGGGGCTCTATGAAGGTGAGGGATCTGCCTGCACATTGTAAATTGCAGGATCTGAGCCTGTATTTGGAATATTGAGCATTTCCAAATTTAGCTTTTCACTGGAATGTGGATTACTGGTTACCAGGGGAAGAGCTGTGAAAGGGAAGCCTGGCACTATGAAGACGGGGTAGTTTCTCTCCCCTACCCCGAACCGTCCCTTCTCAGGCCCTATCTGAGGCTTCTTTTATGTTCTTTGTTTCCTCCATTAATGTATTCCTTCCACCTGTTTTCTCTATACCTCTGAAGAGTCGGTTATGCCAATAAATGGCTGGAGTAAAGAACCTGAGGCAAACTGGCCTGCCTGCCACTCTTTGCATCTCCTTTGTGTGCAGTGACTTTGCTAAAAGCCTTGAACAAGTGCAGCAGTGTCCAATCCCACTTGTTTAATATCCTCTGGTGAAAGAAACGTGCCTATGGAGAAGGTTCTCCAGGAATCAAGCGACACGGAAGAGTTTATTTCCTTTTTCCTTTTGTTTGCAAAGCATATCTTAATTAAATACACATTTTGTTCCACTGGTTTTGTTCATAATTTATTTGTATCTTGCTGTAGTATCTGTCAACTTGTTTAAGCAAAAATAAAAATACAACATTTGATAAAGGGAAAGAGCATTACAATGAAGGAGAGAAGGTAAGAGGTCTTTCACTGGCTTCTACAGGTTGGTAGAATACTGCAATAACAGTTTTAGCAGTACTCAAATTTGTTAATAAATTTTCCTTGACCACACTAGCAGACCTCATCTGTTTATTTTCTACAATGCTTTTCTGTTCTTTTCCACACAATTGTGCAATCTCAAGCTTTCCTGGCACCAATAGTATCAGAAATCAAATTGTGAAGTCTTGTATGTGATGAATCACAAAAAACAAATTGTAAACAAATATTCACTTCAGAATTGTGCATGCTCTCATCTAATCAGGGAACAGGAAAAGCACCACATGACTTATCTGACCAGTTACAAACAATCAACACAGTTCAATAATGTGATGGGGTGTGTCAATGCTGCACTGGGCAAGCAGGGGTTAACCAGTGACTTTTGGCACAAGAGGCCAGGCCCTCTCACCTCTGCTGCACATGCTCCAGTTGGAGGGAGCAGATAAAAGGGAACAGCTCACTCCAGTCCTGGCTGGCAGAGGAGGAAGATGGACATGCATTGCCAGCTCCCGCTGAGATACCACCAGCCTTCCAGATTACAGAAGTGAGTCTCCCTGACTACATGATGAGGGATCCCCATCTATGAAGGCCGATGGAGATGCCAAGCCTCTGCCCGGGAGGACAAGCCCAAAGTGGACTTAGATGTAGGACGTGACTGAGGGAATATACTGGGGGCTGATACTTGAATCCTGAAGAGGACGACTATAGGCTCCACAGCGCCCTGGGTCGGAACCTGGTAGAGCAGAGTGGGCTCGGCACTGGCAGGTGGCTATTACCGCTGGAGACCCCAGCTATAGACTGGTTACTCTGCCCCACCCAAGGGGCTGAAGCCTTGTTTGTGATTGTTTGCCCCAGCCAGGAGGCTCAGGAGCTATAAACAGTTCATCTGTTCAGCCCCTCCCTGTGGGCCAGAGTCCCTGATTGCGTTTGTTTGGCCCAGATGAGAGTCCTGATGACTGTGTGGTGGAGTGTATCAACCCCACACTGAGCAAGCGGGGAACCCAACAGATGCGCAGAACCCCATGACAAATAGTGAATTTTAAAGATATGCTGAAAACTGTTCACAACCTAGGTTAAAAAAACTGAAACAATTAATTAAACAGTGTTGAACAGATGTTACAGGATATTGTGCTCTGCTAGTGGATGGTCCACAAGCAGAAAAAAAGGCTAAATTGACTGGATTCATGATTCAGTATAAATTATTCATTGAGCATTGCTCTTTTCAGTGCTTTATAGAATAAAATCTGTCCGATTTTCTCTGTGTCACAATATCATTTCCATTTGCTTTCCCAGGGTATGTATGCGTATTAGACAAAACAATTACATCAAAGCCTTTTCTATTAATTAAAAAGAAATGCATGCTCACAAGTCAGCCCATAGGATTTCCCTCCTGCTCCAAACAGCTGGAACCTGGTTTCCATTATAGCTTTTATTATAAACCAACAGGTTTTGCATCTCTTCTCTCACACCCCCGCCCTACAGTGTTGCAATGAGTCATTCAGATCACCAGTTTCTCAATACTTAAAGTACTTGTTTCATCATCTTCATTTGAACCAAAATATCCAGGCAGGTCAATCATCCATTGCTCTGATTCTGTTAAGCCAAAAGAATTATTATCGTAAAAGGCAAATTCAGGGTCTGTGGGGAAGCTCTGGCATTTGTCCCTTCTGTACTGGACAGAGCTTAGAGCACTGCCTTGCTGGTAATTATCTTTCAGAGTTGAGATGGGTTCTTTCCTCAAAGCCCCTCGATGGTTTGGTGAAGAGCCCCTCCTGTTTCTGTTTGGCTCTGGTTTGTCAGCTCCTGCTACTTGGCTTGCACGCTGATGGTCACTGATCATATCCGGCCTCCTCACTGGAGGGCCCCCTTTGTGGCGTTTTGTGCCATAGCTCAGGGGTTCACCAGTTAACAGAGTGCAATGAGACTGGTTGAACTTTTCAGAACTTGGATCAGCATCTTTACATGTTGGCTGGGACTTGTCTTCCAGTGCCTGACCCCACGTTCTGGTCCTGGCACTATAAAGAGGAATCTGCCGTGAGGTAAGAGTGGACATGCTACGTTCCCTATAGGGCCTGACCTTTTTAGTTTCATGGAAACTGGCTGTTCTTCTGAACTGTGGGTTTCTGTGACAACCTCTCTCTAACGGCTCCCCTTTGTTATCTTGGTATTTCAGGTGAGCTCGTCTAATGAGGGTCTGACTAGGACTTATTACAGGATTGGCCTGTGACAGTACAGAGTCCATCTTAGAATTAGATTTTTCCCTAGAAAATTTGAGATGACTGACTGGCTGATCCAGAAATGGAGATTTGATCCTGAATTTGTGTGCAGCAGCCTCCTCCTGGTTTTCTGTGCCCAGGGGAAGCACAGTCGTGGCATCGATAACAGTGTCAGTCAGAGGCGTCTGAGATACATGATACACCTTTGTGGTTTCAGTCAGGCCTTTCTTCTTCATCTCTTTCAGCTGCTGCTGCGCAAGGCGATAGCTGAAAATTGGAGGGATTATTTTTTGAGCATTTGACTGAAAACTGTCACTGACAGAGGTGTCCTCTTCTTGAGCAAACTGAAGGCTCCTCCGGCAGGTCAAAGGTATGTTAACAGGCTCTCCGGCATGCGCTTGAGGCACTTCGCTACCCTCGGAAAAGCTCTCCTGCTGTGTGCCGGCTTGACAGATGTTCTCTTCGTCGGAGTTCTTGTGGAAGCTGGGTGAATGGGCAGAGTTACAGTGCACAGAGGTGCTGCACTTCTGAGCTCTGCAGAGTTTCCTCCACAGGGTGATGAGAACAGTGGCTAGGATTATGAACAAGCACAAGGAGATGCCAGTGATGGTGACTATATTATTAGCTTTCTGGTCTTCTTGGTGCTGTACAGAAGGAGGGGTGGTAGGCTTTATAACTGTAACAAAGAGTGAACACATTGTTCTCAGAGTTGCATTTTGATTGGACATTTGGAGTTTTAGATAAGATATTTTACAATTCAGAACAAGAAAATCAATTAATAAAATACATTAAATTGTCTGCTTGCCAGACTGTCCTTAGCTCACATTCATCTTTGTCAGATAAAAGAGGACAAGAAGGATGTGGAAAAATTGGAAAGAGTCCAGTGGAGGGCAACAAAAATGATTGGGGGCTGGAGCACATGACTTATGAGGAGAGACTGAGGGAACTGGGATTGTTTAGCCTGCAGAAGAGAAGAATGAGGGGGGAGATTTGATAGCTGCTTTCAACTACCTGAAAGGGGGTTTCCAAAGAGGATGGATCTAGACTGTTCTCAGTGGTAGATGACAGAACAAGGAGTAATGGTCTCAAGTTGCAGTGGGGGACATTTAGGTTGGCTATTAGGAAAAACTTTTTCACTAGGAGGGTGGTGAAGCACTGGAATGGGTTACCTAGGGAGGTTGTGGAATCTCTTTCCTTAGAGGTTTTTAAGGTCAGACTTGACAAAGCCCTGGCTGGGATGATTTAGTTGGGAATTGATCCTGCTTTGAGCAGGGGGTTGGACTAGATGACTTCCTGAGGTCTCTTCCAACCCTGATATTCTATGATTCTATGAATATTTTATACATCTGACCCTAATGGCTTTTGGTAGGTTTGAGTTCTGCAAATCCAGCGGGAAGCTTTTTGCAAGAGTTGGTAGGGTTTCTATGAAAAGAGCAAGCACATAGAGGCAGCGTGACCAGGTGGAGGGGGTGTCAGGCTCTGCCACTGGTCTTGTAGCTGACCTTGGACAAGTCATGTCACTGCCAGTGCCTCAGTTTCCCCATCCGTAAAATAGGGATAAAGATACTTGCCCTTTTTGGAACAGCACTTGGAAATTTACAGATGAAAAGTGCTATCAAGGAGTTAACAATTTGTTGTTGGAATTGATATATTAGGTCAGCCTAGTGGTTAGGTCAATCCATCAATTAAAATATTTTTTTAACTGATTTTAGGGTTTGTGAAAGATATTTGTTCTCGTTGTGCCAGGCAGATCCCCAATATGAAAGGTAAGTGGCTTGAGAGCCCTGAGGTCTGGAGAGAAGATGGACAGCATAAGCAGTGGCAGCACAAGTTTCCCCACGTTGCCCTGAAAATGTTTCTCCAACTCTCACCCAACGTTACACCTCTGAGAGTCAAACAACGGAGTATTCTCCATGCCCATTCAGTTCTGGGCTAAGAAGGGGTCTTGGGGTTTTTGGTATTGATATTTGTCTGTTATGAACTGGAGAGGGACTTTCAAGAGAAATCATGGTAACAATACTTTGCACAGCTACTGTGCATGCTATGAGCATCTCAAAGCATTTTACAAACATTAATTAAGCCTCACAGCACACCAGGACAAGTATCATACCCATGTTACCAAAGAATAAACCAAGGTGCAGAGAGATTGAGTGATTTTGCTCAAGGTCACCAGCAAATCAATCATAGTCATAGAACCCTGAAATCTTGGCTCTGAATCTACTTTTCTAGCCATTAGACAACACTCCTTTTCTAATTTCTATTTATCTTAGCTTTTTATTTAATGTCTGTTACTATGGTGTCCAAACACTAATTTCTTACAGGCCACTAAACAGTTTTCTGATGGTAGTTATGTTCCACTGCTACTGCCCACACCTGGATAGAAATCACTGATCTAAAAGTGAAAGGCTCAGACATCCCTTTACCAGTCCTTCATCCCATCCAGTATCCACTCTACATATTTACATGTATGTTATTGAGTGTCCACCATATACATTCCCAGAATGCTTTTCAGTGTTCCACAATGACTGTTCAACTAACTGCAGTGTATATGCAGAATTCATAGCTGCAGTCACCAAACCACATGTATACTCCAGAATTCAGGAACAGACTTTTTCCCTCCCACGCCCTTTGTAAAATGCCACCTTGATAATCAGCTTGTTATTTATAACATATTTTTGGCTCAATAGATCCATATGGAATGCAACTGCAGTGTGGCATGTCACTCATTCAGGAAGTCTGGTAGTTCATTTTAATAGATAACACATACATTCATTTCCAGAGTAATGTCAAAAAAGCTGCACTCAGTTGGTTACTAGAGGCTCGCTGTCCAAGTAGCATTACAAAATTCTTAGAGTCACATGGTGGGAGGTGTGGGGAAAGATGATGTCATCAGAAGAGAAACAAGACCAGAATTTGGTCAAGTGTGCCTGTGATTGAAGCCAATGGAGTTACTTCAGATTTATACTAAAGAGATCTGAATGTTTTAGTTATTCATTTTTCCTTCTCTCTTTATTTTCTTTTCTCACTCCTGCTTGTTGATCTTTTTTATTTATTTCTACTTCTCCTCTTTAGCCCTTCCACCAGGGTTCCAACCCTCTGTGCTGGCTTCTGTTACTCGGCCACTTGCTCCATCTACTGGACTAAAGAATACAAATACAATAATGCTGAAACAGACTCTCCTAGATGGACCAGAGACACAGCAGAGGATGGTCTGATGCTATTATTTACAGCATAAGGTCAGCAGTACTCAGAGCTGGAGCACAATGTGAAAACATTTTTTAAATTCTATACCAGATTAAATAATTCAGGCATAATTCTGTAGTGGCATAAATCTGACTTGGTGCAGGAAGATCAGAAAACAGGTGTAAGGGTAACTTGGCAGGGAGACAGTAAGCCAGTGTAACTAGCACAGCTGAGACATTCGGTGGGTATGCAAAATGGGTGCACATTGATTTATACACAGAGGTGAAGAGTATAGCAGGAACAATGTTTCAGTGTTGATAAATGCAAAGTAATGCACATTGGAAAACATAATCCCAACTATACATATAAAATGATGGGGTCTAAATTAGCTGTTACCACTCAAGAAAGAGATCTTGGAGTCATTGTGGATAGTTCCCTGAAAACATCCACTCAACGTGCAGTGGCAGACAAAAAAACAAACAGAATGTTGGGAATCATTCAGTTAGGGATAGATAATAAGACAGAAAATATCATGCTGCCTCTATATAAATCCAGGGTACACCCACATCTTGAATACTGCGTGCAGATGCGTCATCCCATCTCAAAAAAAGATATATTGGAATTGGAAAAGGTTCAAAAAAGGGGCAACAAAAATTATTAGGGGTATGAAACGGCTATCACGAGGAGAGATTAATAAGACTGGGACTTTTCAGCTTGGAAAAGAGATGACTGAGGGGGAATATGATAGAGGTCTACAAAATCATGACTGGTGTGGAGAAAGTAAATAAGGAAGTGTTATTTACTCCTTCTCATAACACAAGAATTAGGAGTCACCAAATGAAATTAACAGGCAGCA
Source organism: Chelonoidis abingdonii (assembly GCF_003597395.2). NCBI lineage: Eukaryota > Metazoa > Chordata > Testudines > Testudinidae > Chelonoidis > Chelonoidis abingdonii. Next base: position 317,438,561 of record NC_133769.1, on the reverse strand, counting down.
GATTTAAAACAAACAAAAGGAAGTATTTCTTCACACAATGCACAGTCAACCCGTGGAACTCTTTGCCAGAGGATGTTGTGAAGGTCAAGACTATAACAGGGTTAAAAAAAGAACTAGATAAGTTCATGGAGGATAGGTCCATCCATGGCTATTAGCCAGGATGGACAGGGATGGTGTTCCTAGCCTCTGTTTGCCAGAAGCTGGGAATGGGCAACAGGGGATAGACAATTTGATGATTATCTGTTTTGTTCATTCCCTCTGGGGCACCTGGCATTGGCCGCTGTTGGAAGACAGGATACTGGGCTAGATAGACCTTTGGTCAGACCCAGTATTATGTTCTAAGAGAAGTGTAGCAGAAGACTGTTACACTTGGGAGAATGGGAGTCAATAATGTGGGTTTGCAGGCCCAGATAAAAATGCTAAGGGCTGACAGACAGGAAGTACTCAGCACCTGACAGCACCAGACCCCATGTGGCTATACATATGGTTAATATATTCTCAACCTGTTCCACACAAACTTCTGGTTTTATCATATTTGAAATACATTTTCAATATTGGCAGTATATTTTTCATATATATTTTGAAGGACATTAAAAATGTCCCTCTGTTCAGAAGCTAGTGATAAAGCCGGACTGTCTGTGTGACTCTTTACTGGCTTCCTTTGTGTGAGCAACTGTGACAGACTGAGCCAGCCCAGATTCACCCCTATTGTGACCAGTGACCTCTCCCCCAGCCTATCCCCGTACTCCGTTCCTTGCTGGCAGATGTGATGCCAACGTGGAATCCACCTCCATGGTATGAGTGTCACTGGACAAGCCATGCTGCCTATATCTCTCTATCCCCAGCAAACACACAGATGGACAGTACTGCATGGGTTTCCATCAGCCAGTTGGTGGAATTTACTCCAGGGATCCTGGACACAATGTAGTCAGTGGGAGTTTTCCATTGACCTGAATGTGGCCAGGATTTCATCCCCGGTGAATACGAAATCACAAAGACTGGTTTAAATGCTCTCAAACCTATTATAATAACATGCATTTTGTTTTCTTCAGAGAAAACAGACACATGTCAAGGAGAAAAGCTTTAAAGAAAGCAGGACCACATACCAGAACATTCCTCTAGAGAGCACAGCGAAGTCTCTTTCGGTGTCCCAACACAGCCTGGTTTTGCTGGCAGTGATGTGAGACATTCTCTGTGTCGCTCACGGACACCATCTCCACAGGTCACACTGCAAGGACTCCAGGGCTGCCACAGACTCCATGTTTCTATGGATACATGAAATCATAGCAATGAGGAATGCAGCCAGACTCATTTCATCTTACAGCAAAGCTTTCAACTATCCCTCCTTTATATAAAAACTACACCTCTACCCTGATATAACATGAATTCGGATATAACATGGTAAAGCAGCGCTCTGGGGGGGCGGGGCTGCGCGTTCCAGCAGATCAAAGCAAGTTCAATATAACACGGTTTCACCTATAAGATTTTTTGGATCTCGAGGACAGCGTTATATCGGGTAGAGTTGTAATCAACCCCAACTCTGCAATTAGAACACTGCAAAGCAAATAGCTACTGGGACCTGTGCCTGCTCCCATTGGATCAAGGGCAATGCTTCCATCGCCTCCAATGGCAGCGGGATTACACTCACAGTCTGTTAACTAAGGCCAGCAGGATATGCCTTGTACAACAGTAAATAGAAATGAATCCACAAGTCCTTCTAATGTCTTAGCAGTTTAGGCATTTATAGGGCCCAATTCCTATCTTGTGTATGCTGGTTTTACATTAGCATTACTATTGATTTCAGTGGGGTTACCCCAATTTATACTGCTGGGAGAGGAGGCTGATGCCCAAAGAGACTATTGAAAAAGCAGTGTTGGTTTCTCTCCTATTATCTTCATAGCACACAAATTCTGTTATTGAACCACTAGTTTAACAGTTTTCTAGAGGTCCTAATCTTTTATTGTTTCCGGGGGCTCTGAATAAGGAGTTTTAGAATGAAAATTTAAGTTTTTTTTAAGGGGGGGGGGCAAGGTGTAATACATTTTCATTATTTTAAATGCAACAAAAGCAGTTTTTTGTTTGAATTTCAAAAGCCTCTAGCTGTGTTCATAACTAAAACTTTACAGCACTGAGAATCCAGAAGCTGAAAGTGACCATGCCTGCCAACTTCTGAATGCTATAAATAACATTTTGAAAGAAAAATAGAACCACACCCGTAAACTCCATTACCCTTAAAATTCATTAGACCTGGTGTGATTTTTTTGGAGAGACAGAACAATGTGTGATAGATATCTTGGGATTGTCCCCATTAAATATTATTAGTTGGCTTATAGGAACTGATTTGAAACGGAGCAGAAACAAAACCATTAAACTATTTTCATTATCTGGGAAGGGTAAAATGAAAAAAGTAAAACCACATAAATGATGGAAAAGTAATTTTTTTTTAATTCTCTCTAATAATTATGGTGTTGCTATTACTAATACAGGTCATGAAATTTGTTTTTAATTACATGATTCTTAATCTGATAGTGTCCCTGTGACTTTTGCTTCAACCCCTGACTCATGAACTATTTACATAAATCTAAAGAATTAAAGAATGTGGTTGTATGACAGAGATGGAAGTTATGGTACATTAGGTGTGGTATTATTCATGCTGCGTTATTACTTGAAAAAGACAAAGGGGAAAAAATGCAACTGTATTTAAATATGAGGATTTTAACTGCTTTGGTCCCCAATCCTGCAAATACTTGCAAACATGCCAACATCAGTAAATTTACACAGGTGAGTAGTTCTGTTTAACTCATGGGATTACTTTCATGCTTGAAGTTACTCACATGCAAAATGATTGCAGGATTGGAGCCTTAGCTTATCAGTTTACCGTCTCTTATATGCCTCTGTGACAAGTGTGTCACGCATGTGTGTTAGATACACCTTGGTTTTACCCTGTTAATCTCATTCAGATATAGGACCAGATACTGCAAGGTGTTGAGCTCCCCAGTTGTTGTTCACTTTAGTAGGAGATGAGGGTTCTGGGCAGATCACATGATCAGGCTCAGAGACTAAATAAAATACTCACAATTTAAATAAAAGATATTTTCTAATCTTAGGCCCTGTCCTGTGAGGTACCAAATTGCCTCATCTCTGCAATGACTTCAGTAGGAACTGAGAGCGCACAACTTCTTACAGAAGATACTTGGGTCTGAATCCACAAAAGGACTGGGATATTGCAATGCTGTACTTCACAACACTCTACTTTTAGGCACCTAGAAAATCATAGGAACCACAAAGTAATCTGAAAAACCTGAGTTAGATCCCCAGTACAATGAACTGGGAGAGACAGATATCTATCTCATAGAGCTGGAAGGGAGCCTGAAAGGTCATTGAGTCCAGCCCACTGCCTTCACTAGCAGGACCAAGTACTGATTTTGCCCCAGATCCCTAAGTGGGACACCTTGGAATACAATCCACAAAAGCCAGCATGTGAGGCAAGGAGCTGCCTATGGTAGCTAACGGGAAATGCTGACAAGATGGGTGTCTCCTAAACTCCTCACCTCTCATGGAGTTAGATGCCTAATTCCAGGCACTTATTTCTGCTGGTAATTCCCAGCCAGGAAGCCCTCTCCTGAAGTCAGGTGGGTTTAGTGTCTAAGCTGCTGCTTGTCAGAATGAGTGAGGTGCCCACCTCATGCCTCACAAGACAGCTTGAGGAGGTGGTGGTACTGGTGCCACCCACCTTACTGCTTTCCACCCAATGGTGAGCCAACTCACCTGGGATGTGGAAGACACAGGTTCAATTCTCCCTCTGCCTGAGGAGAACACTTTTGAACAGAGATCTTCCTCCATCTCTCAGGAACCTTCTCTAACCACTGAGCTAGGGGCTATTCTTATATCAGGCCCCCCTCAGTCCCCCCTACTGAAGCTCTACCATTGTATGGAAATGCTTAAACAGGCATTGGGCCAGAGACAATGAGTCTAGAGTCTCGTGTCTAGGGAACTCACCTGAGAGGGGGGAACCCCCAATAGCCACACCACCCTCCCTCCAATGACTAATTAATCATTTATCCAAAGTGGAACAGTGAGAGAGTTGGAGGAATACCTATCTTTCCCCCAACTTATGAATCACTCTGGGGCTTAGACATGAGATATGCGTACACACACCTACAGTGGGGCAGCTGTACACATGACCAGAGGTAGAAATGTAGGCAGTAGGGAACTTTTACAGCAGAAATTTAGGAACCAAGTGAGTTAGGCACCTACAGGTTAGGTAGCAGCCTAGTGGGAGTTTCATGAATTGCAGTGAAGCCTAAAACCAGGGCTTAGGCACCTGAGTCTGGGGTTCAAGCTCCTAAGTACCTTTGTGGCTCTGGGCCTCAGCACCTTGCAGGTTTGGAACTCACAATAATCAAAAAGTCTCTCATGGGAGGAAATTACCCAGCTTCTGGGAAAGATAATAGTTTAAGCTTCTGAATCTTTCTCTGCAATCTACTAGAATTCAAAAAAAAAAAAACAGGAAAAAATAAAATAAAGCACAGATCATTTTTCTCCATGGACACAACATTATTGAAGACAAATGGATCTAAAGAGCCAGGTGAAAATCTTTACTACAGGTGTAGAAGGCACAGACTGTAACTAACTGTTAAATGTGAATTTTTAATGTAAAATTGGGGAGCCTATCAACATGCAGGTGTTTAACTGATGAGCTAGACAATTTGAAACACTGGCAATTCGGGAGTCATGAAAAACAAACACAAGTGAGTGACAGTGTTAACTGTTGATTTGTGTAGCATCTCTATCCAATTGTGTGTGTTTCATTCTCACTTTGCAATGGAACATCTTAATATAGCATATTATCCAACAAAACAGTCAACTCAGATTAATTTTTTCCCCCAAAAGTACCCCTCTAAAAATTCCACATCCAGTGCTCTTGCAAAGTAATTGAAAGAAGTTAATGACTGTCCATATTAGTACATCACATCAGATGTATAAAAACTTAACTGGAATATGGAGATTAAGGACCTGCTCCTTCTCTTATTGATGTAAATGGGAGCAGGATTGGGACCTAAGAGACTTGTAAAGCAGGCATAGTTTGTAATAAGGGAGTAGCATTGCACATAAGATGATCGCTTTTCTAATGCTGTGATATCTGGTTACTTTGAATCTATCTGCAAATTCTATTTTTATCCGAATTAAAACCACATCAGATAACTGTGTCAGATATGGATTCAGGTGTAAAACTACTTGGTTCTCAGATCGTCCTAGGGATTAGAACACTCACAGAATAACGGGGTCTAACTAATATAATCTTACTTACACAGGGACCTGGTGGAACAAATTTTGACGGAACTTTATCTGTCTCATCCTTTCCCTAGATACTGCTCTTCTGCTCCCTTACCTTGGTAACTACTGCCCCTTCTTATGGTGGCTCTCCCCCTGTTCCCTTTCACCCTTCTTTGGTAGCAGCTGTACTCTCAAGGTGCTACTAACCACCTTCTCCTTACCCCTTTTTATTTCTCACTAAGAACACTAGGAATCAAAATTCAACCCTGATGTAAGAAAGCACAACTCTCATTGGGGTCAAAGGGAATTGCATGCACACTGAATTTCATCCTCAGGTATATGGAGTGAAATTAAGACCAGAAAAGTCAAGAAAACCTTCCCCATTATGAGTGATATTGATACTATTTTTGATTATTTTTATTAGACGAAAGCCAAGAGAGTTTAAATGGGATCAGGACTAGAACATGGGATATTCTCTCCAGCAAACTGGTGCAAGCCTTGTTGCTTGGAACACCTAAAAGAATACTGGACAAAATACAGGAAAACATGGTGAAGAGAACAAACTTGCAGTGACCCAGGTGATGCATACAATGGCCTAACAAGAATTTTGTATCTCACACTTCTATGTTATAGAGCCACACTAGATACATATATTAGCTGCATGATTTTACTAAAATCAGCAGAGAAGCAGTTAACTTTGACATTTAAACTGTTATCATTAAGCTTCAGAGTTAGCACCCCATTGAGATGAATGGTCAGAGTGGCCACACTGATCTGAGCTATTGTCTAACTGGCCCTCTGTCTGCAGGCTTAGAAAAACTGCACAGCATTGGTTCACATCTAAAAGGTTTATTTCACAATTTTAGAAAGGATAGACTTTTTTTTTTGGTAAACAAAAGCTGACATTGTTTAAAAATGGATGTGTCTGAGATGGGAGTACTGGAATGGTATTTCAGTGTGTTCAGGGTTCCCTAGAGACCTGTATTTACTACTCAGAGGACGTGTGAGGCACTCTCTCTTCACAGGCATCACTAATGCTCTTGGGTGCCATAGTATAAGAAATGCATTCTGTGCCCTTCCATCCACAATGCAGCACAAGGTGACCTAATCTCCTTGGTATGGGGCCCAGGATCTCAAAGCCAGTTCTGTGCTCAAACTGCCCATTGGGCCAGAATCACAAAAGGATAATAAGTTAATATTTTTATTTTGTAAGATGTAAAGGAAGAAATGGAGTAACACATCTGTCTTTACTTCACAAATGCAGTCTGTCATGGGATCAAGGTCTTTAGACACAACACAATTCCAAATCAGGCTGAAGAACAGCCAGATCATTCAGTAGCGAGGCTTCATGACAGAGTTCTGACTTGGAATGCCACTCCAGCTCATGCACAGGCAGCAAAGATTTCCATCTTTGTACTGTCTTCAGACAGCTGCACCCTTTGCAGAATACTTTGTGCACCTAGAATGCTGCCATGGGCCTTTGAAGTCCTGCAAACACTGCCACAAAGTCAGATGTGCTGCAGTCTAATTAATTTGAAGTTGACATTTTATTTACAGTTACACTGTGTAGGGTTGCTTTCATCTGCTCCGTACAAGTAACTTGTCAGTCACTTACATAAATCCTTTCTTCACGTGTATACCCTGATTCTTTCTGCTGAAGTGCGTAATTACAGTACTATAGTGAAAGCAAAAGATACAAAGCAAATTGGAGGGAGTCATAACTTAAAGTGAATCCCACAAAATAAAACAGAAATAATGGGCACTGGAATGTATCTGTGTCATATTGTAGGTATCTGTCTGACTAGATACTTTACGGACCATAGCACTGTAGCATCCAAGCACCTAGGTAGGGGAAAGAAATATAAATAATCTTTCTCCTTCTTCCAGCTATAGAAGAATTGCCTTGAATAATCTATGAATTTCTGAATTTGTAAATGTTTTTTGTGTTTGTGTGTCATAAAGAGTGTGAAGAGATTAGTGAGGGAAAGTGACGTTAACGAGATGAGTTTGCCATGCAGTGAAACTAGAAGTAATTTTCAGGCTATACATTGATAACTGAAAAGTTAGTCGTTTTAAAACCTACAAAACAGAATGAAGTAAAACAGCATAGCATCAGACATTATAGCATTTCCTTATGTGACAAACACTTTACAAAGGACTGAAAATATAAAGTTTGTGTTAATTTTAGAGACTTACAATCTATGAAGAGCTCTAAAATTCTAGTTTTGTCACTTCCATGCACAAGAGAAGACAGAGGAAACATTCTCTCAAGAGACTGTTACAATTAGGGATGGGCCAGAATCGGAAGCTCTAATCCAAAACACTTTGAATTTTGTGGGGAGTGATGGTTGGTGTCACATCCCTGGATTTGAATCTTACCTATGAATTTGGTTCCAGGTCAGGTCCGAAACTAGAAAGAGCTCATTTTCACATTGTGGATTAAGGTAATCAGAAACTGCAGAATAGCTCATGAAAATGGAGTGACGTCTGTCCCTGGGTTATCCTTGAACACAAATCCCACTCAAAACCAATCCCCATCTAAACACCACCTCCTTAGCCAGTCTCTAGCTACAACTGCCCTCCATGAATCAGTAGTGATTTTGACACCCATCTTTCCTCTCTTCCTGTCCATGATAGATAGAGCAGATAATCTCTGCTACTGTGACCACTACCAAACCTGGGATTCCCATCTGCCGTTCCCAGCTGAAAGACTGCCAAAGAAACCTATGGGCTATGCATACAGGAGAGAATTCTTCCATTGTGGCCAAATCCTGATCACATTAGCAAAACTCCCAGTAATTTCAAATGAGTGAGAAATTGGCCCCTGCCCGCTATAGCAGTTTCTCATGTAATTCTTTGTGATTATCAGATTTTGGTTCCTACTGGGACTAGATATCCAGATAATCCACTAGTCATGGCAGGTTTGGACTTGTGGTTAGAGTACCACTAATGTAGTGGTGACATTAAACCACTGCAGTACCACCTTTATCAACCATCTTGGTGTTTCTGATCACACACAAACTAAACTTTATTCCATCAGCAGTTAATCATGACTTATTTTGTCTGGGGCTATGAGACTCAAAAACTATAACTTCATCAATCCAAGTTATCATCCTTATTGACAATATAGAAGGATGGTCATTTTCCTACAGAGTTTCTAATTAAAGACAGAAAAATGTCAATACAAACCTATATTCCTTCGGATCACCATACATTCCTTAACTCTTGGGGGTGATTGGCTTTGGCTTGAAATGTCAAAAAATTCAAAGCAATATTTATTTTTCCCCACGTCAAACAAAGTGCAGTTAAATTCTGTTCTGTTGCTCCCTGGGTGTAGGAAGTTTTCATCTAGCCATGTCATTCTTTCACCAGGACGTCTGAGAGCTTCCTTGTACACAGCAACCTTCCCACTGATGGCAATGCATGGAGGGGAGACAATAAACATCAGAATGGATGACTTGCATATCACTTCTGGTGCCACCACTAGTTTGTATCCAAATTTGTGGATGAGGTCTATGGGCCCTGTTGAGGCGATGACTGAGTTGGTTTCTAATGATTTCAGTAACACAGTGACATACACTTCTTGGTCAACAGGTGGACAGTCAAACTCCACCCACTGGGATCTAGAGAGAAAGATTCTTTTGCTAGTTCGCATTCCCAATGTCTTTTCAGAGCTTAATCTTCCTAGTTCATACAGGCTGTTGGTGAATATCACGTCCAGTGAAACCACTGTCTCATTCATAGCACACAATTGTTTATCAGTGAAAAGTCCAACCTGAAGGGAACTCCTGAGCACCTCAGAGGTCCTGTTCAAGTCAATGTGAAATACAGGCCATTCCACACTTAGGAGTGTGCTCTCACTCCTCCAGAGAATTTCAGTGCCATTATCAATCTCAGAGATCATTCTGAACCAATAGTCTCCAGCACTCTTGAAATAGAAACATTCAAACCCTATCATCCCCCGTGACTGGCTTGGTGGAAGCTGTTTTTTTGCAATGGTCTGGTTGGTGCTGGCATCCAGCAGTAGGATGGATACATTCTTTGCTGTCACATTACCACTGACAAAGTACTGAAAATCAACAGACACGGTGTTGTTACTTAAGGCCACATGACCTGGTCGCTCCAAGAGGAGATATTCCACTTCACCAAGAACTGAAAGAAAACAGTTTCACAAAATTGTTAATAAGCAAAAAGAAAACTGAATAATACCCATTTCATGGATATTATGGACAATCAGCTGCTTTAAGTGGTGCCCAACCCTTTCAAAGCAAATGAATCAATTTAGTCAAGTAAGACCTTGGCTCTACAAACTGGCGCTTACCTCTTTCTATTCATGCTGAACTGGGGTTTGGAGCAAGGCAAGCTCCATCACAGATTACAGTGTGCACAACGGGAAGAGCAGAGAACATCAGTCACACAAGCCTGAAGTATCAGTGCAGATGATGTCTAGCAGCAATTGGAAACCACTGCTTTATAATTAATAACCATTTTATTTATAAAGCTTACTTCCAGGACAACCTTACAGAAAAGATCCCTTAAAAATTCATATCTTAGTTATGAAGGGCTTATGTAGTTCCCAACTTTAAAATCTATCAGGCAAAAGTAATTTGAGGTCCTGCTTTGGAATTATCCTTCTTTATCTTTTACTCAAAATCAAAATCTCTCCCAGCTCCACAATGTCCTGCCACTGTTCCACTTACTTTTACTATAATGAAAAAAATAGAATTGGAGTTTCTTAAAGCAGAAGTGTGGAAAATACCACTCAAGTTATATAAATGAACAATGCTATATGCAGGGGCGGCTCCAGGCCCCAGCACGCCAAGCACGTGCTTGGGGCGGCATGCCACGGGTGGGGCGCTCTGCCGGTCGCCGGGAGGGCGGCAGGCGGCTCCGGTGGACCTCCCACAGGCATGCCTGCGGAGGGTCCACTGGTCCTGTGGCTTCGGTGGAGCATCCACAGGCACACTTGCGGCAGGTCCACCGGAGTGGCGGGACCAGCAGACCCTCCGCAGGCACGTCTGTGGGAGGTCCACCAGAGCCGCGGGACCGGCAACCGGCAGAGCGCCCCCTGCGGCGTGCCGCCGTGCTTGGGACAGCGAAATGACAGAGCCACCCCTGACTATATGATGCTTTTTGAAGCCACCTTTCATACTGCTCGTTTACAAATCTTTCATAGAATCATAGAAGTGTAGCATTGGAAGGGACCTCAAGAGGTCTTCTAGTCCAGTCCCCTCCACTCAAGGCAGGACTAAGAATTATCTAGACCATCCCTGACAGGTGTTTGTCTAACCTGCTCTTAAAAACCTCCAATGACAGAGATTTCACAACTGCCCTAGGCAATTTATTCCAGTGCTTAACTACCCTGACATTTAGGAAGTTTTTAGTTTTAGGAAATTTATTCCAGCCTAAACCTCCCTTGCTGCAATTTAAGCCTCTCACTTCTTGTCCTATCCTCAGAGGTTAAGAAGAACATTTTTTCTTCCTGCTCCTTGTGAAAAACCTTTCATGTATTTGAAAACTGTTATCATGGCCTCCCTCAATCTTCTCCAGACTAAACAAACCCAGTTTTTTCAATCCTCCCTCATGGGTCATGTTTTCTAGACCTTTAATCATTTGTGTTTCTCTCCTCTGAATTTTCTCTAATTTGTCCACATCCTTCCTGAAATGTGGCACCCTGAACTGGACACAATACTCCAGTTGGGTCCTTATCAGTGGAGAGAAGAGTGCAAGAATTACTTCTTGTGTCTTGCTTACAACACTCCTGCTACTGCATCCCAGAATGATGTTTGCTTTTTTTTCAACAGTGTTACACTCTTGACTCATATTTAGCTTGTGATCCACTATAACCCCCAAATCCCTTTCCATAGTACTCCTTCCAAGGCAATCATTTTGCATGTGGGCAATTGATTGTTCCTTTCTAAGTGGAATACTTTGCATTTGTCCTTATTGAATTTCATCCTATTTACTTCAGACCATTTCTCCAGCTTGTCCAGAACGTTTTGAATTTTATTTCTATCCACCAAACGTCTTGCAACCCCTCCCAGCTTGGTATTGTCAGCAAACTTTATAAGTGTACTCTCTATGCCATTATCTATATCACTGATGAAAATATTGAGCAGAATCAGACCCAGGACTGATTCGTGCAGGATCCCATTCGATACATCCTTCCAGCTTGACTGTGAACCACTGATAACTATGGTTTTCCAACCAGTTATCCACCCACCTTATAGTAGCCTCATCTAGGTTGTATTTCCCTAGTTTGTTTATGAGAAAGTCAATGTGAGACAGTATCAAAAAACTTACTAAACTCAAGATATACCACATCTACTGCTTCCCCCCATCCACAAAGCTTGACCCATCCCCATCTTCTAGTCCAGTCCCCTCCACTCAAGGCAGGACTAAGAATTATCTAGACCATCCCTGACAGGTGTTTGTCTAACCTGTCAAAGAAAGCTATTAAATTGGTTTGACATTATTTGTTCTTGACAAATCCATGCTGTTACTTGTCACCTTATTATTTTCTAGGTGTTTGTAAACTAATTGCTTGATTATTTGCTCGATTATCTTTCTAATTACTGAAGTTAAACTGACTGGTCTATAATTCCCCGGGTTCTCCTTATTTCCCTTTTTATGGACTGGCACTATATTTGCCCTTTTCCCGTCCTCTGGAATCTCTCCTGTCTTCCCCTAATGGCTCAGATATTTCCTCAGTCAGCTCCTTCAGTGTTCTAGGATGTATTTCATCAGACCCTGCTGACACTAAGACATCTAACTTTTCCACATAATTTTTAACTTGTTCTTTCGCTATTTTAGACTCTAATACTACCTCATTTTCATAGGCATTCACTAAGTTAGACATCCAATCGCCACCAACCTTCTTGGTGAAAACTGAAACAAAAAAGTCTATTAGCACTTCTGGCATTTCCACACTTTCTGTTATTATTTCCCCACCCCACACCCTGCTCATTGAGTAACAGTTCTACCCTGTCCTTGGTTTTTCTCTTGCTTCTAATGTATTTGTAGAATGTTTTCTTGTTACCTTTTATGTCTCTAGCTAGTAAAATCTCATTTTGTGCCTTAGTCTTTCTAATTCTGTTCCTACATACTTGAGTTATTTGTTTACATTAAGCCTTTGTTATTTGACCTAGTTTCCAGTTTTCGTAGGACTCTCTTTTCAGTTTCAAATCATTGAAGATCTCCTGATTAAGCCAGAGTGGTCTCTTGCCATACTTCCCATCTTTCCTATGCAGTGGTTTGCTCTTGTTCGCTTAATAAGGAAACTCATTTTATTTTACTCATTTGCATCACAGAAATGCTTGAGGAGTGAAAGAGCTGAAAATAAAAGCAATGGTAACTGCAGCCTTTTTTCCTGTCTAATATGTGGTGCAGCATGTTGAAATGACATCATTTCATTATAAACTGAGAGGTTTTACTTTACATCTCATTGTGGCATGACCATGCTTGTGCCGGTTACCAAATTATTCTGAAGCATGCTTTGACTGCCAGGGAAAGACAGTATCTAAACCACAGGACCTAGAGAGATTGCAGTTCTAATCCCAGTTCTGCTTCAAATCTCCTGTGAGACCACAGGCAACTCACTTAGGAATCTGAGGCACAGACAAGTTATCTGCAAAATGAGAATTACACTTATCTGCCTCCCAGGGGTGCTGTGAGACTTATTTCGCTAATATCTGTAAAATGCTTTGAGATCCTTGGATGGAGGGTGCTATAGAAGTGCAAAGTATAATTATAAATGAATAATACTTCACACTTTTAAAATCTGCAGTATGTGTTTGTAATTAAGGCTGCAATTTAGCCATGGAGGTCGTGGAAGTCACAAAACCTGTGATTTCCAGTGGGTTCTGTGTCTTCAGCCTGCAGTGGTTGGGAGCTGCAGCGTCCCCTGCCGCCAGCTAGGGCAGGAAACTGTGGGGTACCTCTGCCATCTCTGGCATCCCCCGCAGCTCCCAGCTGCCGCAGGCAGCGCGGGCACCCCACAGCTCCCTGCCACTGGGAGCTCAGGGCTCTCCTGCTGTGCCACTCCTGCAGGGCAGCACAGGGGAACCCCCACAGCTCTCTGGGACAGAGAGGGACCCCCCAGTTCCTGGTAAATGGCACTGGGGAACCCTCAACATCCTGCCACCAGGGGCGATGCTGCTGGAAAACCCCAGAGTTCCCCGCTACTAGGGGTGGCAAAGAACCCCTGAGCTCCCGGCCACTGCGGGCTGCCAGGGAGCTCCGGGCTTCTGCGGAGGAACCTAAGTTCCTGGACCACGCAGGTGGCAGGGAACCCCTGAATTCCCAGCCCCCGCTGCAGGTGGCAGAGGTACCCCACAGCCCCCAGCGACTATAGGCAGCTCCTAGTCAGCTGCCCAGCTTGAAGTAGTGTGGGGACCCTATAACAGGATTCAAAAAAGAACTAGATAAATTCATGGAGGATTGGTCCATCAATGGCTATTATCCAGGATGGGCAGGGATGGTGTCCCTAGCCTCTGCCAGAAGCTGGGAATAGGTGGCAGGGAATGGATCATTTGATTACCTGTTCTGTTCATTCCCTCTGGGGCACCTGGCACTGGCCACTGTCTGTAGACAGGATACTGGGCTAGACAGACATTTGGTCTGACCAAGTATGACTGTTCTTATGTTATGTTCTTATGATCTGAAGATCCCCATTTTGTCAGGGATATTTTTAGTAAAAGTTAGGGACAGGTCATGGCTTCTGTTTTGCTCGTGACCTGTCCGTGACTTTTACTAAAAATATCTGTGACAAAATCTTAGCCTTATTTATAATTACATTAAAAAACAATGTTGGAAGAACATTAAAGTTGCAAAGTCAAGCATTCAAAAGTTAGGAAATGTCTGAAATAAGACTGCCTGTGCAACCTCAATTCAGCTCCATTGTGCATATGCATTATGATTCAATCTTGAATTATATGATCATATACTGTTTTCTCCACATGACCGTGTTTCACTCTGTGCCCTGGATGGATGGTGCTCACTGAATGGGTAGTTATTGAATATTTCCTTTTATCCCCATCATTCAATGTGTAGTCCCAGGCCTTATTTACTGCATACCATCCAAACCCTACACTGATCATACAGAATTATTCATTTCCTCATGGGTTTTCCATGGTACTCTCATCATGGTATCTTAGTGCTTTACAAACATGAATAATAATAAATTATCTTCACAATATCCTAGTGAAGTGAGGTGGTATTATCTCCATTTTACACATAAGGAACCAAGGCACAGATTTAAAGGCAAATATTGTCAAAGGTGTCAGCTAAATGTTGATGTCCAATTTCAGAAGGTTACTGTCTGATTTTTCAGAATAATTAGCATTTTATAGACCTTTATATGTCCAGAGCAGAGCTCCCATTGACTCAGTTGCAGTTTGAGCGCTCAGTACTTTGGCAAATCAGGCACTCCGAACATGAGGAGCAGACACTGGCCACCTGTGAGAATTTTTGCTTACATGACTTGCCCAGCATCATAAAGAAACTCTGTGAAGAAGCAAGGATAGAATCCACTTCTCCAGGGCACCATTCAACTGCCTTATCCATGAAACGCTCTACTCTCTCTCTTCCTGCAATTCCCTGCCTCACTCACTACACACCTTACAACTTCTGAAACAATGAGGAAGGGGTCCTACAGAAAATTGCCTCATTCACTACACAACCCTGATTCATTCCCAGAGTAGGTCCAGCTTGCGCACTGAATAAGTCTGAGGGCCTGTGGAAAAAAAAGGCATGTGATCATATAATTAAAGACTGTATCATAATTAGGGGGCTACTTAAATTGTGGAGAAACCACATATTTTTCATGAGTTGATCACAGTATAAATAGCAAATTTTATGGATGTGTTACACATCCATGAAATTTGTTATTCATGCCATGACCAACCCACAAAAAAAAAAAGGTGTGATTTCTCCGCAGAATTTCTCAAATTTGGGGCCCCAGCCCAAAAGGGGATCACAAGCATATTGGGGGGGAGGTCACAGTATTGCCACCCTTACTTCTCTGCTGCTACTGGCAGCACTGACTGAAACTGGGTGGCAGGAGAGCAGTGGTTGCTGCCCGAGCACCCAGCTCTGAAGGCAGTGCGGCCGCCAGCAGCATCAGAGAAGGAAGAGTGGCATACCATGCCACCCATACTTCTGTGCTGCTGCTGGCCACACTGCTCCCTTTAGAGCTTGGCACCCATTCTGCTTTCAGAGCTGGATGGCTGGAGACCATACGTGACACGATTTTCATGGCCACGAATTTCGTAGACCCCAATCACACTGCACAAGAGGGCTACCTAAATTCTGACATTTTCTAATTTCTTTGCAACCATAGTGTTCTTTTAACATAGTTTTCTTTTTAAATGTAATTTCTAGAGTTGAGCAGGAAATGGTTTTCCCATCTCATGAAGATTTCTAAGACTTTGAAAACTTTCCCAGGCCTGAATAGAATGAAAAGTCAAAATCTCTAAAATTTTGACAAACTAAATTGAAAAAAAAAATTGGGTTCAGTCACTTCAAACATTTTGTTTTGATCATTTTAAAACATTTTATTTCAATGTTGATCCTTTTAAAAACTTTTTTTTTTACTACAAATTAACTTACATTTCAAAACAGTCATTTTTAACAAAAAATCTGAACTTTTCATTTAACTCTTTCACAAAAATAAAATTTCCAATTTGACAAAATCAACATTTTGCAATGAAAATGTATTTTGTTGAAAAATTCCCAACCAGCTCTAATAATTTCCTAATTTTTAAAGTAAATTTAAAAACTGAAAGACAAAAATAATCCATCATATGGAACCATACCTATGCCCAACAGAGTCATCA
The DNA here is from genome assembly GCF_003597395.2 of Chelonoidis abingdonii. Classification (NCBI taxonomy): domain Eukaryota; kingdom Metazoa; phylum Chordata; order Testudines; family Testudinidae; genus Chelonoidis; species Chelonoidis abingdonii. Next base: position 317,422,449 of record NC_133769.1, on the reverse strand, counting down.
GCAGGGTGGGGATTTTTAGATCCATAGCATAGTCCTCTATTATTTAAGCTAATAGAGGAACTGGTTGCAATAGTAGGCTGTTATCTTCAATGTGGTCCAGCCACTAGACTGGGATCAGACACACATTTTGCCAGTGGGTTTCACAGGTATTTGCTGGACAGCAAAGGAATGGGATAAAGAATCCATTCCAGGTTCTCTAGAAGAGTGTAATATAGTGGTTACAGACCCTTGTACCTTGCTCCTTTCCCCAGCTTCTCCTAGTCTCTTTCTGCTCCTATACTTTCTTCTCTCTCTGCTCTTTCCCATTACCCATCCTCCTCAGTTTCTGCCTGTCTCTAGGATTTCCCCTCATCCCCCACCCCTACTCCTATCCTCCCTCATCCTTTGCTCCCATTCCTCTCCCTCTCTCAAATCTGTGTTCCTGCCTCCTCCAGTCTTTTGCCCCCCTCTGCTCACTCTCGGTCTTCCACTCCTGGCTTCTACTCTCAGCTCCAATGTTCAATGCCACAATGACCCTTGGAAACCAAGAGGAGCAATTTCAGCGACAGTCCAGCTCTGGAATGGTGCACGCTCAGTCACTCGCTTGTGCAGTCTGATTGATAAATAAGAATTATGAGAAGCTAAAGCATTCTCAGTACAGGCAGAATCTTTAGAGAATTTAGCTACAAAATTCTAACAGTCTCTACTTAGCATGGTGATGTGTGATTTTTCAGGTGCTTAGCAATTGGCCAGATTTGGGCAAATATTCACAGGGAACAGCAAAAGGCACATCCCAGCCAAATGTCAGGTTACTGCTCCATAGCACAGAAGTGCTGGAGTTTCTCAACAAAAGGGTTGAAAGAATTATTTAACTGGGCCAAACAATCTCATTCTTGAAAAGGGATGAATCATTTTAGCTGAAATGTGAAAAATCAGCCTCAGGCAGACATACAAGATGGAAGATATCAGCCGAAATTATTTAAGCTTGGCAATGCTATAAGTAACTGAAGATAGGGTCTTATAATGGAAAGTATCGGGCAACCTTAACTTTATGCATTGCTACCTGTGTCTCTTATAATACCATCCTGATTCCTATTCCCAGATTGTATAGTACTGTAAGGCCTGGTTTACACTAGGAGTTTACATCAGTAAAGCCACGTCTCTAAGGGGTATGTAAAATCCACATCCCTGAGAGATGTAGCTATACCAACGTAACCCCTGGTGTAGACAGCACTAGGTTGATGAAAGAATTCTTCTGTTAACTTAGTTGCCGCCTCTCAGGGAGGTAGACTACCTATGCACGTTGGGTTTTAGTGACGTACCTGCCATTGACTTCAATGTGAATCGTATGGTAAGTCTTGGAAAGTGGGCATTACTGGGGGCAGCTGTCATTGTGTTGGTGCACTTTGACCGAGATTAACCCAAGTGCACAGTGTCCTTTCCCTATCTTTGTATAAGAGTAGGAATATTCTGGTCATACACTGACAGAGCAGTCACTTCATACTTTCGGAAGGGCCAGAATATGGGCAGGCAGTTTCCATTGCATACTGCTGCTGCTTTCTGGTATGAATGTGGGTGCATCACTCGCCAGAATTTGGTCACAATAATATGGATAGCCTGCCTTGGGTTGTTTTCAGCCTTTTGTGGGTCCTGGTTGTGATGTCAATGACCTGCCAGTGTGGTTACCGCAAGAATTGGCTGCTATTGCGAACAGAGGTTTTTTTTAAATTATGTTTAAATCAAACTAGGCTTCTCAGCTATCAGTATTTTGCAGGCAGGCAGATTTTTAAAAAGTACATCTTAGTAATGATGATAAGATTTAAGAAGAATATTTTATTTTACTGCAAGGTAATCTTCCAGATTATACAAGTATTTTTAGTATGTACTTCTGGCATAGAGAGATGGGAAGGAAACAGATGGGTGAAAAGATGGGTAAAAACAGGTGTGTATGACAATAAATCAAATGAGTGTATATACAAAATTGCTTGGCAGTTATTTTCTGGACCATGGAGTATTCTTTATATTAGAAAATTGTCACTACAAGAGCTAAAATGATAAAAATGCTATCATGAGGATTTAGCATCCCTAGCCTTACCTTGTAATTAGACTGATTGAACAAAGTTCCATTTAGTGTAGGAGTCATGGCTTTTATGTTTGTGGGTTAACTAGGTAATGGTTGTCCCCTCAAAAAGTTGTAGACATTGTAATATTTCATTTCACCCAGACACATATGGATTAATCATTTATCTTCACCCTGTCTCTCATTCAATATTGTATTGTTAAGTTTTCTAGTTAAAGTTGTCTGATTAAAATGACAGGGAGTTGACAGCTACATGCCATCACAAAAAATAAACGTCTCCATTTCTACTGTGAGCTAGATTACATTCCAAATTAGTACAGCTGAAAGGCTTGTTAAATGTAGAACTGATCTCGTCATAGCGCTGGGAGCAAAGATGTGGGTTTGTGTAACGGGGCAGGTGCAGTATTTAATAACTGTCTGTAATTCAGTTTTTTTTGCACATATTTTGAGAGCAAATAGCTGTAAATGTTGCACCATTTATAGCTGGTCTTCATCTTTTTGGCCAGTGTGAAGCTTGTTACCACACCACATCCACAGAAGCAGACTAAATCAGGACTTCAAACTTTTCAAGGCTGTCCACGAAGGTTGGGCAATTCATGGTTTAATTTTCTTGCTCGAGCTTGAAAATTTACTGAGTCAAAATACCAACTTCTCTTAATTTAAATGTTAGGGATAACATTTTCAAAACATCTAGAAGACTTAGAAGCTTAAACCCCATTTTCAAAGTGAGTTAGACACTTAGTAACTCATGTCTCTCTGAAAAGTCAATGTTCTGTATCACCTAGGTGCCTGTTACTTTTGAAAACTGGTATTTAGGCTCCTACAACACTTAAGTGCATTGGAAAAAAATTTCATTACTCTACATTCCCCCCCCCCCCCCACTTCCTTATTATGTGAAATACAGTGATATAGAAGGTTCGCCATATAACATTGCTCAGTTAGCTACTGATGGCAGCCAGGATTGCTTGCTGATACCCACGGAATTCTGTTCAGTATTTTCTGTTTCTTATTCTGAACAAATCAACAGCTGGAGAAGGTCCTCTTTCTGTTCTGATACAAATACAGCCTTTATTTAAGTCATTTACATGTCTCACAAGTCCAAGACTATATTTCCGGGAACTCCTGGGATGGTTTCTGTGTATGTTCCCAATGCACCACTTCATCCGTTAACAACACTACACATTAACATTTTTAAATTACTTTAGTTAAATATCTACAGTACTCCTTTTAGGGTTACAATACTCACCATAATCACAGAGCACAACTAACAATAGATTTGAAAAATCTTTCAATGTCTGTTTCATTCTGATCACTGGGTTCCCAGGTCCCTTTATTCCTCATGTCCTTTTTCACCCTCAAAGCACGCACACTTTTTTCAAGAACACCTGAAAAGTAAAACTTCAAAAAATTAGAACCCTTTTTGAATCTGCTTCATAAACGAAAAAACCCTGAACATTAGTTGAAAAACTTTTGACAAATAATTAATGCATTATTATTTAACAATATCTATTATTTAACAATATCTCTTCTATCCACCTTACAATCAGCTATACATGTCTAGTGCACCTAGACATGCATGGCTACAATTTAGTATATAACAAAGTTCACCTCTCAAATGTCAGTTTCTATATCAGAACAAAGATTTTCTTATCACTTTACCCTTTCAACCAACCTGTTAAGACCTGGATAGCAATCCCATTGCAATGACTGCTGTAGTCAGCTTTTACATAAGGATCTGGATGCGCTAAAGCAGGGGTTCTCAAACTTCATTGCACCGTGACCCTCCTTCTGACAAAAAAAAAAAGCTACTGCATGACCCCAAGAGGGTAGACCAAAGCCTGAGCCTACCCAAGCCCTGCTGCCTCAGGTGAGGGTGGGAGCCAAAGCTGAAGCCCAAGTCCCACCTCTCTGGGCCGAAGCCCTTGCTCTTCAGCCCCGGGCATTGGGGCTCAGGTGCTGGGCTGCAGCAAGTCTATCATCAGCCCTGGCAACCCCATTAAAATAGGATCACAAACCACTTTGGGGTCCCAATCCACAGTTTCAGAACTGCTGTGCTAAACCAACATAATTCACATAAAAGTACAAATTGGTTAAAATTGAGAATACAGCATGGATTCTGTTCTCTGCACACATAGGTATTGAGGGACTATTGCTAGTGTTCATTGAATCATAGGACTGGAAGGGACCTCAAGAGATCATCTACTCCAGTTCCCTGCAGTCATGGCAGGAGTAAGTATTATCCAGATCAGGGATTGGAAACCTTGGGCACGCAGCAGCCAGCACATCCCTCGGCACATGCCACTTCCCACAGCCTCCACTGGCTTGGAACGGCGAACCGCGGCCAGTGGGAGCTGCGATAAGCCGAACCTATGGACGCTGCAGGTAAACAAACCATCCCAGACTGCCAGCGGATTTCCCTGATGGACCATGTGCCAAAGGTTGCCGATCTCTGATCTGGACCATCCCTGACAGGTGTTTGTCTAACCTGTTCTTAAAAATCTCCAGTAATGGAGATTCCACAACCTCTCTAGGCAATTTGTTCCAGTGCTTGCATATATAAAACCATCAATAACTTCAGTTTCTGTTAACTGTTTTGTTTGTGTTTAAGAAAAGCTTCATTAGCACAAAAATGAATCAATACAAATCTGTTGTTGATTCTGAAACTGCCCTTTTAGTTCAGATTTATCAGTATATTTAATAATCACTGTTAGAGCTACAATTTGTTTGCAGATCCTTGATATTGATCATAGGAGGAAGGGGCTAAGGTTTGGCATTTTCCTCATCTATTTTATCGGTGATATCAGATATTTTAAGTCTAAATTTTGTCAGTTTCACCTGCAATTGATTGTCCCATAATTATAGATGCCATTTTTGAAAATTTGTCCTACAATGCACATTTTTTATTTTCGTTCCACTTATATAGCTTAGAGTAATCACAATTTTGTTTTAAAGTGCATCAAGTAAATCTCCATGAAGCTTGTAGTAAAAATAAGTAGAGAACGATTATGATAGCAGCAGCAACAATTTGTTTGAAAAGGACATTACAGTCAATCCATAAGATAAGATCTTCCCAAAAGGCACTATTATCAAAGCAAGGCAATTATTATTATTTGCATTATAATGGTGTCTTCCCCACTATGCTAGATACTGTACAAACACAATGAAGAATGATTTCTGGCTCAACAGAGTTTATAGTATAATTTTAAGATGAGAAAAAACAAACAGATAGATACAACCAATAGATGGGGAAAGAGCACAGTGACGACAGTTTTAAGTGTCTCAGTCACAATGCAGACCATTCAATTTGTCAGTAACCATAAAAACAGTGAGTTCATTTAATATCAACAAGATTGTTAAAGTCATTGATCTAGAACATAGGAGGAATATCACATAAAAGTTTGTTATTTTCTTGGTTTCGTCTCTTGTGTTCCTCATATTCATCTTTCCTCCACATTCTCTTACCCAGCAGAGAGACTGATTAATAGTAGCATGCACAGCTTGGCAAAGCAATAAATAAAGGGTAATCTAATAATAAAGCCACTCATGTCTGAATAATGTGATCATCACCGAGTCCAAGGCCTTAACAAGATTCTAAAAAGGATTAGACATTGATATAGGTAATAACATCCACAGTTATATTAGACAGCAGGCACATTATACAGTGATAATTAAGCCTTATGCCTCAAGGCATAAATCCACTGCTAACTGACAGAGGTTAGGAAACAACTTCTCCTATGGGCAGATTATTCCATCACTGCCTATTATGGGTATTCTTGCACTTCCCTTCCCAACATATAGTACTGGCCATCATCAGAGACAAGATACCAGATTAGGTGGACTATAGGTCCTATATGGTAATTCCTTCGTTCCTATCATAAGAACATAAGGATGGCCATACTGGGTTAGACTAAAGATCCATATAGCCCAGTATCCTGTCTTCTGACAGTGGCCAATGCCAGATGCTTCAGAGGGAATGAACAGAACAGGACAATTGGCTGTGAGTGTCTCCAGTGTATTGGGGCGGGGGGGGGGTGATGGGGCAGGCATTGGAGGTGAGGAGTGGCTGTGAGTGACTCCAGTGTGTGTGCGCGCATTTGTCTTGGGAATAGGGGTGGTGATGATGAGTGCCTCAGTTTTCCCATCTGTAAAATGTGGATACTGACCTCCTGTGCAAAGCGTTTTGAGATCCAATAATGAAAATCATTAGATAAGAGGTAGGTATTATTACTATCTCTCTGTGCCTCTGTTTCCCATCCTACCCTTTGCCTCTCTTGTTTATTTAGTTTATAAACCTATCAGGGCAACGATTCTCTCTTACTAAGCATATGCACAGCACCTAGCACAATGAGTGTCCCAAAGTTAGTTGGGGACTTTAGGTGCTACTGTAATGCAAATAATAAATAATAATTGCAACCTTCTCTTCTCTGGCCTTCCCTCTTCATGCCTTTCCCCTTTTCATCTATTCAAAATCCCCCCCGATAAAATCATCTCCTTAAATCCTTTCCAGTCTTTTAGGACAGTGATTCTCAACAGGAGTATGTTCTCCATGTAGGTCAGGGTTTCTCAGACAGGGGTTGCCGCTTGTGTAGGGAAAGCCCCTGGCGGGTGGGCCAGTGTGTTTACCTGCTCCGTCTGCAGGTCTGGCCGATCGCGGCTCCCACTGGCCGTGGATCGCTGCTGCAGGCCAATGGAAGCTGCCGGAAGCAGCGCAGGCCGAGGGACTTACTGGCTGCTCCTTCCAGCAGCTCCCATTGGCCCGCAGCAGCGATCCACGGCCAGTGGGAGCCGCGATCGGCCAGACCTGCAGACGGAGCAGGTAAACACACCGGCCCGGCCCGCCAGGGGCTTTCCCTACACAAGCGGCAACCTCTGTTTGAGAAACCCTGACCTACATGGAGAATTTTAGAAATTCTCCCCCCATTGGCCTAGTACCAATCCTGCTCAACTGGTGGAAGCACTAGTATAGATCAAGTGCCAGCATGCTTGCCACTGATTTGTCTAAATCTGCTCAGAGAAGGCTTCAATACAGTGATAAAAATGTTTGCATGCGGTCTGTATGAGTGCTCTCACCTTCGCTAGCCCTGCTGGAGCATCAGCAGTTGGTGACCAACTGTGAAAAAACTGCTAAAAACTCTGTGTAGTGAAGAGCTTATCGTCTCGCATTTCAAGTTCTGCGTTTCAGTTTCAATCCTACACCCATTTACATCTCTGCTCTCATTTCTTCCTGTTCCCTCTCTGGCTCCATACACATTCCTCAATCCTCTCCCCTTATTGCTAGCTTCATCTTTTTCTCCCCTCTCAGCCTGGTGCAAATATTGACAGACTAGTATATTTAAGTCAAGTGGATTTATGGGACACAGCCTGCCAAATGTACATCGACCATTTTCACCTATTCACATGAGTTTTCCCACACACTTAAAATTACAGGACTCTTGCTTTACAGTAATGCTGCTGACTCTACTGATTTTATACAAAATAGAAAACTCTTTACCACTCAGTGGATTCCTTTAATTTCTGGATCTGTTTTTACAGCAACTGCCAAAAATCCAAGAGCCAGTGTGATGGCACAAATACCTGTTCATTACAAGCTTCTGTAGGTGAATCATCATATTATGCAGCAAATATTCCCTCTCTGTAAAGGAACGTAAGGCTTCATATTATATACTACAGATTATATACTGCACTTCCTTTAATAAAGGGCCTTCAGTAATTAACCAGATACTTAATGAACACTACTTGAGGATTTAGTTCAATAAGGTTATAAAATGAACTTGACTTAAAGCAACATCTTTTCACTCTCACAATTCTGACCTACCACAGTGGTGGGGGGGGGGGGAACAGCAGTTTTGGTGGCTCCCACACTTCTCCCAACAGCAAGTGCTTACCCTCCTCCTCCCTCTCAGATCCCCAATCTTCTCTTGCTCCCCTCTACACACCCTGAGAAGCCTTGAAACCCCACCCCTCCTCTATAATAGACAAAGAGATCCACTCATCTCACCTGAGCTATCAGCCACTTCCCTCCTGCTTCTCTGCTCAGATGCGATGCTGACACTATGCCAGTGCCTCCCTGTCCTCAGCAACTTCTTAGCCTCAGGAGCATGGTGGGACCAAGGAGTGGGTGGAGGAGTGGCACGTTGGGCAGACAGGCTTGGAGGATGTGTGGGGTTCCGGAGACAGGCAAGTAAATAGAGTCAAGTCTGGACTGGCTCCTCTCAAGACTCATGATTAGGCCTCTCCTCCTCCGCAGCTCTTTCATCCACATAATAGTGCCCCCTAGCAACTCATCAGGAAACTGGCCAGTTTTTACAGGGACGCTGTCAGGAAAAAAATAAAAATGGTCAGGGAAAATAAAGTTTTACAAAATCTAAGACCCACAGAAATGTTTCCAGGATTTTTTTATAATCCGGTGAAAAACAGTGTCGTTAATGTTTGTTCATTAACAAATATTCTTCAGCAGTCTTTGCAACCTAAACACTGAAGCATCTTACTACTGCTTGAGAACTTGAGAGTGAAATCAGCACGAAACTCTATATCAGCACAAGTATGAAACTGGCTGGCACGTTCCTTTATATTGCCCAACATGAAAAGAACGCAAACAGTATAAATAGTGAAAAGAAAATAATATTTTTAAAGTCTCTTAGTTCTACTTATCTATATTATCTATACTTCAGGAAAGATGATTAATAATTTATAACCACTATCTCTTTAACTGCCTTTAGGATTAGCTGATTTCCTAAGGGTTAACACCTGCTATGAATTTCAGATCTTCTAATATAATCCCCCAGCTCATTATTATAAAGAGTAGTCTAGGTGGCATCATATTTTATCAAAAGCTGATCAGTGTTGGACATATGAGCAAGTCAATTTTGCATTGTTATTGTATGTGGTTTTATTCAAATTAGAAGTCTTATCTTCAGTTGAAAGACACTGATGGCACTAGAAATGCCATATGTAAGAAAGATATTACTACAAAGATGGTAAAATCTGCTTCCACCATTTGGAGCCTAATCTCACCAAGTGCTGAGTTTTTATTGACATCAGTATGGCTAGGGTGCTCAGCAACCTTCAGCCTCAGGACGTCTACAACTAGTTTAGAGATCACATATATGGATGAGATTTCCTTTGAAGGACTGCTGTGAGGAATGAATGATGAGTTTACTATATATCAAGGAAATTGGAAGAACTTCCAAACAAGAATAAATAATTGTCAAGAATTAAATATACTGTATTGCCTTTGGTGGCAGAGATGGAATTCAAACATCCAATCTTTTACCCTTATGAGTTTTTCTTTCCCTTTTAAAATTTTTTCTGTGCTATTTAATTCTTCCTGGACTCCACTCATTAGTGATACTTTTCTGAAATCAATTGAGCTACACTGATTTATACCAACTGAGAATCTGGTCCAGAGTATGAACAATCACAAACCATAAGCATTAGAAACATAGAGAGAAACGGAAAAAAATGATTTAAATCAAGATAGAATGTTTTTCTAAAAGATATGCTGTAGAAATGACCTTGGGGAAGTTCTGTGGCTTGTATTACACTGAAGGTCAGACTAGCTGATCATAGTGATCACTTAGAATCTATGGATCCATGATATCTAGGCTTTCTAGTGATTTTATTTTTATATGAATTTTTAGTTATATTGAACTGTACAGGACAGTGTTTTCAATAGTTTTTGAGGTTTCTAAATTTTATTATTCTTTTCCCCTTTTTTTATTCCAAGGCTGTACATTGTAACTAAGGATATTGGAATTTATATTAATTATTTTTATTACAGCAGCACCTAGGGATTCCAGTCATGGATTGGGGCCTCACTGTTCTGGCCATGCAACAAAAAAGATGGTATATAAACAGCTTGAAATATAAGACTAGAGACCTCAGATTGGTATAACAAACAGATGGGGGAGAATAAGGAAACACTGACAAATTTTAGTCAAAATAATAAGAAAAGTGTAGTACCGATAAAATTAATGTTGAATTAAACAAGATTCTAAACTCCCTTTTAAAAACAAACACTACATGGTGGGTATAGAGTTCCGATGAGTACTCTTTCTGGACAACCCCCTTAACTTGGCCCAAATCCATGCCAACAGAGCCTTTGTGCCACTATACACCACCATGTATTCTATAAACATAACAATATGGGGTACGGTGACCAGATAGTAAATGTGAAAAATCGGGACGGGGGCGGTGTGTAATAGATGCCTATATGAGACAAAGCCCCAAATATTGGGACTGTCCCTATAAAATCGAGACATCTGGTCACCCTAACATGTGGGCTTTGCAAATGGATAAGAAAAAACAATCAGATCAAATTTGGGGCTTACTGACCTTCAGAGTGACCCTGTAAGCAGGCAGTCTGAGACTCTGGAGATGGAGGGAACCAGAAAGATCTAGAATTGTCAGTAAATGTAGACAGGCAATATGTCTATAATATCATGGGAGGACATGTTAACTAGTGCTGTGTGTTAAATCTACGTATTTATCAATCTAGGTACTTCTATGGTTCCCTTCACTGAAGTATCTGGTCATCTCCACAGGCATTAATGAAGATCTTCACAACACCATGGGAAGTATGTCAGTTTCACAGATGGAGAATTAAAGTACAGAGATTCAGACCAAATCTATTAAAGGTGTTTAGGCTCCTAATTTCTATTGATTCCAATGGAAGTTAGGAGCCTAAGTATTTCTGAGGATCTAGACCTAAGTGATTTGTCCAGGGTTTCATAAGAAGCCTCTGACAGAACTTGAACACAGATCTCCTGAGTCTCAATCCAGTGGTTTAAATGAGAGGCGATGCTGAGTAAAAACGAGTCCAACTATAGATGAAATTTTGTTTTGCCTTTGGTGCATTTCCATGTAGGCTGGTTATAAATTTTCAATTAGCAGGGTTATCGAAGCTTCTCAGTGACTAAATATCAGAACACTTCTCATAACACATTTTCAAAGAAGGTACAGTGGGTAAAGGATGAAGGATAAAGACTGGTACAAATATTGTATGTATTGAGATTTAGACTAGCTGGGCTAACACTACATTTCCAGATTATCTTTTCTATGCTGTAACATTAAAATATTTTAACCACAAATAGCTGCATTCTTACATTTTTCTGCAGGTTCCATTGCTTTAAGGAACTTCTGTACTTGAGAGCACAGCTGTAGATGAGTGAAAAAGAAGTGTTTTGGTTTTGTTTTTTTTACAAAAAATAGGGAGTGGTGGAAAGACTAATTGAGGTTGGAAAAAAGGTGTTAGAGAAATGCAGTGTGTTATATTTTTAACTAGCACAAACATTAGCCAAGGGAATACAAAAAAAAAAGTCAATATGATTGTTTGCATCAAGATATTGGAAATATTTTCATGTCAGTTTTTTTTAAAGACGACAAAGTATTTAATTAAAATTCATTACTAGGAAGAAGTAAAGATCTGTAGAAGTGTGCATTATTGACAATTCTCTTGACAGATACACTGCTACAATCCCATAGAAATGAATGAGGTTGCACCGGTGCCGCTGAAGGCAGGATCTGTCCCGTTGTCTGAAAGGAGCAGTCTGGAGCGCCAGGGAAGAGAACCAAGAGGAAACAACCAGCGTTTAGGTAGCTGTTTGCAGGAACCGGGTCCCTTCTGCCTGGGGAAATTGCTGCTCAGTAACGGCAAGCCCCTGTTAGGAGCATGCATTGAGCCAGCCAGCCCACAACTCTGTCAGCAGCCTGGGGGCTGCTGGCCGGCAGGACATGGATCTTTAGGAGGATCTGCCGGAGCGGGGGAGCTGCTGCCATACCACACCACAGCCGAAGGACAGGCGAGGGTTCAAGCTGAGCCCGCGCAGGATCCAAGCGAAGGGGAGCAGACGCACCCCGCCCACCCACTGCCCGGGTCAGAGCAATGGTCTGCAAACCCCCCCGGGCGCCCGACAAGAACCCAAGTCCGGGGCGAGAAGGGGAGGCCCTTACCTGAAGGGAGGGACACCTCTCGCGGCCAGACATCTGCGCGTCTCTCCCGCGGAGCCTGGCTCAGCAGCAGCCGCCCTGTGAGACGCGCCCCGGCGGAGGGGAGCGAGGCCCGGGCTCAGGGCGCGCCTCCCCGTGGCTGACTGGCATCGCCCTGTCAACGCCCCCGAGGCGCGGCGCGGCCCGGCGCTCCCCTGGCCGGGCGAAGCAGCTGGATGGAGACGGAAAGCCCACGCGGGGACGCCCTGCCCGGGATCTGGCCGGGCGGGGGAGGGCGGTTCCCGCCTCTGCAGCGTTCCCCTAGGAGAGCGGGCTGGGACCGCGAGCTCGGCAAACACAGCGAGCCCCGAAGAGTTTGCTGGCCCATGCACCGACCCGCTTAGGACAAGCTGGATCCCACACCCGACCCCCAAGCGGCCAGGCAGTTTATTAGCCCGACGCTGCCCAATCCAGCACAGCTGGGCCAGGCAGGGCTCAGGGGCAGAAGGTGAATTCAGGCAGAGGCAAAATAGTTTACCTCTTGCTCTCCTTATAGACTATAACAGGGTTCAGAAAGGAACTAGATAAATTCATGGAGGATAGGTCCAGCAATGGCTATTAGCCAGGATGGAGTCCCCAACCTCTGTCTGCCAGAAGCTGGCAGTGGCCAGCAAATGGATCACGGGATGATTACCTGGTCTGTTCATTCCTGCTGGGGCACCTGGCAGTGGTCACTGTCGGTGGACAGGATAGTGGGTAAGATGGACCTTTGGTCTGACCTAGTGTGGCTGTTCTCCTTGTGTTTCAGACATTTACCTTTGCAACCAAGCTTCTCAGTACAAACTCAGTACTGAGTCTTCCTCAGTCCAAGCCTCCCACCTTGAGAGCAGCCCCTACTCCAAATGAGGTCAGCCTGGATAAACTGTTTTAGAGTTATTTTTAGTCCACATGATCCAGGTGGTCCAAGAACTAAAGGTGCATCTCCAGCATCTACTTCAAAGTAAATGCTCCTCTCCTACGGGAAAAGCAAACACACAGAAAAGGACGGCCTCACAGGGGGGCTGGGATCTCAATGCCAAGTGCCAATACCACAGACACTCCACCAGCCCTCAGCCAAATGGCCTGGCCCTGTCTTCTCCTGAACTCCTCTGGGTTTTGTGCCTTATGCTGGGTCTGGGGGTATGGAGAATAAGCTGGATGCAATACACATTAGAACCAGGACACAATGACCATTTAAACTGACTCTTCAAAGCATGATGGCCAAAATTTTCAAACCTGCTTGCCAAAAGTTAAGCACCGAAAACATTTTGCTGCCTACATCAGTGGCCTGATTTTCAGAGGCACCATACCACAGCTCCCATTAAAAGCACTGAGAGCCATGAGTGTCAGCACCTCTGAAAAATCAGTCCACTTCCATTAAGTGCTTATAAATATTGATTTATTTACTTAAGTGTAAGCCCCATGCTTGAATAATGCAGATGTTTTTATTTTTGTCTAAGAGTGGAAAGTACCAGTGGAAGAATCTTCAAAAACTTTCTTAGCGTTGAGGTGTAAAATTGAAGACATAGCAATAAAATGCTTCAGTTAAGCCAGAGCAGCAGCCTCTAATATTTGCAGCGTAGATATGAAGCTGAAACTACAGCATTTATGAATATTCCTCACACTCAAGATTTATGGAAGGCACTTAGATACTATTATGAAGGGCACTTAAGAAATAGATACTTAGTAAAACTATCTTGTTACAGAAAGACATTGCAAATTCTTCCTTCTGTTTTGTGCAATGAACTGACCTCATGTACGTCAGGTCACTGCTAAAACTAGTGTCCTTATTGCTTGGGTTACATCTCTCTCTCAATCTACTTAAATCTATCAATATTTGTTATATGTAAAGAATATTTCTGCTTTCAGGCATTCAGATACTATGGTAATAGGCATGTTATAAGAACACGAACATAATTTATTTTGTATTTTTGTCTGAAAATATGCAAAAAAAAAGTTTTGGGTTTTGGAAGATGAAGCATCCAAAAACATTGAGTATTTCTTGCCTCACCCAAATATTGAAATCATGCAATTGCTAACTTTCATCTAACTATCCAGCAATTCCTTTGGGTCCCCCCCTTTCCCAGGTTCACTCATTGTGAAAGCCTCTCTATTTTGTTCACATAAGTTAAAATCTTTTCCACATGCTAGTCTTGGTCCATGGTGTTTTAAGCTTCAAAGGCAGACTGCCATCTGGAGTGCTGTCAGAAACATTCAGAAAGCTAGATAAACACTTGCATAGTAATTTGGACAGTTTTTTGGAAAGCAGAGAGTAAAGTGTTGCAGTAATAAAGCAAGACCTTTCAAACCCATCATCCTGACTTAGACAACCCAAGCATAGATACATGTTATAACATTGGTCATTTCTTTCCCCCTGGAAACTGATGGACATGTGGTTTCTTTATGCAGCCATGATGACCACCCACATTTTAGTACCTGTAAAAGTTTTTGTTTGTTTGTTATGGGGTCTAGTTCTCAAATCTCATTTAATGTTGTGGAGTTCTAACAACACTAAATGGCAAAGCACAAGCAGTAGCCATTCAAGTGGTCTCACACTTCTCCAGGGACAAGACCGAGTGAGATGCCTCAACCCTAATCTAGGAACGGTTAAAAGATAACACAGTCTTTCTTGCCAGCTCAGTCCTTGGCCTGTCTGATCACTCTGGTAACAAAAATCCAAGTTCATGCCAGCATTGAGGGTGGCTAATGTGGTCATGTGCACTGGGAAATGGACTAAGACCACCAGCTCATTCCACAGAGGTCTCTTAAGATACCGGCTACTCTGCTACCGAGAACAGATGTAACGTAATATCAGAGCGCTTTGTGTGAAATGGGTGATAAGCCACACTCAAGTTACCCCTTTTCCCTTTCAGTAAAAAAGTTGTAAAATAATGTTAATAATGACTGAGCAGTTGAGACTAGAGGGATTATGTTGTAAAAAAGTCTTTCTCCACTGGAGGCTCTGTTGAATTCCCAGCACTCAGATCAACGCCTCACTCATGCTACCTACGTTTAACATCTGAAAAACCTTGTATTAGTGAATGTTTCACCAAGTTTTTCCTCCATGGATAAGACTTTTTTTCTTAATATAGTCACAAGTACCTAGGAAAACATAATCTAGTTCTTTCATAGTTATTCAAAGGGTCTGGAAGACCTGGCAATATACTTTACCCACAATACTTCTCACTTCTATAGTACCATTCATCCAGTGATACAAAAATGCTTTAAAAACAGTAAGTAATCTTCAGGGCACCCTATGACAGAGGTTTTATACCCATTTTATAGCTAGGTAAACTGATTCACTGAGAGATTTAGCTGAAGTTACAGACAGAACCAAGAATAGAACCCAATTCTTCTACCCCCCCAAGCCCCTGCTCATGCTTCCTTCATACCAATCTCTCTGCTTATCACCTCCTCTGCCAAAAGTAATATCATCCAAAAGTTTGCAATAAGGAAACAAAATTCTCCTTTTGTGATCATTTCGCTGAAATTGTAAGGTACTCAGATAACAGAGTAATGAGTGCAGTATGAAAACCTAGATAAGATTATTATTCTGTTCATAGCACCTTGCTTAGGTCTGCACATAACAAACATGTTGTCATGCTAAGAACTGATGTCTAATTTTGTTAAAGCACTAAATTTTAGCAGGAATTATTTTTTCATAGAACTTATTTGACCAGCACTGATTTTTGAGACAGCTGGCTAGCAGTAGACAAAATATCTAGTTCATTATCATTAAAGCTGGTTGCCCTTAAATAATTTACGGTCCCTGCTGGAAGTTAGCCCAAGAGAAAGATTATCGCTTTCCCAAAATATTCCTGAAAAACAAAACAAAAAACAGACTGTAGAAAGATCAAAAATAGTAATTGTTCAAGCATTACTTCTGGTGACAGGTGGCAAGATTCAAGCTGATGAAATTTCTAGCATATCCAAGCCAACATTTGTAAAGGAATAAGGAATGGTCTAGCACAGAGGTCAGCAACCTTTCAGAAGTGGTGTGCCAAGTCTTCATTTATTCACTCTAATTTAAGGTTTTGTGTGCCAGTAATACATTTTAACCTTTTAGGTCTCTTCCTATAAGTCTATAATATATAACTAAGCCATTGTTGTATGTAAAGTAAATAAGGTTTCAAAATGTTTAAGCTTCATTTAACATTAAATTAAAATGCAGAGCCCCCCAGACCAGTGGCCAGAATCCAGGCAGTGTGAGTGCTACTGAAAATCAGCTCACGTGCCATAGGTTGCCTCCTCTGGTCTAGCAAATAGTAAGAAGCTCTCAAAATACAAAAGCACAGGGTTGATAATAATAGGTGAAGGGAGGCTAGCTAAAGTGAAAAAGAAAGTGGAAATATTATAGAACTATAATTATATATCCCTTCCCACCACTTCATCTTTTATTCATATTGGCTCCAGTTTCCCCTAACTCTCAAGTAACCCTTTGTCTATATTGCATAGGCCAAAACATTTTGTGTTATTTCACCATGTCCTTTAAACAATCCTTTGTTTCCATGGTATCACAACCACTCAATATATTCCTCTTTTTTAAGTGATTAACTCACTGGGGCTTATTATATTAGACAATAGGACTAATTCAGCACCATTGGGGTGAATGGGAGTTTTGACAGAAGCTTCAACAAGTGGTGGATCAAGCCTGTTTTAGGCTTGCAGGATTCTAATTCCTAATTCTGCAGTCCTCACTTGGCACAACAGGGTTTGGCTACACTGGAGAGTTGCAGCGCTGGTAGTGGCTTTACAGCGCTGCAACTCACTCACCATCCACACTTGCAAGGCACATACAGCGCTGTATCTCCCTGGCTACAGCGCTGGCTGTACTCCACCTTGGCCTGGGGAATAACGACTGCAGTGCTGGT